>NC_057710.1:25129447-25167180 GCF_004010195.1 Chiloscyllium plagiosum | reverse complement strand
CCCCCCACACTGGGCACAGTCTCTCCCCATACACTGGGCTCAGTCTCCCCCACACTGGACTCAGTCTCTCCCCATACACTGTACTCAGTCTCCCCCCTCCCCACACTCTGCTCAGACTCTCTGCCCCACACAGGGCTCAGTCTCTTCCCCCATACTGGGCTCGATCTATCCCCATACACTGGGCTCAATCTCTCCCCAACACTGGGCTCAATCTCTGCCCCTGCTGAGTCGCTTCCATCTACAAAAGTGAAGGCTGAGGTTTGATCTCATGGTGATGTTTAAAATTTTTAAGGTCAACGTGGAGAAACGTTTCCCCTTTATGGAGCAGGAACAAAATTTAAGGGCCATGGATTTAGGATCATCACCAGTAAATGGAATGCTCCAATGCAGGGGGAGTGGCTATACCTACAGTATGGTTAGAATATGATCCCACAAAGAATAGTTGACGGAAGTAATGTGATTGCATTAAAAGAATAAGCAAATAAGAAAGAAAGAAATATAAGAATAAAGTGCTGAGAGTTTTAGATAGAGGAGGCTCATATGGGACATGGCACATGTCTCCGAATTTCTGTGCAGATGATACTTCACATCTTCAGACATTCTAAGCTCTTCAGCCTCAGAGCAATCAGAGTGGATGGTGCAGTTCAGGTCTGCTAGCTCACACACTCTGAACAGGCCCGGGTCTTAAGGCAGGAGTCACAGACGAGATGCAAATAGCAAAGCCGTATTACACCACCACACATAAATAACCCAGAAAGGAATCTGTAGTAGACTAGTGAAATTATACACATCAATACAAAGTCACCATTGTCTACAAAATGATAGATTCTAAAACAAAATTTCAAGAGCAAGGCAGCTACCTTGTAAAATCTGTCTTATCTTGGCCATAAACACATGCCTCTGTGAGACTAAACAATACTGAAATACTTAAATTGTGATATATGTACTGCTGGAACTATTTCTGTCTAACTAATAAAGTGATTGAAGTGGCAAAGTCTATTTTAATGAAATGGCCTTTGGGGTTTCTTTTCATTCTAAAGAGTTGCAAAGTCTTTTAAAGTGTTGTTGACTATTCAGGATTATCACCAGATAACTTGCACAATTTTGACAACAATTTCCTTCCCAAAGAGCCCAGATTATTTTTACTTGGTCCTGAATAATACTGCTCTAATTCTAGTTGCATTTTGAATTAAACCACTGAGCTCTAATCTCACAAAAAGCTTGGGAAAATGGTGGATCTATGTTCAGATTGTTTTCAAAGGGTTTGATGGCACAGTAATGGTGGTGAAATGTTATGAGTGGATTGACTTCTCCTCTGTTATTTTAGAGAACATTTTCTCACTGATGTCTGGTTAATTATTTCTCTGCTGGCTCACCTTTTGGGAACTGAGTGAAGGGTACACGTCCATCTGCATCAGGAGGAGATGGTCGAGATCATCATGTTCATGACTGATGATCACCAACAATCTGTCCTGGTCCAACCACGTTGACCACAGTGGTCAAGAAAGCACAGCAATGTCTCGGATTCCTTTGGAAGCTAAAAAATTCAGCATGTCCACAAGGCCTCTTACCAATTTTTATAGATGCACCTTAGGAAGCATTCTACCTGTATGTCTCACATTGTGATGTGGCAACCACTCTGCCCATACCACAAGAAACTACAGCAGGTTGTGAAAACAGCCCAGTCCATCATGAAAACCAGCCTTCCATCCGTTGATTCTATCTATACTTCCCACTGCCTCAGGAAAGCAACTAAAATAATCGGAGACCCCTCCCACCCCAGTTATACTCTCTTCCATCCTCTTCCATTGGGCAGGAGATATGTGCTTGAATACACGTACAAACAGATTCAAGAACAGCTTCTTCCCTGCTGTTATCAGACTTTTGAATTGACCTCTCTGATGTTAATTCTGTTCTCTCGCTCTCTTTACACCTTCTCTGTGGCTGTAACACTATATTCTGCGCTCTGTTCTGCTGCCCTGACTTACTTTGTATGGTACAATCTGCCTGCATAGCATGCAAAATAATATTCCTCACTGTATCTCAATACATGTGACAACAGTCAGTCAATCAAACAACCAAGGTCCAGGTTTAGCACTTCATTTCTTCCATCTTGGAATTCCTCATGGTACTTCTCGGACTCAACAGGTTTTGCATTGTGTCCGGCCTTGCCTAATGATGTCCGGAAGCAATGGCTCAAAAAATTTGTCGGTGGATTATTTTTTCCAGTGCTCTTCCAAATGGAAGAGAACCCTTGGAAAAAGTGACTATAGCACAAGGAGAATTTAGCATTCCGTTTGAGAGGGAGGAACCTAAACTGGAAATGATTGTGCTCAGTTTATATAATCGAAATTACATAGAAATAGGGCAGAGCTGGCTGGGTTGGGCTAAGGAAAGCGTTCAGTTACAAAGACGATAGCAAAGTAATGGCAGACATTCAAGAAAATAGTGCATGGATCACAGTAAAGACATTTTCCTGTGAGTAAAAAGGATTGTAGGAAGGGGATAAGCCAACCACGGCTAACCAAGGAATTTAAGGATTGCACCAAATTGAAAGAAAAAAAGAGTTGAGGAAAATCTCCTATACTGCGTATTCAGAAGGAACAGGAACCCAATGAACACAGTCCGCCCATTTCTCAGCAACAAACCCAAACAAGTGGACAAAACACATCCAGAAACCCGAGCCACTCTCCCCTACCTCAAAGACATCTCGGAAAAGACTGCCAGACTGCTCAGACCCCTTGGCATCATGGTAGCCCACAAGCCCACCAACACACTAAAACAGCAGCTAATGAACTTGAAAGACCCTATACAGACAACAAGCAAAACTAATGTCATTTACAAAATACCGTGCAAGAACTGTAACAGACACTACATTGGACAAACAGGCAGAAAACAAGCCACCGGGATACATGAACTTCAACTATCCACAAAAAGACGTGACCCACTCTCACTAGTATCCTTACATTAGATGAGGAAGGACACCAGTTCGACACTATCCATCCTACAACAAACCAAACAGAGACACATACGAGAATTCCTAGAAGCATGGCATTCCAACCTGAACTGTATCAACAAACACATCGACTTGGACCCCATTTATCCCCCTTCTGAGGAAAAGAACAGGAAATGACAACACCAACCCAAGGAAACCTAAACACATAAATAGAAAGTGGGTCATGAACATCAGTGCTTCACCAGAGGCTCACTGATGATGTTGCCTAGTATGGTGATGAAACATCTGAAAACGAACCTTCCAGCTCAGCGAGCAAACCTACATCCTAAAAGAAAAAATACAATGGCAAAGATTAGTAGTAAGTCAACAGATTGGGAAAGGTTTAAAAGCCAACAAAACAGAACCAAAAAATAATAAGCAGGATGGAAACAAATGCTGAGGTTAGACTTATGAGTAATATCAAGAGGAACAGCAAGCGCTTGTTTAAAAAATCAAAAGGGAAAGAGATGCCAAAGCTAACACTGGCCTCTTTCAGACTGAGGAAATAATAATGAGGAACCATGAAATAGCAGAGGTGTTGCATAAATACTTTGTCTTTGTCTTCACAGTAGAAGATACCAATAGCATTCCAAAATTACTAAGTATTAAAGGAGTGAAAGGAAGAGAGAGATTGAATACAATAACTATCCCAAGAGAAGCTCGGGAAGCTCATGGCACTGAAAACTGAGACCTGTTGGGATACATTTGAAGATATTAAAGGAAGTAGCTACAGAAATAATGGAATGCACTGGTAGTAATCATGTCGGAATCTCTAGATTCTGGAAAAGTCCCATAGAATTGGAAAACTGCCAATGTAGCAACTTTAATTAAAAAGGGAAGGGGGAGCAGAAGACAAACAGGTAACTATAGCTTAACATCTTGAATTGGGAAAGTTTAAAGTCTAACATAAAGGATGTAAGAGAAAAGCATTTATGAATACACAATGTAATCAATCAGAGTCAGCATGGCTTCATGAAGAGAAATCATTCCTGACAAATTCACAGGAATTCTTTCAGGAGTTAACAAGCAGGATAGATAAAGGGGTAGCAGTGAACGTAATATATTTCAGTATGCAGAAGGTATTTGTTAAGGCACTACACATCAGGAAACTTCATAAGATAAAGTCCATGGTGTTGGAGATTGTATTTTAGCAAAGATTGGCTAACTAGTGGAAAACAGAGAGGTGAGATAAAGGGGGCATTTCAGCATGGCAACCTGTAACTAGAGGAGTGCTATACGGCTCAGTGCTGAGCAATAATTATTTAAAATATACATTAGGGCCTTGGATGAGGGAAGTGAATGTACTGTAGCCACATTTGAAGATGAGACAGAAACAGGTGGGAAGATAAGTGCTAAAGATGATACAAAGTTCCTGCAGGGGGAATATAAACAGGCTAAGAGAGAGGTGAGAACCTTCGCAGATAGAACGTAAAGTAGGGAAATGTGAGGAACGTAAAGTAGGGAAATGTGAGGTTATGTACATTGGCAGCAAGGATAGAAGAGCTGAATGTTATTTTTGGAGAAAGGCTGCAGAAAGCTATGGAACAAAGGGATTCAGGAGTCCTCATGCATGAATCACAAAAAGCTAGCACACAAATTCAACAGGCATTAGGGAAGACAAGTGAAATGTTGACCTTTCTTGGACTGGACTATAAAAGTGGGGAGATTTTGCTAAAACTATATAAGACACTCGTCAGACCACACTTGCAATACTGCGAACAGCCCCTTATCTAACAAAAGATATACTAGCATTGAGCAAAGTCCAGAGAAAGTTCACTATTTGATCACAAGTTTGGAGAAACTATTTTATGAGGAGAGGTTGAGTAGATTGGGTCTGTACAAACTGGAATATTGAAGAATGAAAGGTGTCATTATTGATGCATACAAGATTCTTCGGGGACTTGACATTGCAGATGCAGAAACATTGTTTCCCCTGTGGGGCAGTGTGGGACTAGAGGGCGTAATCTCAGAGTAAGGAGATGGAGAGGGATTTCTCCCCTCAGGAGGTAGTGATTCTGAGGAGGGCCATCGAGGCTGAGTCATTATGCATATTCAATGCTGGCTCAGATAGATTTTTAATCAGTAAGGGTATTAAGAGTTGTGTGGGAAACGTAAGAAAGTGGAGTTGAGGATTCTCAGTTCAACCGTGATCTCATTGAATGGCGGAGCAGACTAGATGGGCTGAATAATCTACTTCTGCTGCTGTGTCTTTTGTTGTTACTTATGTATCAGAGAATTATATTAATGCAGTTTTTCTCCCTTAACTGCTGTGTAAGTTGATCTGTTAAGACTTTAACGTTATGTACAGAGACTTACAAGTAGAATGAAAGTCTTTCTGCTGAATAAAGTCTGAATTCAGAAAAGAAAGTAATGGAAAGTTGGCTTACAGCTTCCCAAGCTCACTCCAATCTCTTAAACCACTGAGATCTCGATTAAATAGGACTGGCTTCAACATGAATGAGATTCATGACTGATGGTGATTGAGGAAGTGATTATGGATAAATCAAGGCTTTGGTTCAATGAATTCAGTGTGAGTAAAATTTGATAAAAAGAAAGGCATAGACTTACTGTCCAATATACACACAGCCTGGATTGCATTACTGCTGATTATATCAGAGGCATGACAAAGGTGAACACCAGCACAACATTGCTGCATATTGCAAAATGCAGTGTTTAATGGTGACCAGCATGTCCCACTCTCTCAGTGTCACAGATACTCCATACACCTCCTTCCTGTGGTGCTACCTCTGTACATTCACCGATTCTGTCCTCCAGGACTAACTGGGATGGCCGAGGTTGGTTAAATAGATGCATGCGGTTGTGAGGTATTGATGACCTAATATTCTTCAATATTCCAGTTTGTACAGGCCCAATCTACTCAACCTCTCCTCTTAAATAGTCTCTCCAAGCTTGTGATCAAATAGTGAACTTCCTCTGGGCTTTCCTCAATGCTAGTATATCTTTTGTTCGATAAGGGGCTGCTCGCAGTATTGCAACTGTGGTCCGACTAGTGGGGTAGGAAGCTCGAGTGGACTCTGATGCAGCTTACCACCCTCGAGATGTTGATGGGGCCAGAAATCTTCAGTTGTCCATTACATTTGTTTGACTGGTGAAGTCAACACTTTCAGATTCTCAGTCATGTTGTAGAGTCATAGAGATGTATAAACCCTCGGTTCAACTAATCCATGCTGACTTGATATCCTAAATTAGTCCCATTTGCCAGCATTTGGACCATATCCCTCTATGACTTTCCTATTCATATTTCCAACCAGATGTCCTTTAATGCTGTAATTGTACCAGCCTTGACCACTTCCTCTGGCAGCTCATCCCTTACACGCACCACCCTCCGAGTGAAAAAGTTGCCCCTTAGGTCCCTTTTAAATCTTCCCCCCTCACCTTGAACCTATCCCCTTTAGTTGTGGACTCCCCTGCCCTGGGAAAAAGACCTTGGCTATTCACCTTCTCCATGCCCCTTTTGATTTTATTAGCCGCTTTAGGGTCACCCCCTCAACTCCTGATGATCCAGGGAAAACAGCCCCAGTCTATTCAGCCTCTCCCTAGAGCTCTAGCCCTCCAACCCCGGCAACCATCCTTTACTGAGAAATATCTCAGGTGACCTCCTCAAATGAAGTTGCTGTTGGGAATCGCATGTAGGATCTAAATTGAAGTTGCATGGTGTAACGGACACATTTTAAACTGTGTTGTCGTATGCATTGCAGTGTCTTGTAACATTCCTATGCTTCTGACAGTTGTTCCACCCGCCCCATGTAGTCTCAGGCTGTAACTTCTGCCACTCCACTCATGGTAAATCTTCATTTAGGATAGTGATCTCAGCACTGATAGCTTAAATTCAATAGGATTTCCATTGGCGTAAACAAATTTTGTGAATCCAGGATCATTGGGATTACTAGTTTCCCTTATAACTGGCAGAGTTATCTTTTCTAAAGGAGATTGAATTATAATATTAATGTCTTTGTGTATAATCTCCACCTTTCCTGGAAATGTGTAATTGTGTGCTACTTCTGCACTTAGTCTTTGATTTTGAAGCAATGTTACATAGAGTCATAGAGTCATAGAGCTGTACAGCGCGGAAACAGACCCTTTGGTCCAACTCATCCATGCCGATCAGATATCCTATATAACTCTGGCCCCATTTGCCAGTATGTAGTCTATATCTTTCGTATTCAAATACCCATCCAGATGCCTTTAAACATTGTAATCGTACCATCCTCCACCACTTCCTCTGGCAGCTCATTCCATACACACACCACCCTCTGTGAGAAAAAGTTACCCCTTAGGTTGCTTTTAAATCTTTCCCTTCTCACCCTAAACTTATGCCCTCTAGTTCTGGACTTCCCCACCACAGGGAAAGACTTTGTCTATTTACCCTATCCATGCCCCTCATGATTTTATAAACCTCTGTAAGGTCACCCTTCAGCCTCCGATGCTCCAGAGAAAATAGCCCCAGTCTATTCAGCCTCTACTTATAACTCAAACCCTTCAACCCTGGCAACACCCTTGTAAATCTTTTCTGAACCCTTTCAAGTTTAACAATATTTTTCCATAGGAGGGACACCAGAATTGAACACAGTATTCTAAAAGTGGCCGAACTAAAGTCCTGTACAGCCTCAACATGATCTCCCAACCCCTAAATGCAAGGCAAGCATAGCAAATGTCTTCTTCACTATCCTATCTACCTGCGATTCCACTTTCAAGGAGCTATGACTCTGCACTCCAAGATCTTTTTGTTCAGCAACACTTCCCAGGACCTTACCATTAGGTGTATAAGTCCTGCTCTGATTTGCCTTTCCAAAGTCCAGCACCTCCCATTTATCTAAGTTAAACTCCATCTGCCACTCCTCAGCCCATTGGCCCATCTGATCAAGATCCCATTGGACTCTGAGGGTAACCTTCTTCGCTGTCCACTGCACCACCAATTTTAGTGTCATCTGCAAACTTACTAACTATACCTCCTATGTTCGCATCCAAATCGTTTATATAAATTATGAAAAACCTGTTGCCTCCATGGAGTCCATTTTTGCGTTCTGTCTGCACTGCCCAGAAATCTACCAGCAAGTATTAAAGATTTTTCAATTTCTCCTCAATGTGCTGACTAATCTTATTACTGTAAAGCTTTTAAAATCACATAATAATTTTTGTAATTTTGATAAGAAGGCACAAAAAATATTAATATTCATGGAGAACTTGAGTGCTAAAATGCAGGAAAATGAATGTCAGTCTTTCAATTCTGAGAAGATGTTAGTTTCTTTTCAGTAGCCATAAAGTCATTTTGAACATTAAATTCAAAACAGCACCTGCAATGTTTAAGTATATGACTAGCAACCCTGCAAGGGAGATCGGTGCTAAGGTTCTTGCTGATGTGAGTCTTATAACCACTAGAGAGAGACTGAGATAGAAAGAGCCAAAAGCGGGAAGAATTCTGCAACAGGAGAGGTGCTGTTATTAGCAGTCTCCAAGCAGGGAAAACTGGGGAGAATTCAGGGGGTGCTTAGAAGGCAGTGAGAAGAAAGCTCCAGAAGCTGAAGACTGTGTGAGAGTTGGAGTAGAAGACAGCTTTCAAGGCTGTTGAAGCCAAGAGTTTATTAGTTTATGGAATCCATGTTAAGTAACTGTGAGCCGATATAGTGGTTTATTTAAGAGTCTCAGAGATAGCCGTTACCTGAAGAAAATAACATCTGGCGAATGTGCATCAATTTGCAGAAAGGAAACCAATTACAGCCATATCAGCTAAGCAAGAATGGTTAGGGTAGTGATGGGAGTGGCTCTTCACTGACATTTCAGTGTGTAGAAGTGTATCAATGGGATTTGCTTGTTTTCAACTTAAATAAGTTTTGCCAATTTTATAACAACAGTCTTAATTTCTTTCCTAGCTCTTTCATTGTTTCTTGCAGTTTTAACTTTTACACCCCCTTGCTTTTCTTTTCTGGTCTTTGCTCTGCTTTTCATAATGTTCTTTCCTTTTCCTAGAACGATCTCTAACTTTAATTCCTGAAACCTTCACTTGCTCTTTATAGATCTGCGTGTTTCCAAATATGGCTGGCTTCTCTGACTTCTTTCAACATACACCCTTTCCACACAGCCTCACTTCCAGTAAGATGGCAGCAGAGTAGAACACTACAGCCAGAGCTCCTCTTCTCCACCTGTTCTTGTTCTTCTTTCTCGGTTTTTTCTTTTTTTTTCCTCCCTCCCTCTGTCCTCCCCTTCCTTGGCCTCGAACACCCAGCCCCAGCATCTGAAGCAGGGTCAGCAGTCAGCAGAGATGCCAGAGGCAGCATTGGGCTTGCCAGCAACCAGTGGCCCAGTGTGTGAGTGGGGATAACATCCCAGCATGCAGTGTGGTGCAAGTCAATGTGGAGGGCCCCCTGTGCTGGTCTGCTGTGGAGAGCCTTTGGGGAGAGACTGTGATGTTTGTCTTTTTAATTTTGCTTCTTGTTTGTTCTGTGTCATACTGTGTATTGCTGTAATGTAATTTTATTTTCTTCATTTCTCTATTCTGTAACTAAGGACTGTACCTAGGTACCTTTGTACCTAAGATGGCGCTGTAAGTGGCGACTTATAATCTTCTTACTGTACTCATTTGAATACATGTGACAGTAAAGCTAATTCAATTCAATTTAATTCATTCAATCCAATAGTGTTTTGTGGCAACGATCTAGCACCATTTTGAGCTACAAAAGGAATAAAAAGAAATTACTGAAACAAGACTTCATCTTCTGTTCAAATTGAGTCTCAGGCACAGCTCCAGGGCTTTTACAAGCTCCCTGCAAAGTATTCCGGTTCAAGGAGTCCCCACCGACAATGTAGACACCACCCCACGGACACTGCTCCAACCTTGAAGATGAAGAAAGAAATGAAAAAGAGAAAGGAGATGTAAAGCACCTTGAGAAAATGTGCAGCCTGGAGCGGACAGGCCTGACGCCACCTATTGTGCTGGCACCACTGTCTTGACATTCTGTATTTGCTACCTCCACTACTATGTAGGAGAGACTGGTTTTACAGAGCTAACTTAGTGCCTCCTTTAACTTCAATTAATTTTGAGACTGCCTAGTGATTATTGGTAGAGGAAATACCAGTATAGAACATCGAGTCATAGAGGCACACAGCACGGCAACAGACCCTTCGATCCAACCAGTTCATGCCAAACATAATCCTAAACTGAACTATTCCCACCTGCCTGCTCCTGGCCCATATCCCTCCAAACCTTTCCTATTCATCTATCTAGCCAAATGTCTTTCAAAAGTTGTAATTGTCCCCACATTCAGAAGTCCATTCCACATGCGAACTATCCTCTGTGTAAAAAATCCGCCTCTCATGTCTTTTTTAAACCTCTCTCATCTCACCTTAATAATGCTCTCCCTAGTCTTGAAATCCCCCATCCTACAGAAAAGACAACTACCGTTAGCTCTAACTGTACCTCTCGTTATTTTATAAGTTTCTATCAGGTCACCACTCACCTTCTACACTTCAGTGAAAAAAGTCCCAGCCTATCCAGCCTTTCTTTATAACTCAAATATTCTATACCTGGTAAATCTCTTCTGAACCCTCTCCAGCTTAATAATATCATTCTTGTAACAGGATGACCAGAAATACACATAGCATTCCAGAAGAGACCTCACCAGTATCCTGTACAACCTCAACATGACATCCCAACTCCTATACTCAAGGGACTGAGCAATGAAGGAAAGCGTGCTAAATGACTTTTTAACCACCCTGTCTAAATGTGATGCAAACGTCAAATAATTATGTACCTACATCCCTTTGTCCCTCTGTTCTACAGCACTACCCAAAGCTCTGCCATTAATTGTATTAGCTGAAAATGTGTTGCTGCAAAAGCACAGCAGGTCGGGCAGTATCCAAGGAGCAGGAGAATCGATGTTTCGGGCATGAGCCGTTCTTCAGGAATGCCCGAAACGTTGATTATCCTGTTCCCTGGATGCTGCCTGACCTGCTGCGCTTTTCCAGCAACACATTTTCAGCTCTGATCTCCAGCATCTACAGCCCTCACTTTCTCCATTGATTGTTTAGGCCCTAACCCTGATTGTTCAACCTAAATGCAATACTTTGCATCTACAGAAGAGGCACTGTTCTTACAGAACAAGAACATGATAGAAATACATACAACTACATTTGGTCAGGCATAATTATTAGGATCTTCAGGAGCTGACATGGATTCATTAACTCCCAAGAAAAGCTAGAATAGAACTCCTTGTTCATGGGCAACTTTAGTCAACTAGGAACAGTCAATGTAAAATACACATTTACCCCTTTGGAACCCTTATCTTCTGCCATTCCTGCCTAAGTGCTTTCCACATCTATCACTATCCTCCTCTATCCTACCAGTGTGTGTGTGTATGGACAAATTTTGAAATTGTGTCCTTTATCGCACGGATTATATATCAAGAAAAGCAATATTCTGAGCACCAACCCACCAGAATCCTTGGCCAAGACCAAACTTTGTTATCTCTTTCACTTCATTTCAAAAACTCAAGCAAATTAGTAAACCACATTTTGCTGTGAACAAGTATCCCTTGTTTTTACTTAATTGATGTGCATTTGTCTATTCCCACCTGCCTGCTCCTGGCCCATATCCCTCCAAACCTTTCTGCCACTGAGGTTAAACTGACTGTAACTGCTAAGTTTATCCTTGCACCATTGTTTGAACAAGAGTGTAACATCTGCAATTGTCCATTCCTGATGAAGGGCTTTTGCCCAAACCGTCGATTTTCCTGCTTCTCGGATGCTGCCTGACCTGCTGTGCTTTTCCAGCACCACTCTAATCTAAATTCTGCAATTGTCCAGTCATCTTGCACTGCCTGTATATTGAAGGAGATTACAGTATTACACCCTATTTGACATCTGGGCTGAAGTTGCAATCAAGTTGGCTGTTTTCTGATCATTGGGTGTTCTCTTTGGATGATCAGCCTTGAGCTGCACCACAGAAGTTCTTTCTGTGGCCAAGAAGTTCTGGTATGGGACTTGAACCTGGCACTGATGGCCCAGGGGTGGGGACGCTACCACTGTGCCACAAAACTTTCTATTTGTCACATTAAGAAACCTATAGCAATTCACTTCTGTTTCCAATATTTTTAAAGCAATGCCATCAATGCTTGCACACTTGCAGAGTTGGTCCGAATGCAGCTTCAGTATTTAATGTTACTGCAAAGCCAATTAGCTGACTTTCATTCAAGCTTAGAAATGCAATTTATAAAATGGCCTGCTGAGCCTATCTCTTTGAAATGACTCAATGCGATTTGTTGATAGCAACTTCATGCACAAGTTATTTGCAAAGATATGAAGCCTTTGTCTTGTTGAAATACGTGAACATAAGACTGGCTAGCTGCATTGATTCTGTTCGATTTAATAATTAACGTAGGAATAGAGACTCAAGCTGATTGGGTGTGGTATACCAGCATCAGAATTAAACAATCCAAAATGGCTATGGCCATAAACACATTCTTCATTCATCATTGTACCAAACAAAAATGACATCTGCAAGAGATGTAGAGCCTAAATTTACATTCCTTGATAAAGGAATAAGTTATCTGTAAAATATTTTCATTTTGTGCTTCAAAGACTTTCCTGCCCGTTGTTTTCTTGCCCTTTTATGTCACTTCCCGCTCAGCAATGTGCCTTTTGTGCCTGTAGATTTATATACGCAATTGTAATAGATTGCAGATATAAATCTCTCTTTGCGTTACACTCCAAGAACTCCTGGCTTGGCTCTCACTTAACTCTGCATCCTCTCTTTGTTCTCCAACTGGCACGTTGATTTGCAGTGATTTAGCCTCGATTGCAACCAGTGCTCAAAACAAACAAGCAAATAAGAATTTAGTACGGGTTAATGGCCAAAACAAGCCTACAAAAGATTTGTTCCATTACAGAACTATACAATCTAATTTAGCTAGTTCAAGTGCCCTTCCAAATTTCCTCTCTGATCATGGCTAGTAGCAAGGCAAAGCACAGATGGCAATAACTGCTGAACGTTTTTGAAATTGATAATTGTTTAGATTAATTATAAACACTGTTGTCCTTGATTTATGGGACTAATTTTCAATTGTATTTTCAGATGGGAGCTCACTTATTCAGCATTTACTGTCAAAAGTGGAGTGAAATATTGTGATTAATATGGCAAACAATTCGGGCCAGGAATTTCCTCCGAGCTGTTTTCACTGTGCACCCGTAACTTCATCGGACATGAAACCTCTTTCACGGGGTAAACCGAGTTTCCACTGGTGAAATAATAAAGACAGAATCTGAGCAGCTCAGAGGAAATTTCCACCCTGGTTCAAAAAAAAGGGAGCAATTTATGAATTTATGCAATGAGCGTTGAATTTAATCTACTGAGATCTGGTCATTTTTATTTTGCTTATTCACTGGATGTGGCCATTACTGGCTACACAAGCATTTATTTATTTTTTAAACATCCTGTTCAGGGGTATCATTACAAGCCTGTGGGGCAGGTGGGATTTAAATACAGGCTTTCTAGCCCAAAGGTAGATTTACTACCCGTGTGCAGAAAGAGAAAGAGCCCTGTAAGGGTCTGATGTTCTCTTAACTTTCAGCCAGTATGTATTGCCTATCCCTAATTGCCCTAGAACTGCAGAGCCTATCAAAGAGTAATTAAAAATCAACCGCATTGTTGTGGGACAAGTCACATGTAGGCCAGATGCATAATGTCCCTGAAGGGTATGAATGAACCAAATGGACTTTTTTGCAGTGATACAGAGAGTTGTCAGTCATAATTACTGAGATGAGCTTTATATTCTATACTTCATTTTAAATTAATTAGGTTTTAAAGTACACCAGCTACAATGGTGGGATGATAAGTTCATGTCACCAGAGGAAATAGTGAGGACTGCAGATACTGGAGTGACAGAGCCAATAAAGTGTGGTGCTGGAAAGAAGCACAGCAGGTCAGGCAGCATCTGAGGAGCAGGATAGTCAACATTTCGGATGAATGATTAATCCCAACACGTCAACTCTCCTGCTCCTCCGATGTTGCCTGACCTGCTGTGCTTCTTTCCAGCACCACACTTTATTGGATCATTTTACTAGAGCATTAACCTGGATTACTTGTCCACTGTATTTTCTCCTCCTAAACGTGTCAGTGTTAAACCCTGTGGGACTTCCAGTGTTCATGTGAGCAGTTCTTGTCTTTCCTGGCTTTCCCCTACATCAATGACCATGACCCCACCAGGCCCCTGGCTGAGGTGATGGAACTTGGCAAAATACCCCAATACTGAGCCTTACTCCTTCATGGCCTGTACAGCTCATGATCATTCCACATACTGTGCTTTCCACTGAGGTGTTGGAAGATTGCTGTTATTGACTGTTAGGCTATAAGAATAATACTTTGGTACAATTGTACAATATGAGTCATGGCCACTTTCAGATCTGTCAAATGAAATTATTGGAAATACAAATGGGGAGAAAGGTGAAACTAGTTGCTCACTAACTACCATCACACTATCATGCAATGTCACTCAAAGCAAAACCTAACTTCTGGCTCTCTGACAACAGTGAAGTTAGCTGTGATTCAGAAAACAAACCGTGTAGTACACAATTTATAAGAATTCTTAATTTTAGCAATTGACTGGATTTTTGAATGGACTGCATAAACTTTTCAAATATCTCAAATGCCCACAGGACAATGAGAGCTTTTTATCTGACATATAACCATGCTTATGGCACTCCCATTCCGAATCATAGCATTCATGTGATATGTTTTTTAAAAGATCAGTGGTGTAATTCATTCATTACCAGGTCACATGCATCACTTGACATTCATGGACAAGATGTTGAATGTTTCTGAGCAGTGACATTATTACTAAGAGACAATGTCCCCATTTAAGGTAGGCGCAGACTCATTTATGATAAACATTAATCAATTAGACCGCTGAGTCATCTCACACAATGCACGACTGTCAAAATACAAGGAACAAAATTTACTCACATTTTGTTCATCATGAGCAGCAGAATAAAATTGCCGTGACAATTATAATGAATTTGCTGTGAATTGAAGTTCCAATATCCTTAGCAGCTTCAATTGTGGCATGGCCTGATAGAATTTTCTACAGTGATTTCAAAGAGTACTGTTGACCAAAGTTAGGATTTAGGTTCAGAGAGATTTTCCAACATAAAATTAGATCCTTTGGTCAATCATGTCCATGCCAGTCATCAAGTGTCCATCTATACGAATTCCATTTTCTAGTATTTGGCCCACAGTCTTGTGGCACTTCAAGTGTTAATCGAAGTCATTCTTAAACGCCTTGGTAGTTCAACCTTTACTCGTGATTACCATATGCTCACAACACATAAAGATGTTAAGACACAGCAGCAGAAGTAGACCATTAAATCCATTGAGTCTGCTCCACCATTCAATGAGATCATGACTGATCTGCTAATCCTTAACTTCACTTTCCTGCCTTTTCTTCATAATTCCTGGTTCTCTTTCCTGCCTTTTCCCCATAACTCCTGATTAAAAAGCTTTGACTATATTTAATGTCCCAGGCTCAGCAGCCCTCTGTGGTGAAGAATCCATATATAACCTTGCTTCTGGCACTTTCATTCTGAACCATAGCATTAAGCTGAAGGATCCATAAATGCACAACTTTCTAACAGAAGAAATTTCTCAACATTCAGTTGACAATTATATTCCTTAAATCCCTCCTAAACATCCTGTTCCTTAACTGTCCCCATAGTTATTGGCCCCTTTACTAAAGGGAAAGGTTTCTCCCTTTCAAATCTGTCTATGTGGTTCAGAACTGTATACCTTAATCAATCCTCCTTCAGCTTTCTCTGCTGCAGAGAAAACAACCCCGGCCTATCAAGTCTCCCTTCATAGTTGAATTGTTCCAGCCCAGGTAACATTATGGAGAATCTCTTCTGCACCCTCTCCAGTGCAATCACATCTTTCCAATTGTGTGGCGACCAGAACTGCACACAGTCCACCAGCAGTGACCCAACTAATGTCATATCCAGCTCCATAATAACTTCCTTGCTCTTGTCATCAATGCCTTGACTAATAAAGGCAAGTATCCCATAATGCTTCTTAACAACCTTGCCTCCCTGTCCTGCTGCCTTCAAGTATCAGTGAACAAACACACCAACGTCCCCCAATCCTCTGTATTTCCTAGGGTCCTACCATTCAACGTTTACCTGCTGCCTTGTTAGACTTCCCACAGTCTATTTGGATGATGTGGTGATCTTTATATACACTTCATGTATAGTCCTCCCCATCTGATTCTTACATATGTCCTTATACTGCAGTAACAAATCCTTCAACTGCATTCTACGCTCCTGAGACAGATAGCTTGCTAACCTACCCCATCCCTCAAGGACTTCTTCATCTTTTAATCTATTTTGAGGCAAATCAAAATCCATGTTATCTGGATTTGATTCCTCACTCTGCGGGGCAGTAACTAACACCTGGTTTTCCAGTTCTTTCTCTCTGGTATGATACGGTTTCAATATGTTCACATGACATACCCAATACCTTTTTTTGCTATCTGGCATCTTTACTAGATAGTTCACCTGACTCAACCTTTTCTCAATTTGACAGGCACCACTAAACTTGGCTTTGAAGGGATCTCCAATCACTGGTAACTGTACTAACATATCATCCCCTCGGGAAAACATCCGAGTCTCAGAGCTTTGATCTGCCAACCTGCTTCTATCTGTGCTCTCCTGAGATGCTGTTTAGCTAACTCACCTACTTGATTTAGTCACTCCCTCACCTCTGATAAATAACCTAAGTGTGAGATCTCTGACTTTGGTCCTGTCAATTTTTCTTTAGTTAATTTCAAAGGACCTCTCACTTCATACCTGAATATTAACTCAAAGGGAATGAACTGAGTATTTGGGGCAGCTCTAATGGCAAACAATAGGAATGGGATGCCTTTATCCCAATCAGTGGGTAGTCAGGTAGTGTGCTCTTAACATAGTCTTCAATGTCTGATGCCCACCTTTCTAAAGCTCCCTGGGATTCAGATTATACACACTGGATTTAAAGTACTGCATACCTAAGTTATCCATAACCGCCTTATACAGCCTAGCAGTAAATTTTGACCCCTGGCCTGACTGAATCTCTCTGAGTAGCCCATACTGTGTGAAGAAAGCTACTAAATCCTCTACAACCTTTTTGCCTTGATATTCTGTAATGGAAATGCCTCCGGAAATCTAGTAGACACATCCATTATAGTTAACAAGTACTGGTGCCCATTTTTAGTTCTCGGGAGGGGATCTACACAACCAATTATAACCAGCATGAAAGGTTCTTTAAATGTGGGAATTAGCAACAAAGGTGCTGGTTTTATCACCGCCTGTGGCCTACTTACCATTTGGCATGTATGACACGTATGGCAAAAGTTAACCACATCCCTGTGCATTCCAGGCCAATAAAAATGTTTTTGTACCTTAGCCTGAGTCTTTCATACCCATGTGCTACCTGTAACACCTTCTGTCTGTATGCTACAGGTAATACAATCTGGTGCACTTCAGCCCATTTCTCCTCTGCAATAACCTGCCGTGGTCTCCATTTCCATCTTAGGATTCTATAATAGCACAATGGAATATTCTCTGCTTCCTTTTCAGAGTATGCATCCACATATATATCTTTTATCATCTTGTCTTGCTGTTGCAAGTCCCTGAGTCTTTCAGGACTAAACACTTCTGTCTGACCTTCCGCCTGTTCAGGGTTTGCCTGCACCATTATGTCAACAGGGTATCCACTAATTGAACCTCAACTCCTTCATCTTTCTCATTATTTTTCACTTTGTGCTGTGACTTACGACAGTGGGATCTGGTTACCACACAGTCTGGGAAAATACCAGGGTATTTCTGTTTTAACTCCTCAGTTTCTTGGCCTTCCTTGGGCTTCTCCACAACAAGGGGCATAACTCCCACCTTGATCCTGTCAAATCATTCCCAAGAACAAACTGAATTCCTGGAACTGACACACTGTCAATCACTCCACTGTAATTTCCCCAATCTTGAGTTGGCACTCTAGCCTGATCTTACATAGGGGAATGCTAAATTTCTGTCTATCTATCCCACAAATTACCACACTCTCAGGTAACAGATCAGAAAGAGATGCAAATTCGCTTATCCCTTATTATCAGTGACTGGTTAGATCCTGTATCTCTCAAAATGATAACTTCTTGTCCTTCTCCCTCTGTTCTTTCTGAGTAAACTTTACCCATGAGGCAAATTCTTTGTAGAGATCAGGTACTAACCCCATTCCCCGCCCCTGCCTAGCCTGTGTACTCTCCTGCAGCTCCTTAGCTCTTCTTGGGATGCATACTTTAATACCTTCACTAATGCCACTGGCTTTGCTTCTTTTATCACATCTTTTCCCACAGTGCCTTTCTTTAATGACCTACTTTCTAGCAGTGAAAGCACCTTTTCCCAGTGCCCTTCTGAAACCACTGGCACTGTAATTTACTGTGTCCCACTCCACGACAGTGAAATTACCTGAGGCCTTTCACCTCCTGTCCACCCTCTTGGGCTTCTTTTTTATCCTGTGGTAAATTCTTGCCAGTACTCTTTCTTCCGTAGTGTGGGATCTTTTTCATAGTGTGGGATTTCCCCTTCTTCCAACTTCTATCCCTCACAGGGCGAAATCATGGCCAGAAGCTTGTCTTATGCACCAACATATATTCATCTGTTAATTCTGCTGCCCTTCTCACTTTCTGAACTTTCTGTTCCTCCACGTGAATTCTTACCATCTCTGGAAGTGAGGTTTTAAACTCCTCCAGCAGAATAATCTCTCTTAGAGCCTCAAAGGTCCTATCTATTTTTAAAGCACACACCCATCTATCAAAATGACTATGTTTAATTCTTTCAAAATCAACATAAGACTGACCTGGTTCCTTCTTTGTGTTTCTGAACCGCTGTTCTATATGCTTCTGGACTAATTCATAAGCACTTACAATAGCCTGTTTGACCTCTTCATAATCTCTTGACCCCTCATCTGACAGCGTAACAAATACCTCACTAGCTCTGCCTACCAGCTTAGTCTGAACTAGCATTACCCATAAATCCTCAGATCACTCCATCTGCCTAGCCAATTTTTCAAATGAAATAAAGAAGGTTCCAACATCTTTCTCATCAAAATGTGGCAGAGTTTCAACATATTTGTACATATCACTACCTTCTTTCTTAACCACCATCCTGTTAACTTGATTTTGCTGAACTTCTCAAGTTCAAATTCTCTCTGTTTTTCTCTTGCTTCGCGCTCTCTTTCTCTCTTCTTTTCTTCTCTCTCTCTTTCTCTCTCCCTTTCTTCTTCTTCTCTCTTTCTTTGCTCAGCGAAGAACCTTCTCTTTTTTTCCTCTCGCTTCCTCCCACTTTTTTCTCTCTCTGTTTATCTTCTAACTCCATTTTCCTTAATTGTAATTGAAGTTTTTCTACCTCTACTGCACTTGTCTGTTTCTCTGACACACCTAAGTGTTGGAGTAATTCCCTGACAATTTCAGCTTTACTTTTGTCCTTGGTTATACTCAAATCTAACTTATTTGCTAATTCTAAAAATATGGCCTTTTCTTTCCTTCTAAACTTTCTTAGCAAATTTGAGAATCACCTTCTTTAGCAATTTTAAGAACCATTTCTCTCACTTTTAATTTAATCCACCATAAGTCATTGAAATTAAACAAATTGTCTCACCTATGTTTATTTAAAAGTCTAGGACCCTCACCTGCAAGTGTTTAAATCTGCTGGGATTTTTCGTACCCGCAAATTTATTTAAATCTGTCTAAACCATTTCAAATCCGGGACAGGCACCCAAACTGTTACGACACGGGGTAAACCCCCTCTGGCTAATTTTAAACCAGTAACACAGGAAAGATTTATCCTATGCAGTAATCTGTGAAAATTCGAGAGGCCAAGAACTATTTAAAGTAAAAAAGAACAACTTAAAGTATATCAGAGAATAATTAACTAACAACTATTTACAACTCCTTCAACTAACCTATAATTTACTTTCCCTTATATAATACTAGTCTGATAACACCCTCAAATAAGATTTACCAAAAATTCAAGTTTCAAATCCAGGCAGCAGTCGAATCTTCCCTTTGTATCCTCTGGAGATTTTCTTCTTCGGATTTCTCTTTCACAGGTTATTAATAGATAAATATACTTTTAAGAAAGCTGTATTGTGGGCAGTCTGTCCATGCTGGTGGCTTGGCAGCTCTTCCCCAGCTGTTCAATTTTTCCATGATCTTATACTCCCAAAGCATCAGATTGTGTCATTGGCTTGGTTGGAGTTTGGTATTTTGGGGGTATAATTTAAAATGATTGGCCTAATTCAAATTTGTTTTTGTGTCCAGGCAACCATCTACATTAGCTGCTGGTCCAAAAGGTTACATTGTATCTTGCTCAGTACACTTGGTGCTGTCAGGTAGTTCTGCTGGCTTTTAACTTTTTTAAAGGTACAGTACACCCACATCTTCATAACACTAGATCATTAATGTAGATACTGGTTGGGCCAGCATTTATTGACCATTCCTAGTTGTCCCCAAGACATTATCTGGGTCTTTGGATGACCAGTCAAGTGATAATGCCATGAGCCCATTGCCATCTTGAGGCATCCAAGTGTACAGTTAGGGTGCAGCAGTTCGAGTTCAGCATTCTCCTTTCTTCGAGCAGCAGAATCAGACAGTATGCGTTGTCTGGATAAGACAGATACTGGTGTGAGCTCAGAGGAGACAGAGAACAGATAGAGGGTAACAGGTGGGGTTCAAAGATAACAGAGAGGGCAAGACTGGCTATAGAGCATAGAAAATAGACCATTACAGCACAGTACAGGCCCTTCAGCCCTCGATGTTGTGCCGACCTGTAAAACCAATCTGAAGCCCATGTATCCTACAGTATTCTATTTTTATCCATATGTTTAGCCAATGACCATTTAAATGCACTTAAAGTTGGTGAGTCTACTACTGTTGCAGGCAGTGCATTCCACACCCCTACTACTCTCTGAGTAAAGAAACTACCTCTGGCATCTGTCCTATATCTATCACTCCTCAACTTAAAGTTATGTCCCCTCATGCAAGCCAACACCATCCGAGGAAAACAGCTCTCAATGTCAAACCTATCTGACCCTCTGATTATCTTCATTATCTCAATTACGTCACCTCTCAACCTTCTTCTCTCTAATGAAAACAGACTCTCAAGTCCCTCAGCCTTTCCTCATAAGACCTTCCCTCCATAACAGGCAACATTCTAGTAAATCTCCTCTGAACACTTTCCAAAGCTTCCACATCCTTCCTGTAATGCAGTGACCAGAACTGTACGCAATACTCCAAATGTGGCCATATCAGAGTTTTGTACAGCAGCAGCTCCAAAACTTAATCCCTCCACCAATAAAAGCTGACATGCCATACGCCTTCTTAACAACTCTATGAAACTTCAGGGTAACGTTCAGGGATCTACGTACACGGACACCGATATCTCTCTGCTCATCTACACCACCAAGAATCTTACCATTAGCCCAGTATTCTGTATTCCTATTACTCTCTCCAAAGTGAATCACCTCACACGTTACTGCATTAAACTCCATTTGTTACCTGTCAGCCCAGCTCTGCAGCTTATCTATGTCCGTCTGTAGCATCCTTCAGCACTATCCATAACTCCACCAACCCTAGTGTCATCAGCAAATTTACTAACCTATCTTTCTATGCCCTCATCCAGGTCATTTGTAAAATGACAAACAGCAGTTGACCCAAAACAGATCCATGAAGTACACCCCAGTATCTGAACTCCAGGATGAACATTTCCCATCTACCACCACCCACTGTTTTCTTTCAGCGAGCCAATTTCTGATCCAAACTGCTAAATCACCCTCATTCCCATGCCTCCGTATTTTGTGCAATAGCCTACCGTGGGGAAACTTACCAAATGGCTTACTGAAATCCATATACACCGCATCAATTGCTTTACCCTCATCCACCTGTTTGGTCACCTTCTCAAAGAACTCAATAAGGTTTGTCGGGTACGACCTACCTTTCACAAAACCGTGTTGACTATCCCTAATCAACGTATTCCCCTCTAGATGATTATAAATCCTATCTCTTATAATCTTTTCCAACACTTTGCCCACAACCAAAGTAAGGCTCACTGGTCTACCTCTACTCCCTTTTGAATCATAGAGTCATAGAGATATACAGCATGGAAACAGACCCTTCCGTCCATGCCGACCAGATAGCTCAACCCAATCAAGTCCCACCTGCCAGCACCCGGCCCATATCCCTCCAAACCCTTCCTATTCATATACCCATCCAAATGCCTCTTAAATGTTGCAATTGCACCAGCCTCCACCACTTCCTCTGGCAGCTCATTCCATACACGCAGCACCCTCTGCATGAAAATGTACCCTGGCAACATCCTTGTAAATCTTTTCTGAACCCTTTCAAGTTTCACAACATCTTTCTGATGTCTCATCCTGACATAAGCCTTCTTCTTCCTCTTGACAAGAGCTTCAATTTCTTTAGCAAACTATACTATAGGAATAAGTCGATTAGGGATAGTCAACACGGTTTTGTGAAAGGTAGGTCATGCCCCACAAACCTTATAGAGTTCTTTGAGAAGGTGACTCTCCTGCTCCTCGGGTGCTGCCTGACCTACTCTGCTTTCCCAGCACCACATTCTCAGTTCTGATCTCCAGCACCTCCAGTCCTCACGTTCTCCTAGTGAATCTTAAACAATGACAAGATGGAGCATAAGAAGCAGATAGAGTGCTTAGTGTTATGGTGTAAAGACAACAATCTCTCCATCAATGTCAGTAAAACAAAAGCACTGGTCATTGACTTCTGGAAGCACAGTGGAGGGCTCTCCCTTGTCAGTATCAATGCTGCTGAGGTGGAGATGGTCAAAAGTGTCAAGTTCCTGGGAATGATGATCATCAACAATCTGTCCTGGTCCACCCACACTATGGTCAAGAAAGCACACCAACACCTCTACTTCCTCAGGAAGCTAAGGAAATTCAGCATATCCATAAAGACTCTTATCAGTTTTTATAGATACACCATAGAAAGTGTTCTATCTAGGTACATGACAATGTGGTATGGCAACTGCTCTTCCCAAGACTGCAAGAAACTAAAGCCACCTTCCATCCATTGATTCCATCTAGAGTTCCTGCTACCTGGGAAATCAACCAACATAATCAAAGACCCCTCCCTCCCTCCCTCTTCCATCGGTCAGAAGATAAAAAGGTTTGAATAGACATACTAACAGGTTCAAGAACAGGTTATTCCCCACTGTTATTAGACTTCTGAATGGACCTTCTAAATGTTTATGTTGATCTTTCTCTGCACCTTCTCGGGAGCTGTAACACTGTATGCTGCACTGTGTTCTGTTACCCTGATGCACTTGTACAGTATGATCTAACTGTAAAGCATGCAAGACAATCTAAGACAACACTTTCACTGTACCTCGGTACATGTGACAGCAACAAATCAAATCTAATCTACCAAAATGGATAAGAGTCTTTGTGAACATGTCAAATTTCCTTTGCCTTCTGAGAAAGTAGAGGTAGAGAGTTACTAACTCTCTTACTTAAGATCTGAACTGCTTTTACCATTCACTGGAATATTCTTCCTTGTTGAGCATTACCACGCAGGTTTCTTCTCAGTCCCAGTCCTCTCTGGAAAGTTCCACGATCTCCTCCTCAGCTGGGGGCAGGATTCTGAGCTCTGGGATTCCTCCTTTTGGAATGCCCCTACCTAGAGTGAAGGAGTTTCTCCTGCCGAAAGACTGAATGATTGAGTGTTAGAACTTAAAACCAGAAGCAGAAGGCCATTCAGCCCCTCGAGCTGGCTTCACTATCCAATACTCTCGTGGGAGCTGATCTCATCCCCGCCTCAACTCCAGGTTCCTGCCTGCTCTCCATAATCCTTTAGATTAGATTCTTTCATATGGAAACAGGCCTTTCGACCCAACAAGTCCACACCGATCCTCCGAAGAATAACCCACTCAGATCCATTCCCCTACCCTATATTTACTCCTGACTAATGCACCTAACACTATTGTCAATTTAGCATGGCCAATTCACCTAATCTGCACATCTTTGGACAGTGGGAGGAAACCCACACAGACACAGGGAGAATGTGCAAACTCCACACAGAGGCTGGTATTGAACCCGGGTCCCTGACGCAATGAGGCAGCAGTGCTAACCACTGAACCACCATGCCGCCCTCTCATTAATCAGCGTCCTCTCTCATTTTCTTACCAGCAAATCCCACAGATGGCAGCAACTTCTGGAGCTGGAAGTCAATGTCGCGATCGACAATCATGGAATATCAGAGTAGCTGTGTGAACAGCTGAGAGGGAATGTTGCCTTGAACTCATCATTAATTAAAAACCTATCTATCTGTTATCTCAGTAGGTGTACGGCTACTTTACCACAGTTCCTATGACAACCCTTGAATTCTATAATGCTAACACAGGCCTGTAAAGGGTGCAGCAGTCATAGCATGAAGTGGCTCTTCCCACACATTCAGGTGACACGTCTCATCTGAAAGTCTGCTGTCTGAAAGCCCTCTGTGCTCACACCTTTCCACTGCTTGATAACTGTGTGTTTGTCAATTTTCAATCACCACACATCGCGCCACTTAACCTGGCAAAGCGGATTGTTCAGCTTTTTCAGCATGGCCCCAAAGGTTTAGAGTGTGCTCATGGGTATAAATCCTTGTTCCAACCTCTGTCTTGCGGCATTTGTTAGATAGAGGCAGAAGATAACAATAAGGATGAGTGTGAGGTGAGAGGGATAGAGGTACAATGTACTTCTTAGAAGGTGAGAGATTGGGAAATGTGAATGTTCAAATAGAACTGGTTGTCCTTCTTCATAATTAAGGAGACCTTGGAGCGCAGAATCATTTTCCTTCACAGTGGAGTCACTGGTAGGCAGAGTGGTGAAGAATGCGTTTGGTATGCTTGCCTTCATTGTTCAGTGCATTGAGTATAGGAGTTGGGAGGTCATGTTGCAGCTGTACAGGACGTTGGTTAGACCACTTTTGGAATGCGGCATTCAGTTCTGGTCTCCCCCCTATAGGTAGGAAGTTGTAAAACTTGAAAGGGTTCACTAAAGATTGTTGCTAGGGATGGAGCATTTGAGCTATAGGAAGAGGCTGTTTTCCCTAGAACGCCTGAGGCTGAGTGATGACCTTATTGAGAGACATGGAAGGCTAAATAGCCAAGGTCTTTTCCCTGGGGAGGCAGTGTCCAGAATTAGAGAGCTTAGGTTTAAGGTAGGAGAGGAAAGATATATAGGAGACTTAAGGGGCAACTTTTTCATGCAGAGGGTGATGCATGTATGGAATAAACTGACAAAAGAAGTGGTGGAGGCTGGTACAATTACAACATTCAAAAGGCATCTGGATGGGTATATGAATAGGAAGGGTTTAGAGGGATGTGGGCCAAGTGCTGGCAAATGGGACCAGATTAGGTTGAGCTATCTGGTGGGCATGTACAAGTTGGAGTGAAGCATCTATTTCCGTGATGTACATCTCTTAGACACTATGACTCCATGACTGCAATTCAATTAAAACTAACAGGGTAAATAAAAAAAATTGCGTACGGGAGTAAGGATGTCTTGCTTCAATTGTACAGAACACTGGCAAGATTGTACCAGGAATTGTACCATTCTGTGTGGGTCCAATGCCTTGCTATTGAGTGAGTGCAGTGCACGCTCACCAGACTGATTCCCAGGTTGGTGACATTGATAGCGAGATGTCTCAGCCTGTATTCCCAGAGGTCTAGAAGAATGAGAGGCATTCTCAGAAATTGCAGAATTTTTAAAGGGCTGATTGCAGAAAGGACGTTTCCACTGGCTTGGTGGGGAGGGTGCTAGGGAAGCGGGAAGACACGAGTGTGGTCTAGCACCAGGGAACCCTGTCTCCGAATGTGCTGAGGAGGAATTCCTTCATTCACAGGATCGTGAATCTCACGGAATCTCTACCCCAGCATATTTTGTGGTATCAAGCTTGTCTGAGATCAATTGATTTCTCGACACTCATGACATCAAGGGACATGGGGATTGCATTGGGACATGATGACCATGCCAATGATGATAACGTAGAATAACGAGAGCTGGTTCAAGGGGCTCAATGGGCTTCTTCTGCTCCTACGTTTTATATTTTCTTTGTTTCCATGGCATGAGAGCCACTTGTTGCCACACCTGAGAAACAGGACTCTCCTGCCTTCCCTGGGCAATGTGGAGGGAAACCTTGTAGTGAGCTGCCTCTAACTGCGGGAGCAACTCCGATTGGGCTGGTGATCAGGATTAACAGGTAGAGAGGGGAGGATAGAGGCCTCAGTTCCCAAGAACTTGTCAAACAATCAGAATGTGCTTGGGCCTCACAGTGAATGAATGCCTGTCCATGTACTCTGTAAACATAACAACTGGGCCTTTGACCTGTGACTACGATTTAATTTTGATTTGATTTGTTTGTCACATGTACTAAGATACAGTGAAACGTATTGTTTTGTGTGCTATCCAGACAAATCATACTTTAAATAAGTACATCAGGGTAATAGAACAGATGCAGAATATAATGTTCCAGCTACAGGGATGTTGAAGAGAAAGAGGCAATTCTAATACATGAGAGGTCCATTCAAAACTCAGATAACAGCAGGGAAGAAACTGTTCTTGAATCTGTTGGTATATGTTTTTAAACTTTTGTATCTTCTGCCCAATGGAAGAGGTCAGAAGACAGTATAATCTGAATGGTAGGGGTCTTTGATTATTGGCTGCTTTCCTGAGACAGCAGGAAGTGTAGTTGGAGTCAATGGATGGAAAGCTGGTTTGAGTGATGAACTGAGCTGTATTCACAGCTCTCTGTAATTTCTTGTGGTCTTGGGAAGAGCAGTTTCCATATCAAACTGCATCCAGATCCGATGCTTTCTATGGTACATCCATCAAAATTGGTATAAGTCGTTGTGGACATGCTCAATTTCCTTAGCTTCCCGGGGAATTATAAGGATTGGTGTGCTTACTTGACCGTAGGGAAGGTGTTGATGGATCAGGACAGATTATTGGCGATATTTGCTCCCAGGAACTTGAAGCTCTCGACTATTTTCACACTAACGCCATTGATACAGACAGGAGCGTGTCCTCCACTCCACTTCCTGTAGTTGACGATCAGCTCCTTTATTTTGCTAACATTGAGGGATAATTTGCCGTCTTTACATCATACTACTAAGCCCTCTATTTCTTCCCTGTACTCTGTCTCATTGTTTGAGATCTGATCCACTACTGTGGTGTCATCAGCAAATCTGTAAATGGAGTTTGAGTTGAATTTGGCCACATAGTCATGGAGTAAGGGGCTGAGCACATAACCCTGTGGGGTGCCAATGTTGAGAATATTGATGGCAGAGGTGTTGTTACCTATCCTTACTGCAGATCAAGAAGTCAGGGATCCAGTTGCTGAAAGAAGAACAGCTCCCACACTTGGGAATTTGGAGATGAGTTTGTTTGGAATTATGGTTGAAGGTGGAGCTAAAGTCAATAAATAGGAGCTGAGGTAATTGTCCTTATTATCCAGATGTCCCAGGGAGATGGTGTCTGCCATGGACCTATTGCGACAGTAGGCAAATTGTAATGGATCGAAGCAATCTGTAAGTCTGGAACAGATGTGTGCCATTACTAACCTCTTGAAGCATTTCATAATGATGGCTATCAGAGCCACCGGACATAAGTCGTTAAGGCAATTTGTCTGACTTTTCTTTGGCACCAGGATGTTACTGGTCTTCTTGAAGCAGGTGGGAACCTCACATCACAGGAAGGAAAGGTTAAAGATATCAGTGAATATCATTGGGCCTGTATTCTTCTACCAATATACATTACCTCACATTTCACTGCATTGAAATTTACCTGCCAGGTATCTGTCCATTTAGCCAACTTGTCAATGTCCCTCTGAAGTCACGCAGCACCTTCCTCACAATTCACTGGTCTCCTTAGCTTAGTATAATCTGCAAATTTGGAGACTTTGCCTCAACACCTATCTGAAACTATTTATATAAATCAGAAAAAGCCAAGGTGCCAAACACCAATTCCTGGGGAACAGTGTTTTCAACTTTGCTCCCATCTGAAATATCCCTATCTATACCCACTCTCTGTTTCCTATCTTTTAGCCAACTTCTAAACCAAACAGCCAAGGACCCATCCATCCCAAGTGTTTCTAATGTGATAATCAGCTTGCCATGTGGTA
The DNA here is from genome assembly GCF_004010195.1 of Chiloscyllium plagiosum. NCBI lineage: Eukaryota > Metazoa > Chordata > Chondrichthyes > Orectolobiformes > Hemiscylliidae > Chiloscyllium > Chiloscyllium plagiosum. The sequence continues at coordinate 25,138,965 of NC_057710.1, read as the reverse complement.
CCACATCAAATACTTTCTGAAAGTCCAAATATACAACATCTAAAGCACGATCCTCATCCACTAACTGTTTCCAGAGATGGCTTCTGTTTCTCCTCAATGTTGCTCCATTGTGACTTCATAGGATCCAGGCTCAGGCATGTTTTGGATCCCTTGCTAGGTAACTAGATTGCCTGGAAAAAACAAATCATTATGAGACTCCATTCTACATTTTGTGTGGCAGTTTCATACCTACATATTGGTCATGTATCATCTTCATTCCCCCTTGCTTTTTTGTACTTCTGAGAAATTGGACTGATGATCGTTTGACAAGTTTGTCCTAATTTGTGTTCTAGAACATAGAACATAGAACAGTACAGCACAGAACAGGCCCTTCAGCCCACCATGTTGTGCCGACCATTGATCCTCAAATATGTACCCACAAATTTCTGTGACCATATGCATGTCCAGCAGTCTCTTAAATGTCCCCAATGACCTTGCTTCCACAACTGCTGCTGGCAACACATTCCATGCTCTCACAACTCTCTGTGTAAAGAACCCGCCTCTGACATCCCCTCTCTACTTTTCTCCAACCAGCTTAAAATCCCTCGTGTTAGCCATTTCTGCCCTGGGAAATAGTCTCTGGCTATCGACTCTATCTATGCCTCTCATTATCTTGTACACCTCAATTAGGTCCCCTCTCCTCCTCCTTTTCTCCAATGAAAAAGTCCAAGCTCAGTTAACCTCTCTTCATAAGATAAGCCCTCTAGTCAGGCAGCATCCTGGTAAACCTCCTCTGAACCCTCTCCAAAGTATCCACATCTTTCCTATAATAGGGCAACCAGAACTGGACGCAGTATTCCAAGTGCGGTCTAACCAAAGTTTTATAGAGCTGCAACAAAATCTCACGACTCTTAAACGCAATCCCCCTGTTAATGAAAGCCAAAACACCATATGATTTCTTAACAACCCTGTCCACTTGGGTGGCCATTTTAAGGGATCTATGTACCTGCACACCAAGATCCCTCTGTTCCTCCACACTGCCAAGAATCCTATCCTTAATCCTGTACTCAGCTTTCAAATTCGACCTTCCAAAATGCATCACCTCGCATTTATCCAGGTTGAACTCCATCTTCCACGTGTAAGCCCATCTCTGCATCCTGTCAATGTTCCGCTGCAGACTACAACAGCCCTCTGTACTGTCAACAACACCTCCAACCTTTGTGTCATCTGCATACCTGCTGACCCACCCTTCAATCCCCTCATCCAAGTCATTAATAAAAATTACAAACAGTAGAGGCCCAAGGACAGAGCTCTGTGGAACAGTACTCATCACTGACTTCCAGGCAGAATATTTTCCTTCTACTACCACTCGCTGTCTTCTGTTGGCCAGCCAATTCTGTATCCAGACAGCTAAGTTCCCCTGTATCCCATTCTTCCTGACCTTCTGAATGAGCCTACCATGGAGAACCTTATCAAATGCGTTGCTGAAGTCCGTATACACCACATCCACAGCTCGACCCTCATCAACTTTTCCAGTCACATCCTCAAAGAACTCGGTAAGGTTTGTGAGGCATGACCTGCCCCTCACAAAGCCGTGTTTACTGCATTTGATCAAGCCATGCTCTTCCAGATGGTCATAAATCCTATCCTTCATAATCCTTTCTAAAACCTTGCAGACGGCAGACGTGAGACTTATTGGTCTGTAATTGCCAGGGATTTCCCTATTTCCTTTCTTGAAGAGAGGAATTACATTTGCCTCTCTCCAGTCCTCAGGTACGACTCCAGTGGAGAGCGAGGATGCAAAGATCTTCGCAAGTGGCGAAGCAATTGCATTTCTCATTTCCCAAAGCAGCTGAGGACAAATCTGGTACGGGCCTGGCGACTTGTCAATCTTAATGTTTGACAAAATTTTCAGCACATCAGCTTCCTCTATCTCTATCCATTCCAGCATGCACACCTGCTTTTCAAAGGTTTCATTCATTACAAAGTTTGTTTCTTTCATAAAGACAGAAGCAAAAACCTCATTTAGGGCTTCCCCTACTTCCTTAGACTCCACACACAAATTCCCTATGCTATCCCTGATTGGCCCTACTCTTTCTTTGACCATTCTCTTATTCCTCACATAAGTGTAAAATGCCTTTGTGTTCTCCCAATCCGTTCTGCCAAGCCTTTCTCGTGCCCCCTCCTGGCTCTCCTCAGAACATTTTTGAGCTCCTTCCTCACCTGCCTGTAATCCTCTAGAGCTGAACTTGACCCTAGCTTCCTCCACCTTATGTAAGCTACCTTCTTCCTTTTGATGAGAAGCTCCACCGCTCTCGTTATCTTCCCACTTCTTGCCTGTCTCAGAGGGACATATTTATTCATCACTCTCAACAACTGTTCCTTAAACAGTCTCCACATGTCTATAGTGCCTTTACCATGGAACAATTGTTCCCAGTCCATGCTTCCTAACTCATGTTCTCTGGGTGAAACAGTAATTTCATAACCAGAGGCAGAGCTTTTAGGTGTAGCATTGCAATACGAAGATTCTATTTTGTTACCCTGCACTTCACGTTAAACAATTTATGGGAAACCATTAACTTACTAAGATCATTGGATGTGGTACACATGTTCCTAAAGGGTCCCTGCCTAAATATTATGGCACAGACTTAGATATGATGTTTCCAGCTGAACTAAGGAAGAGTGAGTATTATCCACATTGATTCAAATCTTCAGATCAGGATCGCTATTTCTGATCCTAATTTGACTAAAAAGACCATGTTCATGTTTAGATGGATTGTCCATGTGAACATCCAGACCACGAACATTCTCGACTAAAATAGTCCTAAATCTGTGCAATATCTCAGTTCCAATGGCCCTCTCTATTTTCATTGCTTGCTTACCCAATTCTGAGGAGAAAGTGAGGTCTGCAGATGCTGGAGATCAGAGCTGAAAATGTGTTGCTGGAAAAGCGCAGCAGGTCAGGCAGCATCCAGGGAACAGGAGAATCGACGTTTTGGGCATAAGCCCTTCTTCAGGAGCTTCAATTCTGAAGCAGCTAAATCCAAAAACCATTGTTCTTATTATAAAGAAACCTAAATTCAGATAGTACATCTGTATTATGAAATTTGGTGGTCGTCTTCCTGAGGTTCATTGTCTTTTACAAATGTTATCAATGCAGAGGGGATTTATGGTAGCATCACAATGAGGTTACAGCATGTGGAGATTAAGCAATGCAGCTAGCTGCTATGCTTTTTTAAAAATAAAAATCTTCCCTGTGTTGTTTTTGGCTATGGCTCAAGTCATTTTGTTACAAGCACTTTTTCTTTCTCTTTGCATGTGGATAGCATCTGAAGTTGGTTTAATGGTCTTGCAGCTGGGACAGACAACCCATAACCAACCTGCCACTTGCACAGACCACAAATCTAGCCAACTCACAAATCAAGTACTCTCTATTTGGCCAGTCACATTTGTAGAGTAATTTGTTTCCCTGTGAGGAATTGCTTAAAAGAATCTATTCTTGATTTACTGTAAAAAGAAAACTACAGCTGCTACAACCCTATAAACGTGTCAATCAGACAGATTTCTAAAATATTAATAATAGACGCTATAAACACTTGACATTTTTTATCGTGTGTAAAAGACATTCAATCATTGAATCATAGACCCATAGACATCTATAGCATGGAAACAGGCCCTTCGGCCCAACTTGTCCATGCCACCCAGCTTTCACAATTTAAACTAGTCCCATTTGCCTATGTTTGGTCCATAACCTGTACCTGTCTTAAATGATGAAATTATATTTGCTTCCACCACTATCTCTGGCAACCCATTCCAGACACTCACCACCCGCTATGTGAAAAAATTGTCCCGCTCTACCCTTTTGTATCTTTCCCCTCTCACCTTAAACCCATGCCCTCTAGATTTAGACTCCCCTACCCTGGGAGAAGCTGTCGGCCATCTACCCTATCTATGCTTCTCATGATTTTATAGACTCCAATAAGGTCACCCCTCAGTTTCCTACGCTCCAGTGAAAAAGGGCCCAGCCTATCCAATCCCTCATTATAATTCAAACCTTCCACTCCATGTAGCATCCTAGTAAAGCTTTTCTGCACTCTTTCCAGTTAATAATATCCTTTCCATATTAGGACGACCAGAACTGCATGTAATTTTCCAAATGTGGCCTCATGAACGGCTTGTACAGCTCCAACAAGACGTCCCACCACCTATACTCAATGCTCTGACTAATGAAAGTTAGCTTGCTGAAAACCTCCACCCTGTCTAACTGGGACTCCAATTTCAAGGAGTTAAGAACCTGTACCTCTAGATCTCTTTGTTCTGTGACACTCCCCAGGGCCCTACCATTGATAGCCCTGGTTTGTTTTACCAAAATGCAACACCTCGTATTTATCTAAATGAATTTCCATCTGCCATTCTTCAGCCGACTGGCCCAACTAATCAAGGACTTGCTGCACTCTGTTGGGGAGATTTCACTGGGGTGTTTAATGTAGGGCTAGGGAGGGTGACACTAGTTCTGCAACAGAAACTTCTAGTTCCAGCCCTGAAATGGTTAACAACAGCCAAGCGAGCTGCTGCTGGCGACTGCATGACTACCTGGCTGGAGCTTGTAAGGGATATGCATAATGTTAATTAAATCTTGGAGCCTGTAAATACCAGCCAGTATCAATTGCCCCATCGAAACTCGGGATTAATAAAGAAACCGATCGGAATCTGTAACTGTTAGACAAGTGTGAATTGCTCTATCGGAACCTGTAACTGTTAAGTGTGAATGGCTCTATTTCAGTCTAAAGTTGATAAGTGTAATTGTCAATTTAGTTAAACTGAAACTATTGAAAATGGCTAGCCTGTCAGACGCATAGTAATTCCTTGAAACAATGAACTATTGAATACGGGATCGGAACCGCTCCCGGGGATGGCTGAGCCATTGTCAAGCACAGCAGGAGCTGGACAGGCACTTCGATGCGGCCAATAGGAGGACGGATCCCCAGCGCGCGCAGATGAATGGACCAATGGGGAAGGCGAACTGACCGGGGACTCCAGGCAGCGCGAAGTATAATTGTGTCAAGTTTGAACGAGAAGGGAGAATGCCTTCTCCAACGAATGCATGCCTGTAGATTCGTTGTACCAGTTAAGATTCTGTGAATAAACGGCTGTCTGCGTCTAACCATAGTTGCCAGTGTGAGTCTCTCCTTCCGAAAGAACACGCAAAGACGGGACCCCGCGGGTCCGTCTTAACAACTCCCAGTAACCTTTTTCACTGTCTCTTATACTCCCAAACTTGGTGTCATCTGCAAACTTACTAACCATAACTCCTAGAGTTTCATCTATGTCATTTATTTAAATGATGAATAACAGTGAACCCAGCACCGATCCTTGTGGCACACCGTTGGTCACAGGCCTCCAGTCTGAAAAACAACCCTCTACCACCACCCTCTGTCTTCTACTGTCAAGCCAATTTTGTATCCAATTGGCTAGCTCTGCCTGGATCCCATGAGATTTAACCCTACTCAATAACCTGTCAAAGGTCTGGCTACTGCACTGCCCTCATCTTCTGTCTTGGTCGCCCCTTCAAAAACTCAATAAAATTCATGAGACATGATTTCCCATGCATAAGGCCATGCTGACTATCCTAAATGAGTCCTTACCTCTCCAAATGCCTATAGATCCTGTCCCTCAGTATTCACTCTAACAACTTACCCACCAGCGATGTTAGGTTCACCAGTCTGTACTTCCCAGGTATTTCCCTGCAGCCTTTCTTAAATAATGGCACAACATTAGCCACCCTCCAGTCTTTTGACACCTCACCCGTGGCTGTTGATGATACAAATATCTCTGCTAAGGGCCCTAGCAATGTCTTCCCTAGCTTCCCACAAAATCCTGGAATACACTTCATCAGGTCCCGGAGATCTTTCTGCCTTAATGCGTTTTAAGACATCCAAGCACCTCCTCTTTTGGAATGTGGACACTCTTCAAGATAGCACTATTTATTTCCCAAAGTCCTCTAGCATCCATATCTTTCCCAAAGGTAAATATTGACGAGAAACATTCATTTAGGATCTCATCCATCTCTTGTTGCTCCGACTTGGATAACCTTGTTGATCTTTAAGATGACCTATTCTTTCCCTGGTTACTCTTTCGCCCTTCATGTTCTTGTAGAATCTCTTTGGGTTCTCCTTTGTCTTATCTGTCAAGGCCATCTCATGTCCCCTTTTTTGCCCTCCTGGTTTCTCTCTTAAATGTACTCTAACAGATTCTATGCTCCTCAAGGAATTCACTTGATCCCAGCTACCTATATATGTCATATGCCTCTTCATTTTCAAGACCAGGGCCTCAATAAACCATTGAAAAAGAATTCAATCTAGATAAATGTCAGGTGTTGCATCTTGGTAAGGAATATCAGACCAGGATTGAAACACTTAATGGTAACGTTCTGGGAAGTGTTACCAAGCAAAGAGACCTTGAAGGTGCAGGTTCGTAGTTCCTTTAAAGTGGAGTCAGAGCTGGTCAGAAAACATTTAGAACGCTTGCCTTTATTGGTCAGTGTATTGTGTATTGGAGTTGGGATGTTGCCACAATACCTGACATTGGTTAGGCCACTTTTGGAATACTGCATTCAATTCTGGTCTCCCTGCTATAGGAAAGATGTTGTGAAATGTGAAAGGATTGAGAAAAGATTTACAAGGATGTTGCCAGGGTTGGAGGGCTTGAACTATTGGGAGAGGCTGAATAGGTTGGGGTTATTTTCCCTGGAGCGTTGGAGAATGAGAGGTGATCTTGTTGAACTTTGTAAAATCCTGATGGGCATGGGTGTGGGCAAGGTCTTTTACCCAGGGTAGTGGAGCCCAAAATTAGAGGGCATAGGTTTAAAGTGAGAAGGGAAATATTTAAAAGGGACCTAAAGGAAAACCTTTTCATGGAGAAGATAGTGCATGAATGGAATGAGCTGCCAGAGGAAGTGGTGGAGGCTGGTACAATTATAGCATTTAAAAAGTACCTGGATGGGTAAATGAATAGGAAGGATTTGAAGGGATATGAGCCAAGTACTGGCAAATGGGACTATATTTATTTATGATATCTGGTTGACATGGATGAGTTGGACCGAAGAGTCTATTTCCATGCTGTACAGCTCTATGACTCTAAAAGAGATCACAGAAAAGATAGCTTGTTATAACATCATAAATCTGCCTATCAGCAAATGTTCACTAGTTTTACCTGTTTTAAGATTTATTCATTTTTTCTGGGAGTCTGGGCTCACAGCTTATCTTCTTGTGTTTTTTTCCTAGTCACTGACCTCACCTCCCAATTTAACTGCCTAACTCTAATCTCCCTCTATCTCCTTGAAAGTGAGTGTCTGTGAGGACACTTGCAGCCAAAGTACAACTGTCAGGTCAGGAATTTACTCAACTAGAGCTTACTGCATCATACGGGAAATCTAACCCTTCAAACATTTTGTCACCATTGAACTATTCCACTCCTCAAAAATCATGTGATATCCTTTTCTAATTCTTTAAACTGATTTACTGACAGCATTCCCTCCTTTTTCCAAAGTTCATCTTGCACGTGTTGAAAAGTGGTATTAGTTAATTTCAAAATTGGGTAGATTAAATAATTCCTTCATTCTGTTTATTTTATTGTCCCCACAGTACCACAACCATTCATTCATACCGCAAAGAGTTAGAAAGCTCGACAATATGTCACTGGAGTCTTTGCATATATTAATATGTTTCAGAAAAAAACAGCAGGCATGTCAAGAAATAATGGTTAAAATTATGATAAGGTGCAAACCCAAAAGGTTAAATTATTTGATGTGTAATCATCAAGATGTATGCATTATTTTACTTACATTAGGTGCAACATATTAATCCTTAACTTTTTAAAATGGCTCCTACATGTGGAATCACCATTTATTAAATCACTTATTTAGAAGTATCATTTGAGTTCAGATGTAATTCCTTCCTTGGCTGTATATATAAATATGTTGGATTTGATTTGCATGGTAAAAATGAAACTCATGTGACTTGCATTTGAGGGTTGGGTCATATGGAGGCCTGTATTTTGAATTATATAGAGGCTGGAACACAAATATAGGCCATTCAGCCCAACGCATTAGTGTCAGCACTCAACCTCCAAACAAAGAAATAATTATAATCTCATGCACACACCCTATTCCCATATCCCTTCAACCTCTTCCTCCACTTATCCAAGCTGGTTTAGAAAATTGACATTGTTCCTGATGCACCTTGTAGCCCAGGAAGAGAATTCCATGCCATCACAACTCCCAATGAAAGCTGGCCAGTTATTACCCCTAGAGTTGTCTATTCTTTTCTTGTGATAAGAATTCCATTGACAATCGAGTGGTGAAATTCTCATTGTAGCTTCTTTGACCTTGGGTCAGTTGTGCTTGTTTCAGGCTGAGAAAGTTGAGTTCACAATTCTTCTCTGTGACAGGAGCTGCAATGATGGCAGGGCTGCTGTTCAACTGAAGCCTTGTTTTTCCTGTTTAGGTCATAGAGGCACACAGCATGGAAAGCAATCCTTCCGTCCAAACAGTCCACACCCAACATCATCCCAAACTAAGTTAGTCTCACCTACCTGCTGCTGGCACATATCCCTCCAAACCTTTTCTATTTATGTACTTATCCCAGTGTCTTTTAACCATTATAACATGTAGGAGTCATTATAAAAAAAATTAAGGATTACTACATTTCACCTAATATAAGTAAAATAGTACATATGGCTTGATGATTTCACATGGAATAATTTAACCTTTTGGTTTTTTTGTACCTTATCTGGTTTTAACCATTATTTCTTGACATACATGTTGTTTTTTTCTGAAAACTCACATCCATTACTTCCTCAGGAAGTTCATTTCACACGCAAACCATCCTCTACGCAAAAAGTCTGCCCCTCGTACCTTTTTGAATTCTCTCTCCTCTCACCCTAAAAAGTGAGCCCCCTCATCTTGAAATCCCCATCCAAAGGAAAAGATACCTACCATTAACCCTATACCTCTCATGATTTAATAACTGTGTATAAGATTTTCAACCTCCTACACTCAAGTGAAAAATGTTCCAGCTTATCCAGCCTTTCTTTAGGGTGGCATGGTGGCTCAGTAGTTAACACTACTGCCTCACAGCACCAGGGTCCAAGTTTGATTCCCACCTCGTGCAATTGTCTCTGTGGAGTTTGCACATTCTCGCCGTGGAGAAAGTGAGGACTGCAGATGCTGGAGATCAGAGCTGAAAAATGTGTTGCTGGAAAAGCACCGCAGGTCAGGCAGCATCCAAGGAGCAGGAGAATCAACGTTTCGGGCATAAGCCCTTCTTTAGGAATGAGGAAGGTGTGCCAAGCAGGCTAAGATAAAAGGTAGGGAGGAGGGACTTGGGGGAGGGGTGTTGGGAATGCGATAGGTGGAAGGAGGTTAAGGTGAGGGTGATAGGCCGGAGAGGGGGTGGGGGAGAGGTCAGGAAGAAGATTGCAGGTTAGGAAGGCGGTGCTGAGTTTGAGGGATTTGACTGAGACAAGGTGGGGGAGGGGAA
>NC_057710.1:25067518-25127763 GCF_004010195.1 Chiloscyllium plagiosum | reverse complement strand
GGGATGGAGGTGTACAGGGACTGGATGTCCATGGTAAAGATAAGGCATTGGGGCCGGGGAAGCGAAAATCATGGAGGAGGTGGAGGGCGTGGGTGGTGTCCCGAATGTAGGTGGGGAGTTCTTGGACTAAGGGGGACAGGACCGTGTCGAGGTATGCAGTGATGGGTTCGGTGGGGCAGGAGCAGGCTGAGACAATGGGTCGGCCGGGGCAGTCAGGTTTGTGGATTTTGGGCAGGAGGTAGAAACGGGCGGTGCGGGGTTGTGGGACTATGAGGTTGGAGGCGGTGGATGGGAGATACCCTGAGGTGATGAGGTTATGGATGGTCTGGGAGATGATGGTTTGGTGGTGGGAGGTGGGGTCATGGTCAAGGCGGCAGTAGGAGGAGGTGTCCGCGAGCTGTCGTTTAGCCTCACCAATGTAAAGATCGATGCACCAAAGTACCACCGTGCCTCCCTTGTCTGCCGGTTTGATGGTGAGTTTGGGGGGAGGGAGTGGAGGGCTGCACGTTGTGAGGGTGAGAGGTTGGAGTGGGTGAGAGGGGTGGACAGGTTGAAGCGGTCAATGTCGCGGCGGCAGTTGGATATGAAGAGATTGAGGGCGGGTAAGAGGCCAGCACGGGGTGTTCAGGTGGATGGGGTGTGTTAGAGGCGGGAGAAGGGGTGGTCAGAGGGTGGGCAAGAATCCTGGTTGAAGAAGTAGGTGCGGTGGCGAAGGCGGCGGAAGAAATGCTCGATGTCTTGCTGCGTGTTGAACTCGTTAAGTGGCGGAAGTGACGTCATGGTTCGTGGCGGCGGTTGCTGCAGCGGCAACGTGGGTAATGGCGCCCGAGCGGTTCCGGAGGCCGATGGAAGATACTGGAACGGTTGAGGAATCCGGAGTGTGGGGGTAAGTACAGGAAAGTTTTTGGTACTTACTGTCTTTAATTTCCGATATGGCTAGGAAGAACTGTTTGTTTAGTGTATGGATTCTTCTGAGGATGAAGAACAGTAGCGGTCCTTTTGCCCGTGTCTGCGTGGGTTTCCTCCGGGTGCTCCGGTTTCCTCCCACAATCCAAAGATGTGCTGGTTAGGTGAATTGGCCACGTTAAATTGTCCATAGTGTTAGGTGCATTAGTCAGGAGTAAATATAGGGTTGGGGAATGGGTCTGGGTGGGTTACTCTTCAGAGGGTCGGTGTGGACTTGTTGGGCCGAAGGGCCTGTTTCCACACTGTAGGGAATCTAGTCTCTTTATAACTCAAACCTTCCATATTCAATAACATCCTGGTAAATCTCTTCTGAAACCTCTCCAGCTTAATAATATCCTACCTATAACCAGGTGTCCAAAACTGGACACAGTATTCCAGAAGAGGCCTCACTAATGCCCCATACAACCTCAACATGACTTCTCAACAAAGAACTGAATAATGAAGGCAAGTCGGCTAAGCCCTTTTTAACCTATATGTGATGCAAACTTCAAAGAATTATGTTCCTGTATCCCTAGGTCCCTCTGTTCTTCAGCACAACTTAAGACCCTACCATTAATTGTATAATAGGTCAATGTATCAAATCCACAATTTATATTTAAAAAAAATTGTTTTCTTTGTTTTGCTTCGAACAACATTGTAAAGTCATTAGTGATGTGAAAGTGAGTACTGCAGATGCCAGAGATCAGAGTAAAGACCAGAATGGTGCTGGAAAAGCACTGCAGGTCGGGCAGCACCAGAGGAGCAGGAAAATTGATGTTTTGGGTAAAAGCCCCTCATGTCCAGTTCTGGACACCCTGTTAGAGGAAGGATGTTATTAAACTAGAGTGGGCTCAGAAAAGATTTACCAGAATGTCATCAGGAATGTGAGTTTGAGTGACGGTGAGAGGCTGGTTAGGCTGGGACTTTTTTTCACTGGAGCTTGGGAGATTGAGGGGTGACCTTATAGAGGTTTATAAAATCATGAGGGGGATAGATAAGGTGAATAGTAGGTGTCTTTTCTCTGGGGGATGGATTTCAAGATTATTGGACATATTTTTAAAGTGAGAGGAGAAAGATTTAAAAAGGATGTGAGAGGCAATTTCTTTTGAGAGAGAGTGGTTTGCGTGTGGAATGAACTGTGGAGGTTGTGGGTATAGTTACATTTAAAAGACATTTGGATAAGTACATGAATGGACAAGTTTGGAGGGATTTGGGCCAAGCAAAGGCAGATGAGACTGGTTAAGTTTGGGATTATGTTTGGCATAGACTGGTTGGACCAAAGGGTGTGTTTCTGTGCTATATGACTCTGTATTAAAATGGTCAGAAAGTCAAGGGCAGTGTCTGCCTGAGTTTCTGATGTATATTGCCTGCTGACTGCCAAGAGTTCTGCTTTGGCCAGCAAAATTGCTCCTATTAACTGGTGAGTCATCTTGTCTCCTGTTTTATGGCAACCCTTTGCCCATCAATGGGACAGCCAAGATTGTCAATCATTGCGGAAAGCAGACAAAGCTTTCATTAGATTAGATTACGTTCAGCCCAACAAGTCCACACCGACCCGCCGAAGCGTAACCCACCCAGACCCATTCCCTTACATTTACTCCTTCACCTTAGGTCCGCTGGACATTTTATAAGTGCTGCACATCTGTGTAAGCTCTTCCTTTTGTTCATTTCACACAAAATGATCCTGAGATTTGTCCAAATATTGTGGATATTCATCAAAGCAAAGTCTCTGTGGTCCGAGCACCATTGAGCAGTAAATTTATTGCCTTCGTCTTGCTCCTGACTATGTATTCCCTCCCAGTTTATGGGACATTTCTGACTACTGAGATTGTATAAGGGTGGAGAACAAGAAAATAAAGTGCCATCTCTGGTTTACAAGCAAAGAGGAACTTCAGTGAGTTCACAGGGAAATCAGCAATGGAGTTCAGGTTTCATAACTAAGAGAGAAGTAACTGTAATGCCACATTTGGGGGAAATCAATATAAAATTGGGAGTTGCACAAGCATACCATCAGAAGGAAGCGCTTTCTTTTCAGGTTATGTCTATTGACACTTTATCTATAATACAGAGATTCCAATAGTTTCAAAGACAGTAAATATTCCAAACATGCATATGTTCATCTTTGCGGTGTAGAGATAGAATGGTTTCCTAATGTATTCTGCTTAAGGAGTAAATCTTGTCCAAGGCCTCTCCTGAAAACAAAACAATCCCGATCTGTCCTTTGGCTTTGATTTTTAAGGTCCGGGGATGTGCGGGTTGCAGATAGTGGTGGGGCACGGGGGTGGTGTTGGGGAGGACAGGTCTGTGGGAGTTAGGGAGAGGGGGGCAAATGAACCCATGCACAATGGTGACTATGTTAATGGAGGTGAAGAGAGGTTAGATGTCCATGATGGAAAGGAAGCGATTAAAACCAGGAACCTGAAACCTGTTAAAGTTGTGTAGGCTTTTGGAAGAGATGCAGATGCAGGTACAGAGGGGGAGGAAAAGAGGAAGAACAATAGATTCGCCCTGACCGGGAAACATCAACACGTTTGCCTCCAATTTCCACCCTTTTCTCAGTTTCACATAAGAACATGAGATGGAGTAACAGAAAAAGGCCATTCAGCCCATTGAGTCTGCCCATGAATAATAATCTGATAATCCTCAACTCAATTTTCCTGCCTTTCCTCATAGTCATTTCATTACCGTACTGATTAAAAATCTGCTTTACCAAAGATCTCCCTTAAACTTGTGTCACAATGCTATGCTTTAAGAGATTTATTTTTCTTTTTTTAAAGAGAGGTTTAAATGGAAAAGAAGATGAGCTGTCCAGTTGGCAAGCTAATAAAGTAAATAGCTTGTGAGGCCTTGCATTTTCTTTCAAAAGTTGGAACAATAGAAGCAGACTGAATGGGTGTGGTCAACTTTCCCCAGATCCAGGATTTTTAGTTCTCTTTCAGCAGTTGTTGCTGGGGTCTCAGCAGGGTTGGAAGGTAGCAAATCTCTCTCTCTCTCTCTCTCTCTCTGTGTTTTCTCTAGATGTTTTCCTCCTGGACATGTGTCGTTGCATGTGAAACAATTTGTTTTCTGAATCTGCCTTTTGCCAAAAGTTATATTTATGGCATGTTACTATATTGGAACAGTTACTGTTTAGTTCTGAAATAATCTATTATTCTGTTAAGTTTTCCAATAGAGTTAAGTTATTCCAAGTTCCTCTTTCTTGCATTTTAACTATAGTGTTTTAATAAATTGAGTTTTGCTTAACGTTGAGTAGTTTCACCAATCAAATTGCACCTGGAACACAGCACCTCACATTTACCTGTAAGGTAAGGAAATGCTATGCCTATGTTCTGCCCACAAAAATGATCCTGAGCTTCCAGTTGTCTGCCACTTCAATACTCCGCCCTGTTCCCTGGCCAATATCTCTGTCTCAGGCTTGCTGCAGTGCTCCAGTGATGCTCAGTGTAAACAACAGCACTTCATTTTCCATTTGGGGACCCTGCAGCCATCTGGTCTCAATATTGAGCTCAATAACCCAATATCTGTACTCTCCTATGTCCTAGGCCCCATTCCCACACACTAGACCTTGTTATCACTTGGTCTGCTCTTATACACAACCCATTGTTAGCCACTAACAGTCTCCATTAACAGCTATCCACTCTCCTAGCCAGATCATTATCCACTTCTTTGATGGTCCAACTATTCTTCTCTCTCTTTGGGATTTGTTCACATCTATCATTTACTCCACATCCCACCCCCAACCTATCTTCGGCATAAAAACCAATACTTTCCTCGCTATTATCAGTTCTGAGCAAGGGTCACTGGACCTGAATAGCTAATTCTGATTTCTCTTCACAGATGCTGCCAATTGCCAAAACAATTACTCTTTTTGTTTAAGAAAAAGTTGGTGTCTAGGCTACTTTCTCATTATATTTTGAAGGGAGTCCAACCTGGTCCAAAATACCTGGGGTGGGATTCTTGAGAAGATTTGTAGTGCAGTTTGAGGTTTAGGTTGTAAGTTTGTTCGCTGAACTGGAGGGTTGTTTTCAGATGTTTCGTCACCATACTAGGTAACATCATCAGTGCACCTCCAGTGAAGCGCTGGTGTTACGTCCCACTTTCCATTTATGTGTCTTAGTCTCTTAAGGTGGGTGATATCATTTCTGGTTCTTCTTCTCAGATGCTGGTAGATTGGGTCCAAATCAATGCGTTTATTGATGGAGTTTAAGTATGAATGCCAGACCTCTTGGAATTCCCGTGCATGTCTCTGTTTTGTCTATCCTCAGATGAATGTGTTGTCCCAGTCGAAGAGGTGTCCTTCTTCATCTGTATATAAGGATAGTAGTGATAGTGAGTCATGTCTTTTGGTGCTGTTCATGTGTCCTAGTGGTTAGTTTTCTGCCTGTCTGTTTGATGTAGTGCTTGTTACAGTCCTTGCACAGTATTTTATAAGTGACATTCATTTTGCTGGTTGTATATATAGGGTCTTTTAGGTTCATCAGCTGCTGTTTAAGTGCGTTGGTAGGTTTGTGGGCTACCATGATGCCAAGGGGTCTGAGTAGTCTGGAAGTCATTTCAGAAATGTCTTTGATGTAAGGTAAGATGGCTAGAGTTTCTGGGCATGTTGCGTCTGCTTGTTTGAGTTTGTTGTTGAGAAATCGGCGGACTTCCAAACTACTCAGACACCTTGGCATCATGGTAGCCCATAAACCTACCAACACATTTAAACAATGGCTGATGAACTTGAAGGACCCTATACAAACAACCAGCAAAACGAATATCATTTAAAAATACCATGCAAGGACTGTAGCAAACACTACATCAGAAAGACTGGCAGGAAACTAGCCACCAGGATACATGAAAACCAACTAGCCACCAAAAGACATGACCCATTATCACTAGTATCCTTACATACAGACGAAGGACACCACTTCGACTGGGACAACACATCTTCAGATGAAGACAGGCCAAACAGGGACACGGATGGGAATTCCAAGAGGCTTGGCATTCTAACCAGAACTCCATCAATAAACACATCGATTTATACCCCATTTACCATCCACTGAGAAAAAGAACCAGAAATGATGTCACCCAACCTTAGAGACCAAGACACATAAGTAGAAAGTAGACATAACATCAGCGCTTCACCGGAGGCTCACTGATGATATTACCTAGTATGGTGATGAAATGTCTGAAAATGAACCTTTCAGGTCAGCGAGCAAACTTACAACCTGATACTTGGCATCATGAGCATGAGGCTGCAATGGCTTATTATTTTGGTTATTTACTGACACCTCTAATCTTGACCTGTTGTTCTGTTCTGGTGAAGTTGAATCAAGCTTGAGGAATAGACCTTCACCTTTCAATTACACACTTTATAGTCTTCTATTTTGTTCCAAACATGAACATCATGGTTCATGTGTTATAGTATGCTATTGTTAATTTTTAAGAATTAAAGTTTAACTGCAGCAAATTGGATATTTGTAATTGAAGCACCTTTAAATTTATTGCACTTACAAAGTTGGGGTCATGTTATTTTAAAAATGAACATTAGGAAGGTAAGATAATGAAAATGCTGGCTGTTCGTTATTGCCAGAACAACTGTTTCGTTATAAAATACAATTAGAATAGAAAATATGAAACGAGAAGATAACATAGGAGGCTTACTGAGATAGAGACATCCTCAATGCGTGCACAGAGGCAGTTGAAAAGGAGTTAAAGATAAATTAGCTTGAAAGGATTTGAAAACCCTTAAATGTCAGTCAGGAAACAGCCCAGGAGAGCTTAAGGAAAAGGTTCTCTGGTTTCAAAGTACCCGCAGTATGTTTGTTGGGAGAGGTTAGGTACAGCTTGAAGCTAGAAAAGTGCTGAAGTAAAATTCTAGCTTCTGAGTAGATTCAAGACAATTAGGAAGATAATGCATTGTAGTTGAGAGTGGGATGGAGGAAGCCCACAAGCAGTATTTGTTTGATGCAGCTGAGAAAGATTGGAGCTTAGAAAAATTAACAGAAGGTCAATAAATTTAAGTGTTTAACAAAAGCTGAAATTGTGCCAATAATTAGACACTTGAGAGCAATCTCAGGAATCCTAAGGAACTTGATCTCAGGAGAAGTGATTGAACTCCAAGGTATAAACATTCATTGACATAGGAGAAAGTGAAGTCTGCAGATGCTGGAGATCAGAATCAAGTGTGTGCTGCTGGAAAAGAACAACAGGTCAGGCAGCATCTGAGGAGCAGGGAAATCGACGTTTCGGGCCAGAGACCTTCCTGATGAAAGGTTCTGGCCCGAAATGTCGATTCTCCTGCTCCTCAAATGCTGCATTCATTGACATAGTTCAATTTGGCTAGGCATTTGACTATATTTTTGAAGAATTGTATCTTTTGCAATGGAATCAGAGATTTGATGAACAATAGCATAATGAGTATCTGAGTGGGAACTATCAAGTGCATTGGCCACTTAAAGTGCAGGCTTTGGGGTGTCCATCATATTTGTTTGTTAACTCAGATTTACCTTTCATTAATCCTGATTGCTAGGGTCTAAATTGTATTGTTATAAAGGGGAAAAGTTGAACCCCTCCAATAATTGAAATCAAAACACCCAGAGAAGCTTGTCTCACCTTTATAATTTGTTAAATACAGTGGTTAAAGGATATATACTTTATAAACAACAAGTAACAATTTATTGATTTAATCCTAACAGTGATTACTAACAAACCAAACAATTTCTCACAACTAACTATTCTCTAACCAAACAAAATTCTACTGGTGTGCTGTTCCAATAAACGCAAGTCCCACTTATACAAATTCAAGTAATAAGTAAAAATAAATTAAAACTTACTCTCTCAAAGTCTACACAGAAGGTATCTTCTGGAATGCTTTACCTTCTCCATTGTCTTTCCAGTCATTAACACCTTTCTTCTGCTGTTCTCAAGTCACAAACACCTCGCTTCCTGCTGTCAGGAATGTTTTCCCGTGAATTCTTGTGTGAGGACTATAAGCTAGAAGTGCTGTGGAACCATTTATGGATAGATGGTGCTTTTTTGGAGAGCTTAGAGATTTCTTGTGAGAGCTAGATGTTTATTTCTCAGATGACAGATCACTCTCACCTGATTTTCAAGAACCCTCTCCTTATATACCCTGGCCAACATATCAATTTCCTACATTAATGTTGGTCCGAGGTTGTCAAAACCATCAGATTTAAATTCAGTTGGCTTTCAATCTCTTAAGTGCTTGGTTTAAATTAATTGGTTGATTCAAGCTAGTTGCCAAAACATCAAAACAAGCCTAAGGTTTCCAATCACACAGCCAATTGATACATGTTTCAATTTCAGAACTGTCTGCAATCTACAGCTACTTAGACACATTTTTCTGTATAAATAGAGTCATAGAGTCATAGAGGTGTACAGCACGGAAACAGACCCTTCAGTCCAACCCGTCCACGCCAACCAGATATCCCAATCTAGTTCCACCAGCCAGCACACAGCCCATATCCCTTCAAACCCTTTCTATTCATATACCCATCCAAATGCCTCTTAAATGATGCAATTGTACCAGCCTCCACCACATCCTCTGGCAGTTCATTCCATACCCGTACCACCCTCTGCATAAAAATGTTGCCCCTTAGGTCTCTTTTATATCTTTCCCCTCTCACCC
The DNA here is from genome assembly GCF_004010195.1 of Chiloscyllium plagiosum. Taxonomy (NCBI): domain Eukaryota; kingdom Metazoa; phylum Chordata; class Chondrichthyes; order Orectolobiformes; family Hemiscylliidae; genus Chiloscyllium; species Chiloscyllium plagiosum. The sequence goes on along the minus strand of NC_057710.1, from coordinate 25,119,185 downwards.
TAAACCTATGCCCTCTAGTTCTGGACTCCCCGACCTCAGGGGAAAGACTTTGTCTATTTATCCTATCCATGCCCCTCATCATTTTGTAAACCACTATAAGGTCACCCCTCAGCCTCTGATGCTCCAGCCTCTGAACAGCCCCAGCTTGTTCAGCCTCTCCATATCGCTCAAATCCTCCAACCCTGGCAACATCCTTGTAAATCTTTTCCGACCCCTTTCAAGTTTCACAACATCTTTCCGATAGGAAGGAGACCAGAATTGCACGCAATATTCCAACAGTGGCCTAACCAATGTCCTGTACAGCCGCAACATGACCTCCCAACTCCAGTACTCAATACTCTGACCAATAAAGGAAAGCATACCAAACACCTTCTTCACTATCCAATCTGCCTGCAACTCCACTTTCAAGGAGCTATGAACCTGCACTCGAAGGTCTCTTTGTTCAGCAACACTCCCTAGGACCTTACCATTAATCTGTATGCTTAGAAAAACACTCTATCTCTTAAAGGAACCATGCACTTTTGTCTGAGGATCTTTCATGAATTTTTGAAGAACATCTTGTATATAGTACACATTGATGCTACTGAGCATTGGTAGTCGAGGGAGTGAATGAGATACCAATCAAGTGGGCTGCTTTGTCTTAGATGGTGTCAAGCTCCTTGAGTATTGACAGAGCTCCACCCATCCAGGCTAGTCCATCACACTCCTGATTTGTGACTTGTGACTTAAGATATTTGGGGAGTCAAGAAGAGAACTAATCACCACTGTATTTATGTAGTGAGTCCAGTTGAGTTTCTGATCAATAATAACCTCCAGGATGTTGATAGTGGAGTATTCAGTGATGGCAGCACTGTTGAATGTCAAGGGACAGTGGTTAGATTCTCTCTTTTTGGAGATAGTCACTGCCTGGTATTAGTGTGGTGAGAATATTACTTGTCACTTATTATCCAGATGTAGTTGCATTTGAACATGGACTGCTTCAGTATCTGAGGAGTCAGAAATAGTGCAATTATTGGCAAACATCCCCACTTCTGACCTTATGATGGAGGGATGGTCATTGAAGAAACAACTGAAAATGGCCTAAGACATGACCATGAGGAACTCCTGGAGCTGAGATGAATGACCTCCAACAAGCATTCATCTTCCTATATGCCAGGTATGACTCTAAACAGTGGAAAGTGTGCCCCCGATACCCATTAACTCCAATTTTGTACGTGCTCCTTGATCCCACACTTGCTCAAAAGCAGCTTTGATGTCAAGGCCTGTCACTCTCATCTCACCGCAGTGATAGTGCCACATGACACGATAGAGGATATTCTCAATGTGAAGGCTAAAAATCATACTGAAAATACATTTTGTCTAGCATTATCATAACTGATATTAAAATAGAACTCAACATTACACTGTACAATTTCAGACCATGATACTGCCTGCTGTTTTTTTTCTCCTTTACTTCGCATGTTTCAGTTTTACTCTATTATTTTCTCTTTTCTTTTGCTTTCTGATTGCAGTATGCTTGCTGTAAGCATATCTTTTATTTCTTTCCTTGTGCTATCTCCTTTCTCTTTGGCCCTTTAAGGATAACTTTTCAGCTTTCATTCTGGCCCTGCTTACCTTTTGAACAACATCTATTATATTGCTAATATTTCCCAGTTCTGATGAAAAATCGTCAAGTTGGAATAGTTACTCTGTTTCTCTCTTTCCACAAACATTGCCTGACCTGCAGAGTATTCCCCGCATTGTCCATTTTAATTTCAGACTGTTCACCTCAGTCATAGTGAGCTGTTGGTTGCTAGGGACCACAGCTTGTTGCCCATGGAAACAGCAATCAAGAAGCTGCTCATTCTTCCGACTGAGAATCAGGAGGGCCAGGAACTCCTGCTCGTCATCTGGTCAGCACTGGATGGGGGTTAGGAAAATGTAATTGAATTCGGGGGAGTGGGGGAATCAGGCTGCAGCTTCTCCAGAACAACAGGGCCATGCCAAGGTGGGAGGGAAATGGGATCAGGGAGAATGTTTCCTCTTTCTGGTCATAATAAATTCAGAGAACTGATGTTCTAGGACATAGGTGAACTTTCATAGAATCACAGCTTATTATAGTGCAGCGTAAGGCCATTTGACCCATCGTGTTTGCACCAGCTCTCCAAATGAGCAATTCACTGATTGTTATTTCCCTCGCTTCTCACTGTAACCTGGAAAGTTCTTCCTTTTCAGATAATTCCCTTGTTTGAAACTGCCTCAATCACAATCTTAGGCACATCCCAGATCTTAAGCACGCATCTTAGGATTTCCTCATTGTACTTTAATTCTGTGGCCCCCTGATCTCGATCCTTTCACAAGTTCAGAATAGTTTCTCCCTATCTACTTTGTCCTGACTCTTTCTCTGGCCAGTCAGCTTCTCCTGATTTTTTTTTCTGCCATATATTGGCGTCACAATGCCAATGATGCACTTGGGATGCAGGGTTTGAATCAGGAACCTCCTATTGGCTTGAACCATTGGCATAAATATTATGACAGTGTGGAATGCGGCAGGAATTTCAGGAATGGGTCAGGGTGAGAGGTGGATGAAAAGCAAACATTTCTGGAAGGAGACAAATGAATTTCAGCACGTCAACAAATCTGAAAGAAGCAACATTTATTAGATTCTTTCTTACATTAAGAATGATGAAATATTTCAATGTCTAAGCTCAGATTTATTCCACGATTGAAATGCAGCCACTTTGGTAAAACCCAGGAAAACAAACCGAGGGCTGGAAGAGTTAGTACGTGGAGTCTGATCTCTCTGGGTGGTGTGTACCTTTTAAACACTGATGGAAGTCAGCATTGACAGAAAGATGATGTCATTGACAGTGGAATTGATTAAAACCTAGCTCACATAATATGCTGCCAGAGTGAACTGACAGTTGAAGCACAAAGTCGCAAGAGTTTATTTTTCTTTGGGAGGGGATGTAGACCGGGTGTAAACTATATAAAGATGTATGAGCATGTAAATATATCATTTCTGCAGAACGTGGTCAGTGACCAAGTGAACACACTCATGTACTGAAAGTCAATGGAACAAAGCTATTAGCTAGACAGTTACTTAAGTGACCCAGGGTATTACAGACATTTCAAGTTTTACCTCATAAACTGAAAGAAATTAAGTTGACAACATTGTACCCTTGGATTTACATTTTTGTTTATAGAACTGAATTGGTCCATGAGCAATTAAGACATTAAGTGAACTCATGCATACTACTTCAGTTAACCTTATTAGGAATTTCAACCTGAGCATCATCATATATTCCATAGTATGTTACCAAGTAGCAGTTTCCTCATAGATTTTGCATCTTCAAATGTTTGTTTATGTTGTTGACAGAGGTAATTGTAACCTTGTATGCTCTCTCTAAATACCCTATGAACTTTATGTCCTTTGTTTGCAATGGTCTGCCTGTACTGCATGAAAAACAAAACTTTTCATTGTACTTAGGTACATGTAACAATAATAAATCAAATCAAGTAAAAGCAAAAACGTTGTTGTGAGATGCTGCAGTCCATTATATTAGCTCTTGATCAACCCTTGTTAAACGTTTGAGACAGGAACTTATTCCTGTATGCTTCATGTGAGCTCTAAGCTATGCCCTTAGCTGCAGAGCTCAAATTCTAATCATTGTATTAATATTTCCAAACTTTAACCAAAGCTCCAATTCATATCTCTCAGGAAAGCAAATGTGTGAATTTTACTATCACAAATTTAAATCTAGAATACAACATTTTATACAAATTAAGATTTTGCTAAAATATTTACACAATTATTACATTGACCTTGTTTCTTTTTCTGTGTGTCTACATTGGGATTTGATGCTTTGATGTAGGACATCACCAGTATTGAAAAGAGATAATACCTCAGGAAGCCATGACTACAGGATGTTATGAATTGGTAATTAAAGCCTGCAGATAACAAGTGACAAGGAAAAATGATAGAAAATTATATAATTTTGAGGTCCTGGTCACGCATGCTTTAGAGGTGGGTGGACAGATTTTGCCTTGACTTTAACTCAGTGAGGATGCAGGGAAGAATTGGTTTACAGCAAATTTCAAAGACAGAAAGAAAGAGATTGATGTTGAAAAGATCACAAAGGGTTGTAATTTTGATGAACTAGGGAGTCTAGAAATGAAAGTGAGATAATCTGTCACATGGCAAGCTTTTCTCCTGTTCCCAGTCCACAGGTGGAAGGAGCATGTTGGAAAAGGATTCCCTGATGAAAGCAGAACTCAAGTATTGAATGGATCATTGAGGGTCATGAAAAAAACATCTCCGGCATGGAAAAGGATAGCAATTCTTTCAGCAATGAGGGAGAAAGCTTAGCAAAAAGCGTCAGTCAAGTCTTGATTTGATTTGATTTGATTTATTATCGTTATGTGTAGCAAGATACAGTGTAAATTGTTGTCTTACATGCTTCTCAGGCAGATCATACTATACAAGTTCATCAGGGTAACAGAACAGAGTGCAGAATATAATGTTACAGCTGCCGAGAAGGTGCAGAGAGAAAGAGAGATCAACATTAACATTTAAAAGATCCATTCAAAAGTTTGAAATCAGCAAGGAAGGTGCTGTTTTTGAATCTGTTTGTACTTGTATCAAAACTTTTATATCTTCTGTCCAATGGAAGAGGGTGGATGAGAGTATAACTGAGGTGGGAGGGACCTTTGATTATATCGGTTGCTTTCCCAAAGCAGCAGGAAGTGCAGATGGAGTCAATGGGTGGGGGGCTGGTTTGTGTGATGGTCTGGGCTGTGTTCAAAACTCTGTCTCATTTATGCAGTTTTGGGATGATCAGTTGCCATACTAAAATGTGATGCATCCAGATAGGATGCCTTCTATGGTGCGTCTATAAAAATTGGTAAGAATCTTTATGGACATGCCGAATTTCTCCAGCCTCCTGAACAATTAGAGGCATTGTGCTTTCTTGACTATAGTGTCAACATGTCAAGACACTATATGTGGAGATCATTCATTTTAATGATTGATTTTCATTCATGCTATAGAAATTCAACCATTTGAATAAAATGTTGTGAACACTGAGGTATGATGAGCTGAACTAAGTTGATGAATGCAAAGTAAAATTCAGATCAAAAGAATTGAAAGAGTTAAATAATAAGTCCATTAGATTTAGAGAAGTCATGACTCTGAGAAGGCCCTGGATTGTCACAGTGATTTCTCTAAATGGCCACAAGGTCATGCTTCAGCTGTACAAGGCACTGGCAAAGCTGCACCTGGAGTATTGCATACAGTTCTGGTCACCGCATTATAGGAAGGATGTGGAAGTTTTGGAAAGGGTTCAGAGGAGATTTACTAGGATGTTGCTTGCCAAAGAAGGAAGGTCTTATGAGGAAAGGCTGAAGGAACTGAGGCTGTTTTCGTTGGAGAGAAAAAAGTTGACAGATGACTTAATTGAGACGTATAAGATAGTCAGAGGGTTGGATAGGGTGAACAGTGAGAGCCTTTTTCCTCAGATGGTGAAGGCTAACATGAGGGAACATTGCTTTAAATTGAGGGGTGATAGATCTGGGTCAGATATCAGGGGTGGTTTCTTCACTCAAAAGTCGGAACGTAGAACGGCCTGCCTGCAACAGTAGCAGACTCGCCATACTTAAGGGCATTAAAATGGTTATTGGATAGGCATATGGATAATAATGGAATGGTATAGGTTAGATAGGCATCAGATTAATTTCACAGGTTGGCGGAACATCGAAGGCCGAAGGACCTGTGCTGCACTGTAACATTCAATGGTCTGTGTTCTAAATGACTGCTTATCGTTGCAGAGACTGAATGATCAAGAGAAAATTCAATACCCAATGATAGAAATTTGGTGAGAAGCTGAAAGATGACAAATTGATGAGAGTCATATAATCTTACCAAGGTTTTCTAGCAGATATTCTCTAATATGTTCCAACAGTGATAAACGTATAACACAGGCAACAGGACCAGTAGTCAACGTCAAGCTATTAGAAATAGTGACTTAGACCAGAGGTTTCAAAGTGATGGATAAGTTGACAGGTCATAGCAATTGCCATTACACTCAAAAAGACTTTTCAAGTAGTAATCACCATTCTTATGATTAGGGAGAGGATGAGAAAACCACCATGAAGAGGCATTAAAAATACGACATGGTGCTAAATGTTTGAAAATGACAGGAGGGAGTCCAGCAAAACCCAAAAAGTGAAGAAAACAAAGTATTCAGTGGCATTAAAATTTGATATAAATGATCATGGTCAACCAGATAGAACAATGGAAGGATTCTTTTATTAAAGCTATTGGACTTAGTGCTAGAAAAGAAGAGGGACCTTAAAAACTGAGCTCTTGTGAAGACATTCAGTGCAGGCAGCATAGCTATTGGACAGAGATAGCTTTACTGCATCTGGACAGGTGGGGAATACAGCAAGACTTCACAAACACCTGGATTTGGTTTGAAATACGAAACTACTGGTCCTGCCCTGACACTGAGGCAACCAGGTAAAATTGCACGTGAATAAGTGCTAGCTATCATGAGGGGAAACTCCCGACTAATCCATCACCTAAATAATTCAATTAATGACATCTTTACCACGCGGCCTGTAGGAGTGAGGATTGCTGCAGCAGTAGTTTATATTTCCTTCAGTCACTCTAACAGTTCTAAGCTGGACAAAGAAATAAAGTTAGCTCTTGGTGTTTTGTATTAATCAAGATAGGAAGTAGACAGCAGACCACTGACTTCATTGAAGCAAGACTCCTTGTCAGATCAGGTAGAAGGTGAGAAGAAAAAACTCATCAGAATATCAGCGAGAAATGCGCTGGCACAAGGTGGGATGGTGAGAAATAGAAAGTGAGCAAATTGAGCAGGGAATGGGAGAAAAGGAAACTGTGATCTCAATAGTGTAAACATCCCGTTGATTTCCAACTTCCTCACAATAAGATGTTGGAAAATGATTCCATGGTTCTCACTCTTTTTTTTAAATTCATTCAATGGTAATTCTTCAGGTTTGAGCTTAGACTGTGCTCAGAGTTTTAAAAAAACATAATTATGGTGACAATTTGTAGCTATGACCACAATTTCTGTAGAATGAAGACCGAACTCACAGGATTTCCAAAGGGTCTTCTCCCTTGAAGAATCAATCCAGACTACATTTAAATCTACAAGAATAATACAAAATTTAAAATGTATATTTTCTCGCATGATTGTGTTGACACTGATAGTGCAATTTATACCACAGCAAAGAAAAAGGTAACAGGCATTCACAAAACCAAAAAAAGATTATCCCAGAAATAAATTCTGCAAGGTGATATCATTACATGTAAAAGTAGACTTAATTACATAATACAAGACAGTAATTCTATGGGCTATCACCATTATAATAGCGACTGATAATAAGTGAGCATTAGGTTAAACATGGGTATGTATTAATTCTACTTAGAAACTTTTTCTTAAATGTGTTATGATCTGCCAAGGAGAGGACAATTAATCCTCAAATTGCTATTTGTGTTGGATATTTTAAGGGCGCATTATGTACATGCTGCATATTAAAAACATATACGTGATAATACCATACAAAATAATTGACTTCCAAATACTATGCAACAATGACATTACTGTTGTAAAATTAAATTGCAAAGCCTGTACATAGAAAGCTGGCTAAATCCAGAAGAAGCAAAATTCACAATTTGGCTTTAGGCTCTTCAAATCCAGGTTACACATCCGACTTTCTTTCAAAATTACCAAAATTGAACCAAAATTACCTTCATTCAAAACATCTTTAACATTACCAGTGAATCATTTTAAGTTTAGTTTTGACAAAAGAATCAGTTTGAGAAAAGATAATGAATATGGTGGTTAGAGCATAACGTTAGGTGTTAGTGCTCAAACAATTAGACAATAAGTGTGCCACAATATCATAATCAAGATGACTTTGCCTGTGCCTGTATTAAGTCGTGACATGCACACACAATCCCTTTATTATTGACGTGCATTTAAAGAATGGAATGCAGAACTTAAAAGCTGCATTTCTAGTTACTTATAAGCTAATTTCCCTCTCAGGTTACCTCATTGTCACCAAGAATTTGAATGTGCTTTTGCCTCGAGAATTTAAACAAATTTAAAGCCATCTTCCAATGAGACAATAAAACTGTTTTAAAATACATTTTAGTTGAATATATTATTCTAACAGACACCACTCAACCAAACAGCCATGAACAACACACTAAGTTACGAAGACAGTTTGATCAAGAATTTAGATTAGATTACTTACAGTGTGGAAACAGGCCCTTCGGCCCAACAAGTCCACACCACCCCGCCGAAGCGCAACCCACCCATACCCCTACATGTACCCCTTACCTAACACTACAGGCAATTTAGCATGGCCAATTCACCTGACCTGCACATCTTTGGACTGTGGGAGGAAACCGGAGCACCCGGAGGAAACCCACGCAGACACGGGGAGAACGTGCAAACTCCACACAGTCAGTTGCCTGAGGCGGGAATTGAACCCAGGTCTCTAGCACTGTGAGGCAGCAGTGCTAACCACTGTGCCACCGTGCCACCCACTAAATTTACTGACACAACCACTTTCCAGAATATAAGGGAATGCATTTTTTTATGAAAGTTGTTTTGCCGTGGGGACTGAGAGAACAATCTGTAAATTTGTCTACATTTCAAATGATCAGAACATCTGTACTGCTGAATAATTTTTTTTTCATTAATAGAATTGCTGGAATCAATTTAAAACTGCTGGCCATTTGCTTTCTGAAAGAAACATTATTCTTTAATCAATAAAGATCTGTTTTATCTGTCCCTTAATATTATTCTTGAACCATTTTAACAGATTAGAATAAAGGAAGTTTTTTTTTCTTTAAGGTCTAGTATGGTTTGATCAAAGGAAATGTTTCAATTGACAAAATGACCAGACAAGTCTGCGCAGGCAGGAAATGAGGTGGTTTTATTGTTTCCATTTTAAATGGTGTATGGGACTTCTCATGCTCCATCTATTCTTCGACACTGTAGTTGTGTTTTTCCTGTTCGCATTGCTAGATTTGGCTTGGCTTGAGTCTCACTCACTACCTTTTGTCTGTAACTTGCCATCGTTGACAGAAATAACCACATGGTGATGAGCTCCAGATTTCTGCCATGTTTATGGCTCATGTACCACAGGTCCGTCTTCAAAAGGTAGTCAGTGAGTAATGTCTGCCTCTCCCAAGGGTGAAAGTTTCAGTGAACTTTACCCACGATAGCAATTGGGACTGAATGCACCTTTTCCTATTAAGTGCTTTAACAACAGCCCTTGAAAACCTTCTGGTACAAATAGACAACTAAGGCAAGCTGTTAACCTGGAACTTCTTTAGTCATTCTTGGTCAGTCACATGCTCACGTTACACTGCTATTAATTTCCCATTGCAATTTAGAGTGGTTGCTCATTTGTTTAAATATCTTTTAAGAGACAAAAAGGCAAGAAACAGCTTAAGTGATATTCCAGGAATATAATATTAAGATCATTTACCTCACGAGTGCAGCATTAGTCCATAATGTCATTACATCATCTTCCTAATAAAATAGCTCTTTTTGAAAGTGTTATAAAACAATACAAGTGTGTTCAGAACAGAACAAATTTGAAGTGAAAAGCTGCTGGTAACAATGGGGCAGTCTATACAGGATTGTCGATATAAAGAATACAAAAAATGTGTTGTTTTTGAATTAAAAAGGCTTTACATTAAAATATTTCACACTGTCTCCCTGCACCCACCAATCAATGATACAAGTCAATGCACTCTGTGTAGGGCTTCTGTGTAAAAACTCTGCAACAATTCAATTTCACCTTGATCAAATATATTTATCGAAACACCTGTTTTTAGAGGAAAATATGATACAGTTTTTCTCACTTAACAAAATAAATTAAATATACATGACTTTCTGTTTAAAATCTATATAGTTTTACAACAACAAAAGAAGGCTTATATCTGTGGTTAGCATCTCTCTAATCCACACAAGGCACTACTGAGGTCCTATTTGCTAAAACATCTTTGAAACATGATTGTACAGAATAGAAGAGTGTGATCTCCAGTAAGAGCAGGCACAAGTCAGTCCACTAGGAGGAGGTTAGCTGCTGGACTGTGATTCATTTTCCTCCTTGATATACTCAATTGTCCAGTGTCTCTACAGTGGGTGACAGTGAAATACAGCAGCCTGCTCTTTTCCTTCAAAGGTGAATAAATATTTCACCAAGACAGTTCATATTGTTTCACATTCGAAGCACTGTCCTGCTGTTCTTTTCCCTTGAAATGGCAGTGGCAAGACATACTTATTTTGTGGGGTACATTTTTAAAGGTCTTCACCAATGTCCAGTAGATGTTTATGTGGTAGCATAGACTATACAATCCCGAATATCAAGTCAGCCAGGAACTTAATGTAGACAGCAAGTTTATTTAAAACACAGTTAAACTTTGATTTGGCACTAACCAGTGGTGAAGCCTTTCTGAAGCACTGGGTTCATTATGTGTATGATTGGAAATATAATATACTGTCCCTGTTCAACTTCCAGGTAATAGTAATTATTTTTGAAATATATATAATATATAAATATTATTTGGTGTTGTTGATAAGGTATCTTTGTGTCAAGTGAATTTAACTGCATAGACAAACTAGTTCTCACAGTATTCAAATATACCTCAAGTAGTTTACATTTTCTAATATAATTTATCGAAACAAAGTAATTGCTCAGTACCTGGGGCAATGATTCAATTAGATGGACTGTGCACCAAAAGATAGTTTCATTTCGAAAGGTGTTTCAATTGGGATTGTGAAGTGTGAGATGATTCAGTCTTTGCAGTTTTGTTTTGTGAAAAGAAAATTTGCCTTGGGTCAATCTATTAGTAAGATCTGAATCGCTTCTAAAATATCACCTTGAAACATTCTCGCTGTAACCTCCGTCCCTCATGCTTCCAAGTACATTCTCATTTCATAGGAATTTCAGAGCTAGCTCCATTTTCCACTCTTGCCTCCCAAATTCCTCGCAACAAGGTCTTTTGCCAGGCAACTTTCAGTTTACTGGCAGTATGTGTGCGTGCGTGTGTGGGGCTGTGTATGTGGATGTTGGGGGGGGGGGCATGTGCATGTGTGTATGTGTACATGTTTGCGTATGGGTGTGCGAGTGTATTTGTATGTAGCTGTGTGAATGGTTTTGTGCGTCAGGGGTGTGCATGTCTGTGTGTCTGTGGTGTCTGTGTGGGTATCTGTATATATGTGGAGTCTGTGTGTGTGTCTGTATGTGTAGCTGTGTGTTGGTGTATGTGTGTGCATGTGTGTGCGGGTGCGTGTGTCTATGTCAGAGAGAGAGAGTGATTGGGGATAGGTAGGAGGAGGCTAACAAACGGAATTTGCTTGATCTTTCGAGGCCCCTTGTTGGGAGATTGGGAAGTGCTGCAGATGCCATCGCTAACACTGGTAGTGGATGTGCTGGTGCTGGTGAATCTTGCCTTCAACATGGGAGTGTGTGTGGGTGTGGATGTCAGTGTAGATCTTTGGGTACATTTTTGGGGCTGGCGGTGGGGGCCCTGGCACTAGGAGGTGCTGCTGCTGCTGCTGGGCCAGGTACTCCTCGTAGTTGATGGGGGTAATACACTCTTTGTCCGGTACACAGCCCCGGTCCCTCTGCTGCTGCTGCTGCTGTCGGTGAAGGACGGTTGCTGCTGGGCTGGTGCACGGCTTCTTCTTTGCCTGGCAAAGCCAGAGGAGGATGGTGCCAAAGATGAAGATGGCACCAGCAGGAATTCCGATGATCACGGGCCATGGGAGGCTGCTGTTCGAAGAATTAGTCACAGGGCCTTTTGGAGGCTTTGGGTCTGGATCAAAGGGATAAGAAAGGGTTGGAGTAGAGAGGGTGGGGAGCAGAAAAAAGGCACAGATTTAAAACCAAGTGATTGGAAATCAGCAATAGATTACCATCTTCTTGAAGTAGGCTAGTCTCGACACATAAAGCAGCCACCGAAGCATAAATTATTTGATAATTTTTTACAGGTTTTCCACACAAGAGTGAATCAGCTGAGAATTGAAGCTATATTTCTGCATTTAAGCCCATACTCAAATAGCAATGATCGGGGAGTGGAGGTTCAATACATGTCAAGTTTAGCTTGCAGTATGTGGGCTTTGTGAAATAAAGCTAATCTTGGACTGTCTAAACTTTTCAAGGGTGATATTATCAAAACAAAATCAATGTGGCCACACAACATGCAGTCCACAACCCAAAGGAATGATGCTGTGCCCATTTGGAACAGCTTAACCTATTCTAATTATTAACTGGCTTCTTAATAGAGTGGCATGACAACACAGCCTCATTCACCAATCATTGGCATCTTATTTGGCATAATGATTACAAAGCCACAGTGAAAATGTAAAGTACCTTGGGGGCCTCCATTAACTTTTCATGTGAACTACTTTACTGTTTCAAGGCGGCACATTTGGCTCTCATTCAAGTTAACACAATGAGGAGATAGCCCAGAGGTGTCTAGACACATGACATGAGATTGCGCCTATGGTGTCCCAGTGAATTACCAGTATGCCAAACACCAGAAGAAGGAGACCAATGGAAACAAGGTACTCCCCCATAGCATGACAGAAGGAAAACCAGCTAATTTTTAAAAAAAATCTTAAAATCAGAGGATATGGTATTTATTACACATTCGTAATAGCCCCTGAGAAGGTGATGGTGAGCCACTTTAACACTTGATGAAGGAGTGGCGCTCCGAAAGCTAGTGCTTCCAATTAAACCTGTTGGACTATAACCTAGTGTTGTGTGATTTTTAACTTTGTACACCCCGGTCCAACACCAGCACCTCCAAATCAGTCTTTCTTTCGGTGATGCAGTCACTTAGTAACAATGCCCTTTGTCTTTGTGCCTGTGTACAGGAGATTTAGACTCACACTGAAGCAGAATTAGAAGAGTTCATCAATATTCCCAATTGTCATCACTGCTCCAGAAACATCAAATCACAACACGCAAGGAAAGCATTCATTTCTTAGACCCCACAGCATGAACATTGGCACAAAATCACATGCATACATTAGCAGTGATTTGTTTTGGATACATTTCCAAACACAGAAAGTTATCGTAAGTAACCTCTCCCTTGACTGGTGAGGCAACAGCTAAACTATTGCATGTTTCTAACACAGCCACTGAATTTGCTTGCAATTTTTAGTATATCAGATGCTCTGAGATGTGATAAATGCCATAAACGCGAATCTTTATGAAACAAACATGTTCAGTATTAAATTACAGAATTGACAATGTCATCACAATACCATCCTTTACATTGGGAGAGAGAGAGAGAGAGAAAGCCACTACACCTCAGGCAAGGGGGTGAGGTTAAGATGGAGAATCCTTCATGGTAACCTCAACTATTGCAAGAATTGAACCCATGCTGTGAGCAGTGTGCTGCATTACAAACCAGCCATCCAGACAATTGATTAAATGAGTGCTTCATGTTGAATGCTTGAAATCTACCCACCCTTCTCTATTCAGACTCTTTCCAGCTTTCTTGACCCTCCTTCCACCTCCTATCTCCCATCCCTTTGCCCACCACAATTCCTGTCTTCTGTGATGCAAAGGACCCAGGTTAAGGTCTCCAGTTGTGGTAAAATCCTGAATCATAGCCCCATATCTGGATCTCAGCCAACTTTTGTGGACCTTCCACTGGAACTGGAACATAGACTTAGGTCATTAGGCTCATCAAGTCTGCTCTACCATTCAATTATGATGATATGTTTCTCAATGCCTGCTTTCCTCCTGTAACCTTTGATCCCCTTACTAATCAAGAACCTATCTAGCTCTGTATTATAGTGACTCAATGACTTAGTCTTCTTAGCCGTCTGTGGCAATGAGTTCCATTGATTCATCACCCTCTAGCTGAAGAAATTCCTCCTTATCTCAGTTGTAAAGGGTTGTCCTTTCACTCTAAGCCTGTGCCTTCAGAATATAGTCTCTTCTACCAGTGGAAACATCTTCTCCAGGTCCACTCTATCCAGACCCCTCAGTACTCTGTCAGTTTCAATGACATCCCCCTCATCTTTCTAAACTCCATCAAGTACAGACCAAGAGTCCTCAACTGTTCCTCATACAACAAGAATCATTCTTCAACCTCCTCTGGACTCCCTCCAAGGTCAGCACATCCTTCCTCTGATACTGGGTCCAAAACTGCTCACAATAATACAAATACAGTGTGACCACAGCCTGAAACAGTCTCAGCAGTGCATCTCTGCTCTTGCATTCTAGACCTCTTGAAATGAATGCTAACATTGCATTTGCCTTCTGAACTGCCAACTGCCAACTGAACCTGCATGTTAATCTTAGAAGAATCCTGAACTAGGACAGCTCTAATTAGGGCACAGAGAAAACTCTGTATACCACATAGTGTTGTAGATGCCCCAAACATGTTCAGGTCTACTACAGGTTACTATTAGTTTAGTAAGACCATTCACATTATACATTAATGATCTGGAAGAAAGAACTGGGGGCAATTGTTGCTAAGTTTGCAGATGACACAAAGATAGCTGGAGGGACAGGCAGTTTTGAGGAGGTGGGGAGGTTTGTGCTTCAGATTTCTGAGGCCATTCCCCATTTAGGAAAATGTCTATCTCTTTGTTCTTTCTGCCAAAGTATATAACCTTACACTTTTCAATATTGTATTCTATCTTCCACTTCTTTGCCCACTCTCCTAGCCTGTCCAAGACCTTCTGCAACTTCCCCACCTCCTCAACACTAATGTCCGTCCAATTATCTTTGTGTCATCTGGTTTGTCAACTGCTCTTCCCAATACCGCAAAAACTACAGAGTTATGAACACTTCCCAGTCCATCAGACAAATCAGCCTTCCACCCACTGACTCCACCTGCACTTCCCACAGCCTTGGCAAGGCAACCAACATAATCAAAGGTCTCTCCCACCCCAGTTATAATCCCTTTCGACGGGCAGAAGATATAAAAGTTTGAATATACGTATGGACAGATTCAAGAACAGCTTCTTCCCCTCAGTTATCAGACATTTGAACTGACTTCTCAAATGTTAATTCTCTCTCTCTGCAGTCTTAACACTCTATTTTGCTACCCTGATGCACTTTGTATGGCATGATCTGCCTGTATAGCATGGAAAGCAACACTTCACTGTACCTCGGTGCCTGTGACAACAATAAATCAATCCATAAACCAATCAATCAATTGTTACACACAAAGTAGTTAGGATATAGAATGCTGTGTCTGAGGTTGGGGGGGGGGTGGTGGGGTGGTGATGCATTCAAAAGACAACTGGAACACAAAGACAAACGGCAGGAGAATGCAACTAGTTGATTACCTCTACAAGGGACCTGGTATGGGCATGGTGGGCTGAATGGCCTCCTACTGTGCTGTAACTATTCTCTGATTCTATCAGTACTTTAGAAGTCTAGTCACTGTTGCAATATAGGAAAGGTAGTTGCCAATTTACACAAAACCATCCCCAGGAACAGCAATCTGATAATGATGGGATAATATGTTATACTGCTGATATTGATTGAGGGATAAATATTAACCAGGATAATTGGTGAACTCCTGGTCAGTTGTTCTGATGATTAGAGCAAGTACATCCACGTTGACTGCTGCTGAGCTGCACTGTTTGCCCAGTATTGTGTAACAATGTTTATGTTAGGCTGCATCCAGGTGTAGGACCATGAACAGGACTGGTCTTCATTGACATATTTGAACCAACATCCTTTGCAATTTCTTCCACTACTTATCCAGTTGCCATGACTACTTTCCTGCAGGGACTAGGGGCACTCTGGCATGGGAGATTGACTAGATCTAGTATGAAACTGCAAGATCCCACACACTGTCAATGTGCAGATGGTGTAACAGGGAAAGGTGTCTGTTGGCCTTATGTGATGTGTAGCCTGCTGGGAGAAATCTGGCCAGGCAACCTTTGCCAATTAGTGAAGGGAAAATGGGAAAAGGTTGGACAAAACTGTATAGAGTATTCCCACTTTGGCACCTTGATAACCCATCATATCTAATATTTGACAGGAAGTTTTTGTTTTACCATAACTGTAGCCATTTTACTGATGCACTCACTGTACATGAGGCTTGTTCAGTGCCATCACTGTGTCAAGACAAGGAGATAAAATCCTCAAATACAGAACTCACAACCAGTTCCTGTTCCTTCTCTTAGTTCATGAAACCAACAAAGGGAAGATATTCAATTCGATGGTGTCTCATCTGGCTCTTGAAAGATTATCCAGTTAGTCTCATCCCTCTATTCTTTAATTATAGCTCTGCATGTTGCTCCTCTTCAAGTACATATTCAATTTTCTTTTGAGAGTTACTACTCCACCTGTTTCCATCATCCTCTCCAACTGTGCATTCTGAATCAGCATTAAATATAATCCTTATCTCTCCTAACTTTTTCTCTTGCCAACTATCCTTTGTGCATGTCAGTGGGAACAACTTCATCCCAACCAAAGATCCTTATAATTTTGAACACCTACATCAAATATCGCTTGGTCTGTTCCACCTGTTTTCAGATAGCACAAAGAAACCTGACACTATCAAGGGATGTTGAAACTCATTAACTCTGTAAGAGTCACAAAGTGTTCTGTACAAAAATGGAAAATTCTGGGAATACTTAACAGGTCAGGCGGATTATGTGGCTTTCAGATCAATGACCTTTCGTCAGAGTTGCCAGATCTGTTGCGCATTTCTGATTTTTTTTAATTGGAAGCAGTGCTTTGTCCAAATGTATTTAACTAAAAGAAAAGCCATGCTGAACAGTCTACATTAGACTGGGACCACACTACCAAAGCTAATGGAAGACTGAGATGGATTTATGGTTAGAAATGTGTGAGTAATAGGATCTTAAATAAAACATTTTTATTTTTATTTTTTATTTTTATTTTAGTTTTAATTCAGATTCAGCAGAGGCTCAGTGTCAAAGGTGACCTCAGTCAATACTGGCTCTTCGGTCAAGCCAGATGCATTGCCAGGATCGAAGACTGAGCCCATGGAGGTCACTGTTGACGTACAAGCTGGTAACTGATTCAGCCTGGTCATTTGAGTTATGATCAGAGGTTGATTGCCAAAGCCGAGTGAGTTTGTTTCAGTAGCTGGAGGTGATTGTCGAAGAACTGCAGGATTTCGCACTCCCTTCCACCAATCATTTTTTTAAGATCAGCAAATGAGCCAGCAAACCATACGCAGAGGAGAAGTAGGCCATTCAGCCCGTCAAGTCTGCTGCACCACTCAATGAGGTTGCACTTGATCTGAAAATCCTCCACTTTCCTACCTCTTTCCCATATCCTTTGATTCTTTTACTGATTAAAAATCTGTCTATCGCAACCTTGAATTACTTAATTAACTATTAAGCTTGATGATCAGCCATGATCACACTGAAAGGATCGAGGAGTCAACTCCCTATTCCTGCTCCAGTCTTCTCTGTTTCTAGATTAATGAACAGTCCTCTGTGGCAAAGAATTTCACAGGTTCACTACACTCTGACAGAAGAAATCCTTCATCTCTGTCTGCAGGCAAAACATGAACCACCTTGTGGGGTCCTTGTGCACAAAGCACAGAAAGCTTGCACACAGGTACAGCAGGCAATCAGGAAGGCTAATGGCTCTTACTTCAAGAGGTTTGGGGTATAAGAGTAGGGAAGTCTTACTGCTACCGTACAAGGTGCTGGTGTGACCACATCTGAAATACTGTGAGCAGTTTTGGTCCCCTTATTTAAGGATAGACATCATTTCATTGGAAGCAGTTCAAAGAAGTTTCACTACGATGATCCCTGGTAGGGAGGGATTGTCTTTTGAGCAAAGATTAAACAATTTGGGATTCTAATCATTGGCATTTAGAGAAATAAGAGGTGATCTCATTGAAACATATAGAATTCTTAAGGGGCTTGACAGGGTAAATGCTGAGATGATATTTCACCTTATGGACCATGATGTTTCCCCTCATGGGTCTAGGATCAGAGGGCATAGTCTCAGAATAGGAGTGCCAATTTAAACCTGTGATGAAAAGGAATTTCTTCTCTCAGAGGGTTGGAAATCCTTACCACAGAGAGCTGTGGGGCAGAGTCCTTGAGATAGATAGCTACTGGATCAGTCAGGGAATCAAGGGTTGCGGGGAAAGGGCAGGAAAGTGGACATGAGGAATGTAGGATCAGCCATGATCCTACTAAATGGTGAAGCAGGCTCAAGGAGCTGAATGGCCTACTCCTGTCCCCATTTCTTGTGGTTTAACTTTTTATGATTCGATTAAAAGAAAGTCACAGAGCACCGGAAATATACTTAGATATGGAAGTTCGATAATATAGATAGTATGTTTCTTCAGAAGAATAACTCACAGTCTAGCAATTACGCACTGCAATATTAAAGCAGAAAACATATCTAAGTGTTATCTCTCTGTGTGTTGTACTACAATATGCATTAATTCCTTTCTTTCAAATAGATTGATGAAAGGTAGGACTTTAAAGCTGGGTTCATGTCCCATGAAAAACCTGTAAGAAATCCTGACTAAAAGCAGAAACAGGGTCAACTCCCATAGCCCTAGCCAATTCGTGCCTAAGAGCTCTGAGAATTCTGTCCAGTGTATCATTCAGTTATCCTGGGCCCAGCATTCTGTGCCTAGTCAAAGTCTTCGGAAATCTAATGGACAAGATAATTAATTTCCGAGGGGGCTTAGTTAACCTTCTTTAATCTATTGGGCCTTTGTGATCACCCTTGATCTTCACCCTATCAAAAAGGTAGAGTGGAAATTTGCTGTATGTGTCTCTTCTAAGGTTATACGGGTGGAAGGAGCACACCTCTCGCTCCACAATATGAGGTAGAGCAAGCAGCCATTAGTTTCAGGCCCATTTCATAGCATGATCTGTGCTATACCGTTCTTCAATCTATGATGCAAACAAAATAAACATTGGTAGAACCTTATTTGCATCAATGAGTAAAGAATAAAGGATCTGCCATTATGTTATTTGTTCATAGGATGCTGGCATCACTGGCTAGGTCAGCATTTATTGTCCATCCCTAATAGCCCTGGAAAAGGTGACAGTGAGTTGATTTCTTGATCTACTGCAGTTCATGCAGTATAGAGGCACTCACTGTGTTGTTCAGAAGAGAATTTCAGGATTTTGACCCAGCAAATGTGAAGGAACAGTAATCTATTTAGAAGTTAGAGTCTTGTGAGGCTTGTAGGGGAAATTGCCTTTGTCCTTCTCGAAGATATAAGTTGGGGTTAGGAAGGTCCTGTCAGATGAGCCATGGTGAGTTACAGCAGTGAATCCTGCAGCAGGTAGGCACAGTGCTACGTGCTTCAGTATTAAAGGGAGTTAGAATTTAAGGTGGGAGTGGAGTATCAACAAGTGAGATGTCAGTGATATCTTCCTGTACCTCCACCTCAGACTAGATGGGTATATGGCCTAAAATCTCATCCAAAAGGATAGCACAGACATGGAGTCTCAGCCTGAAGTGGGACCCGAACCCATCCAATTTAAAAGGAAACCGTGCCATCAATCAAATCACAGCAGCTACCTAGAGACGCAACATGACTGCAGGTTCTTCTTCTCTGTCATAAGGGTGATGAATTATTCAAGGTGAGTTTTCAGTACTTTTCAAAGTGTTTGGGGAACACAGTGTATTCCTAAACAACCTTAAGACTTTCCTCTTGAGGCTAATCACATTGTGGGCAGATTAACCCTCTACTGGTCGGTAACCTGTCGCTGTGTGATTGTGAAATTTAGACAAGAGTTTAAAAGAAAACACTGGACAAAGAGAAATCAAGTTAAAGAAATCTTTATTCTGTCACAGGGCCCAGAAAATCTCCAAGTGCTTTCTAATTTATGTGCTGAGGTGCAAACATTGTATGTCAGGATTGTTTTTTTCTGGACATTGAGATAGTTGATTGATGGTGTTAATGGATGAATATCTCTGCTATTGAATCAGTGTTCTGACATTGGGAAGGATTACTGAGGTGTGGCCCGTCTGCAAGGGGTCATGTCCAGACTGGCTCCATGGGTCACATTACTCTGCCCATGTAGCTGGCATGGCCAACTGGGATGATTTATTGCCTTGTTAGTCACTCATCACTGGGGCAATATGCTCAAGACACTGTCTAATGCAGTGTTGAACTTTTGTACATAAGTGTATCTGTCAGCTAGCTTGTAAAGAGTATCTGTGAAACTACCAATCAACTTAGGCAGGCCAGTGTGGATAATAGCATAAGACTCTTCATGTTGGTCCACTGATTCTGTGAGGTGTGTCCCCTTTGTTTCTAAAGATGACTGAATCCTGGATCTACGAGACTGCACACTGTGTCTTGTTGCTGGCACTTCCGTTGTGCCATCTGAACCACCTGACGGATCACTGCTGGCATTGGAGATATCAGGGTGAGTGCTGGGCCTAATGCCATTGCCCACATTTGAGAAATTGGCAAAGGAGACAGAGTTATTCCAGGGCGAAAGAGTATAATTGGCATCTGTGGGAGAGAACCAGCACACTATTAGGATTGCTGAGAAAGTATCCAACAAGTGACTATGTTGACATAGGAATCAAGGAATGCAAAAGGAGGCAAGTCAGTTAGTCATACCGGTGCCAGCTCTCTGACAGCACTATCCATTGATATCCAGTCCCATGTCCCAAAACTCTCCAGCTACTGTGTTCTTCAAATATTTATTCACATCCCCCTTGAACCCAATGATAGGTTCTGTTCCCGCTATTGTAATCACATCGAGATTTCCAGTGTAGAAGTTGCTTCCAGTGAAATCGCATGTAGGCCTGGGCTTGAGCCCAGTTTCATGCTCTTCCACCAGCCTCCTTCGTGAAAATAAGAGGGGGGAGCTGCCTGTCCCTGGCGATTGGCACCTCATGACTTAAATGCTGCCTGCACCCCTTACAGTCACAATGTATTTTGGTTAAAATCAACGATCTCTGAGGACAATGGAAGATACAGGAGAAACTATTCATCCCACATAGCCCTCACCCAGGTTTCATTGCAGGAGGCTGACAGGAAGAGGGCGTCTTCCATCTGCCAGTACCAAGAGATTTTACAGGTACTAGCCTGGAAAGAGTGGGCAGAGGTGGTAAAGTATGAAGACTATCTCCCCACCAAAAGGGCTATGACATGCTTCAGCTCCTCACATTGGTGATAATATTCTAGCCCACCAGGTGCATTCCCAAAACCCCTCACTGCTCTAGCACTGATACTCTCACCTTTGACACAGGACAAGGCTTGACATTCTAACAGGCAACAGTCACAGGAAAAGGGCCAGGGTTCATCATGTGCTCTCATCTCTTGACATACTGCAGTCTGTCTTCTATAAATAAATCCACAAGGCCATTAGGGATGGCATTTCAGGATTTTGACCCAGTGACACTGAAGGAATGATGATATCTCGAAGGTAGCAGCCATGGGTTGGGAAGTTAGGCAAGTAGCAAGTGCAGAGAATGGCATTGACAGGTGATGGGGAAGCACTGCAAAGGGCCACTGTGATTGGAGGAGAGTGCTAGAAATTGAGATGACTGAACTCATTCCTGTGATATAGCCATGTTTCAGGGAAACCTCTGCACCACCCTCATTACAGATTAGGGGAGGCCTAGTGGCATTATCACTAGACTATCAATCCAGAGACCCAGGTAATGTTCTCATAGTCATAGAGTCTTAGAGATGTACAGCATGGAAACAGACCCTTCAGTCCAACCCGTCCAGGTCGACCAGATATCCCAACCCAATCTAGTTCCACCTGCCAGCACCCAGCCCATATCCCTTCAAACCCTTCCTATTCATATGCCCATCCAAATGCCTCTGAAATGTTGCAATTGTACCAACCTCCACCACATCCCCTGGCAGCTCATTCCATACACGTACCACCCTCTGTGTGAAAACGTTGCCCCTTAGGTCTCTTTTATATCTTTCTCCTCTCACCCTAAACCTATGCCTTCTAGTTCTGGACTCCCCGACCCCAGGGAAAAGACTTTGCCTATTTACCCTATCCATGCCCCTCATCATTTTGTAAAGCACTATAACAGCCTCCGATGCTCCAGGGAAAACGGCCCCAGCCTGTTTAGCCTCTCCCTATAGCTCAAATCCTCCAACCCTGGCAACATCCTTGTAAATCTTTTCTGAACCCTTTCAAGTTTCACAACATCTTTCCGATAGGAAGGAGACCGGAATTGCTTGCAATATTCCAACAGTGGCCTAATCAATGTCCTGTGCAGCCGCAACATGACCTCCCAACTCCTGTACTCAGTACTCTGACCAATAAAGAAAAGCATACCAAACGCCTTCCTTCACTATCCTATCTACCTGTGACTCCACTTTCAATGAGCTATGAACCTGCACTCCAAGGTCTCTTTTTTCAGCAACACTCCCTAGGACCTTACCATTAAGTGTATAAGTCCTGCTAAGATTTGCTTTCCCAAAATGCAGCACCTCGCATTTATCTGAATTAAACTCCATCTGCCACTTCTCAGCCCATTGACCCATCTGGTCCAGATCCTGAAGAAACCGCAAGAACTGTAGATGCTGTAAATCAGAGGCAAAAACAGAAATCACTGGAAAAGCTCAGCAGGTCTGGCAGCATCTGTGGAGAAAAATCAGAGTTAAAGTTTCAGCATTAACTCTGATTTCTCTCCACAGATGCTGCCAGACCTGCTGAGCTTTTCCAGCAATTTCTGTTTTTGCATCTAATGTTCTGTGGACCCAGGTTAGAAGCAGGCCTTGGCAGATGGAGGGAGTGCGAATTCAACAATTCTGTGGAAAGAAAGAATCCAATAATGATCATGAATCCATTGCGGATTGTCAGGAAAATCCCATCGGGTTCACTAATGTCCTTTAGAGAAGGAAATCTGCCATCTTACCTGGTCTGGCCTACATGTGACTCCAAACCCACAGCAATGTGAGTGGCCCTTAACTGCCCTCTGGGTAATGAACGTTAGCGTAGCAAGTGACACCCTCATCCCATGAATCAATAAAAGAACAAGATTGCTGCATAAGCCTGGAGGATACGCAGACCTTAACTATCAACCCTCCAGTCTGAACTCTTAAAAATTCATCCCCAAAGAGATCAATGACAGATTGGAACATTGTAAGTTTACAGAGATGACTCACTGTTTGTTCACCAAAAGCTAACACTTCTCCCTTTCACAACTGTCAAATCCAATCGATGTATAAAGAGGAAGAGGAAAGCCTTCTGAATAGGAGGCATCCCTTGACTGATGCTGTGCAGAGAGTGACACCACATGTAACTCAGAGAGTAAGGCCTGCACATGATTAAAGCCTCTTAGCTTTGGTATTGTTGCAATAAATCTCTTCTGTACCCTTTCCATTCTCCACTCTGCTGAAGTCAGCAGCACCATCTCCTCTTCGATATCAGCCGGCAGGATGCAGGCTTGCTCAGTCAATAGAACAGGAGAGTCAATCTTAAGAGCTGTGGGTTCAGGTCCCACATTGGTTGTAAGGTTTAGAGGAGACGCATGGAAAGCTTTAACCCAAAGGGTGGTGGGAATCTGAAACTCTCAGCCTGTGAGGTACAGGTAGAAACCCTCATAACGTTTAGATGTGCACTTGAAATGCCAAGGTATTCAAGATGTGGAGGTGCCAGTGCTGGACTGGGGTGGACAAAGTTGAAAATCACACAACACCAGTTTATAGTCCAACAGGTTTATTTGGAAGTACCAGCTTTTGGAGCTCTGCTCCTTCATCAGGTGGTGCTCCAAGAGCTAGTGCTTCCAGATAAACCTGTTGGTCTATAACCTGGTGTTGTGTGATTTTTAACTGAAATTATTCAAAGTTATGGGCCAAGTGCTGGAAAATGGGATGAGAATAGTTAGGTGGTCACTTTTGACTGGGCCGAAGGATCTTTCTCTGTGCTGTAGAACACAACCTCAAGTGATTTCTGCTACTGTAGCCAGCTCCCCCCATGGCCCATGCTCCAACACTCTCAGTACTGGCTGCAACATCTTCCTTCACTCACTCTCACCGACCCCCAACTGCCAACACCATTAACCCTGCATACTGTCTATGCTGCCTACTCACTCACTCACTCAGAACAGCTTCCTACCTGAATCAAAATTAATCCCCTGCTTTCATCTCTTATATCTGTCTCCATCCCATTCCAAAAGGAATAGTGCTCACAATATGGCACAAGATAAAGGTGGTTCGCATGTGGAATGAACTTCCTGAGGAAGTGGTGGATGTGGGGCACAATTGCAACATTTAAAAGATATTTGGATAAGTACATGAATAGGAAAGATTTGGGGGGATATGGGCCAGGAGCTGGCAGGTGGGACTAGGTTAGTTTGGGGTTATGTTTGGCACGGACTGGTTGGACCAAATGGTTTGTTTCTGTGCTGTATGACACTGTAACTCTATAAATGGTGGGCTCCCTGACAGTCAGCACCTTATCCCTTTTCCCAACTGCAAACGCTCCAAATGGTTGAATGACCATGTCCGTGGACTGGTATTGGAGGTTGTGCTGGACTTACTGTGTTGGAAGCCCCTAGGTGAAGGCTATCCCTCTTGATAAGCCTGAAGACTGCTGACAACCATAACAAGTTTCCTGGTTTTGTGTCTGCAATAAACAGTAAAACGGCACTGTACGCAGTGAGTAGTCAGGTAGGCTGAGAGCTCGTTAGAGCTATGACAAAAAGTGAAACTCAGAAATGAGGCCTGGTCCATTCCATGAGCTGGGTGTGAGGCCCTGAGAGCAAAGCAATACAATGCTAGTAGCTGGTGAACCCAAGCCGCAGTATTGAAGTGCAGAAGAGCACTGTAAATAGATTGGAGATGGGCCATGAGGACTCATAGGTCAGGACATGGGGAACATGTGGCTGGTGTCCATGGAACATGCCTCTCGATGTTGTTGAGAGCAAGGTGAAGTCACCAAATAATCAGTCTGATGTCGATATCGAAATTCTTGACATTTAGCTTACTTGGTAAGTTTGGTAAGGTAGAAAGATTAATATTAGTGTGGTTAGTTGTGCATTTAACAAGCAGTGATTCAACTGGCCAAGAAAGAAACTCTCCTGTCTGATCAACAATTGCATAGAGATGCAGCACTGCAAAGGTAGGCCTTACCAGACTTCTTGTCCAGTCACAACACAAAGCTCACCACTGGAAATGCCTTTAAAAAGAGTGGGCATAAGGTTTGTTACACAGCTACTATGGCGACCAATGAGAAAAGGTATCTTTACCTCCCCAAAAGGTGACTGAATCTCTGAATTGGTGATCCAGAAGCCCAGGCTAATGTTCTGGGGACCAGTGGTTCAAATCCCCACCATGCCAGCTAGTGGAATTAAAATCTAAAACTAGTCTCAGTAATGGTAGCCATGATGTGGAGGTGCCAGTGATGGACTGGGATGGATAAAGTTAAAAATCACATAACACCAGGTGATAGTTCAACAGGTTTATTTGGAAGCACTAGCTTTTGGAGCACCATTTCTTTGTCAGATAGTTATAATCTCGGTGTCCTGTGATGCTGCCCTACTAGAAGGAGCAGTGCTCCAAAAGCTTGTACTTCCAAATAAGCCTGTTGGAGTATAACTTGGTGTTGTGTGATTTTTTAACTCAGTAATGATTGATTGCTGTTAAAACCCAGCTGATCCACTCATGGCCTTTAGGGAAGGACCACTGCCATCTTTACCTGGTCTCTACATGTGATTCTAATCCACAGCAAAGTGATTGACTCAACTGCCCTCTGAAATAGCGTAGCAAGCCACTCAGATCCAGGAGATTGTCTCATGAAAAAGTAGAGAGTAAAAAAAAACACATTCAAACCACACTTTAATATTTTCCATTGGCCTCATCTATAAAAGAAAATGACTTGGAGCTTTAGCTGAAAAGTCCTTGGTTTTTAGGAACAGATTTAGGAACATTATAACAGAGGGAAATTCCTACTCCTTGTTAACATCGAATAAAATAAATTGGGGTGTGCATGTGTGTGTCCATCCACACGTGTATGTATGTGTTTTGAGTGTATGCATGCGTGCGTGTGCGTGTGTGTGTGTGTGTGCACGTGTGCACGTGTGCGTGCATGTTGGGCGTCTGTGTTTGTGGTTTGCATTCTATCGGGATGCTTCATCGACATAATAAGGTTGTGCACATTTTAGGAATTACCATTTTAATATTCCACATCAAAAAGATTGGACACAAGTTTATGTGCAGCCAGAATGTCAGTGAAGCAGATTAAACAGAGCATTTAATTTTTTTTTAAAACTACCTTCTTACAGAAGATTAAAAATTGCTGCTGATTATGGCCATGACAAAATATGGTCGGCACAGCCAACATATCACCTGGTAGTTTGCACCCAGATAAGAGGTGAACTCACACTTTGAAGTGTTATAAGGAGTATAAACCACATGCTTATAGCTGTAAGGTTTCACATTAAGGGAAGTGCCAACAAGTCAATTTAATGTTAAGGCTCCCCAACTTTCACTGATTCATTTCTCTTGCAACAAGGGAGTAAGGAATTTCATAGGCTAGGAACCTGCCAAAGCTAAAGAGGAATGGAACTGACTGAAATAACTTACACTAAAAGACAAAGAGGTTATTTTTCATAAAACAACAACTGCTGTGGGAAATAGTAAAATTTGCAAATTCTCAGCAAAATCCTCTCTCGTCCCATACCTTGTATTCCTCACAAACATTCTTAATTCAGGTTCCCTCCTTTGTGCCTCACTTAGACATTCTAATCTGCATTCCCCATTGATGGAAAGTTGGAAAAAAGGTACAGTAAAGGTAGCCACAGACACATATGTCGCCGGACCAACTTGGTAAAGAGTACCCTGAAACACACAAATCTCACTTGGGAGGTGAGTCCCAAGACACAATGTGGACAGCTACGGTTGTGGGTCAGTGCCAAGATGGATTGGAGAGAATGGGTCTCCTAGTTCTGTGACTTTGTCTCAGTTGGTTATCGCTGTTCCACTTTCTAACTCTGATATCCACTTACCCCCATGACCTCTTATGCTAATTCTAGCCTCTGCCCACACACATCCCTATGGAACCATCCTGTCCTCCCCCCACCCAAACCTACCCCTCCCCACCCCCTTACCACCTCCACAACCATTCACTTTCTATCCACCCTGGACATACCTCAGGAGCCATGCAGGAATGAAAAGGAAACGCTAACAATCTATGATTGAGAGAGTGGGTGGAAAATAACTCCCATTCATAAAATCCATTCCAAACTGTTAAGTCTCAAGTGGTTAATCTCTTCAAAAAGAATAAGCATTTCTATTTGGATCTCACATCACCACAGCTAATCATTTAATAGTCTTTAGGTTGTCCAACAAACTGAACTCAGAACCCCCTATTGTGATAACTGTAGCTTCTGAAACTCTGCCAAAGACTTGGTGACAAAATAATCCTTGGAGAACAGTCAAACTAAACAGCTTCAACTAAACTCCATTACCAGATGCCACACGTTTCCCAATGCACTGTCACAGCAATGCAACAGAGGGTCTCTTTAAGTAAAAACAAAAATCTGTTAGACAGAAGTAATATTTTTAATTTTAGAGTTAGGCATTTTAATAATTCAGATTATTGCAGCCTTGAATAGGGCTTCGGTCTACTCCATTAATTGATTACACCCATAAGTGGATTAAGGCGGCACTGCTGCCTCACAGCACCTGGGGCCCAGGTTCAATTCCCACCTCAGGTGATTGTCTGTGTGGAGTTTGCACATTCTCCCTGTGTCTGTGTGGATTTCCTCCAGGTGCTCCGGTTTCCACCCACAATCCAAAGATATACAGGTTAGGTGAATTGGCCATGCTAAACTGCCCATAGAGTTTAGGGATGTGTAGGTTAGGTGCATTCGTCAAGGTAAATGTAGAGTAATAGGGTAGGGGAACGGGTCAGGGTGGGTTACTCTTTGGAGGGTCGGTGTGGACATGTTGGGCCTAATGGCCTGTTTCCACATTGTAGGGATAAAACAAAAAAGGACCCATCCAATGTTCAAGACTGGTTCAGATTTCATGGCTGCGGGAATCATGCTGTCCTTTTCCCTTACCAGGAAAATCTGGATCGGTCATAAATGGGACTTCCTACGAGTAGCAAGTTGGGGTGGGCTGAGGTACAGGGGGTGGAGGTGGGGGTGGAGTTGGAATGGGAAGCTAGTTAGGGGGTGGAGGAGAAAGAGGGGTTGATCCTTGTGGCCCCGTGCACAAAGGATATCCCACCCACAACAACAAACAGTCTCTTTTCCTTCCTTTCCTTTCTCATCTGAGCCACAAAAAGCAACCTACACCATCCTGCCTACATCAGATGTATAATGGTGCAGGCAGTCATATTAACCTAGTCAAAAAGCTCACTAATGAACCTAAAATTAACTTTTTAAATATGGCCGTCAGACTGTCAATCGATTAGGAGGGTCAGCTCAGAGATGGGCAGGAAGATGGTGGTGGGCTGTCAGCACATGGATTTTGCTGCCTCACCACCCAAACCCCATCTCCGAAAGCATGCTCAGCCTGGGCTGCAATCTTGGCTCTCCAGTGCCACATACTTCAGTGCTGGACCCCCTCAACAACACTCAGAGCGATTTAGGTCAAGTCATTAAAATGACCCCCTGGCCTGGTCTTTAAGATAGGAGGATTACTGTTGACATAGTGAGTCTCAAAATCATGATTTCTTTGAGTCTCACAGAAACATACCTGAAGCTCCAAGTACAGCTCAATCAATTTATAGATTATGTAAATGCAGTGAAAACAGTACAGAGAAAATGTGCCAGACTAATACCTGGAATAGACGAGTTGTTTAATAAGGAGAAAGTAAGGACAGCAGATGCTAGAGATCGGAGTCAAAGAGTGTGACGTCGGAAAAGCACAGCCAGTCAGGCAGCATCCAAGTAGCAGGAGAATCAATGTTTCGAGCATAAGGCCTTCAACAGGAATGATGAAGGGTTTATGCTCAAAACATTGATTCTCCTGCTCCTCAGATGCTGCCTGACCAGCTGTGCTTTTCCAGCAGCACACTCTTTGACGGAGAAAGGCTGGACAGACTAGGCTGAAGGTTAGTAAGGCAAGAGGTTAGTAAAGCAACTTGACTGAAACATTCAGGATCCTGAGGTGTTTGCACACAGCATGTATGGAAAGGATGCTTCCTCTTGTGGGAGAATCTGGAATGAGGGGATCAAAAAGTAAGGGATTGCCTTTTTATAAAAAGAAATAAAGCAGGATTTTCCCAGAGGATCGTGAGAGCTTGAAACTCTCTCACTGAGAAGGCAGTGGAATCAGAGTCTTTGAATACTTTTAAGGCAAAGGTGGATAGATTGTTGGCAAGGTGGGAAAAGAACTGAGGTTAGCATCAGATTAGTCATGAGCTAATTAAAGGACAGAGTAGGCTCAAGGGACTGAATGACCAATGCCTGCTCTTAACCTGTATGTCCCAAACATTACTTGAAGGAGGACAGTAGATCCCACCAGTGTCATGGCTAGCATTTTTCTTACCCAACCAATATCACGAAATTCACACACCACTGATTTATTTCATTGACTGCTGGAGGGATCTTGTGTGAAAATTGCTTCCTGTGTTTACCTCTGTTGTAACCGTGACTAAACTTCAAAAATATTTACTTGGCTGTGACACACTGAGTCATACTGAGGATGTGAAACATCCTCCAAAACAAAAAGAGAATTTTTGTAATTTACCTTTGAATCATCAGTGTAAGCGGGTCATTGTGTTTCTGATGCCAGGTCGAACTCACTTCTGCACATTGTAAATAGCACCATGCTAATCCCCTTCTCTCAGACTACTGCCACTCCACTGGAGGTTTGACATGTTTTACCAATTCAGCAAGTTTGAATCCTTTTCAAAATCCTGTCCCATCCAAATATGGTTAACTAATTTCCTATTCCTACAATCCACAAAATACATCGTACTTCCAACAAACTAAAAGATTTATCAAAAAGCATGAGAAATTAGAAGCATTGCCCTTTCTTCTCTCACCAGGGAAGCTAACTTCAATTCGTGAACCAACTATTGTTGTCTCAGCTTGTTAACCCCTCTATTACAAAGTATTTACATATTTACAGGGTTTAGAACCGATAACAACCAGTTAACTCAGGTCAGTGTTAATACTCCCAAATTTGCTGTACTAACAGTTCATTTTATTTTCCCAAGCATCAAATGTAGCTACTTGTAAATTTTACATTAAAGACTAAATGAAGCAGAGCATTACAACTGGTGATGCTTGATATTCTTGTTGTGTTAAGAATATGTTGGCCTCTGCCTGTTCTAAATTAGCTTGGCATTAATCTCCATGTATGCCTTTTGCTCCTACCTTTTTGACAGAGTAGTAACTTGGTCTTGCCTGTTTACCACTTTGTAATTTCTGATGACTACCCCTTCTGAAATGTAAAATTTAAGCTTCAAATCTTTTTCATAGTTCATTCACCTAACCTTTTGAATTAGCAAGAATAAAGGGAAAAATGACTCTAAGACAAGTGGTGCGCTGATCAAAACTGACCGATTCCCCTCTCAATAAAATGATAAGATTCTATTCACTTTCCGAATTACTCGCTGTGCTTTTTGTGACTCATACATGAGGAAATCCAAATCTCTCCATCTCAATGCTCTGCAATTGCTCGCCATTTAGATAATAAGCTTATTTTTTAAGCTTCCTGCCAAAATGGACAATTTCATATTTTCCCACATTATACTCCATTTGCCATATCTTTGTCCATTCAATTAGCCTATAGCTTTTCATATCTCGTTGCTCCCTCTTCACAACTTACCTTCTCCCTTATGTTGGTGTAATCAGCAAATTTTGCAATCATACTGTTCTGTCCTCTTAAATCATTTATTATCTATATAAACAGTTGAGATCCTAGAACAGATCCCTCAGGGCACACTATGCTTCACATCTTGCCAATCTGAAAATGACCCAATTATGCCTGCTGTCTGTTAGCCAGCTAATCTTCTTTCCTTGCCAATCTTCTGCTTCTTACACCATGAGCTATTATTTTCCACAATATCCTTTGACGCAGCGCCTTATTAAATGCCTTTGGGAAATCCAAGTACAGCATTTCCACCATTTTACCCTTGATTCACAGCATGTGTTACCTCCGCAAACAAAATCTCTAATACTTTGGTCAAACATGATTTCCCTTTCACAAAATCATGTTGATTCTACCTGATTACCTTGCAGTTATTCGAAAGTCCTGCTATAATGTCATTCTTAATATCTTGACTATTTTTTCCTCTGACAGATGTTGAACTATCAGGCCTGTAGTTTCCTGTTGTGTGTCTTCCTCCATTTTTGAATGGTGGAGCAGATTGGAAATGTCAAATGGACTAATCCTGCTCAGAAGTCCTATGCTCCCACACTTCACTGAGCCACAGCTGAAACTAAAAAGGATGAGGTAACGTGTTTGGGTACCTCAAATAAATATTGCTGAAAAGTTACCTTATATTGTAAAACCATTTCAATGCACTTCATTGTTCTTAAAGATTCTGAGTAACACTCATATTCTGAAGAACCTGAACGCCCAAGCCTTCAACAATGCCCGAAAAAAAGAAAGATCAATCTGCCTAAATTTCCAATTCTACTATAGTTCCAAAAAAAGATAAGCAATGTTGTCTCTGCTGGGATGCCTAACACTATTTTTCAACAATGCAAGCATTCTGGTCAAAAGATTAAGGTCACGCGATTATGATTTTGCTAAGATCTAGCAATTTGTTTTCTGCAAATACCTCACACAGTTTAGCTTTCCAAGCAGTTGGATTAATGTGGGAGACTTGTGCAAGATTTTACCTCAACACTGATGACTGCTATTAGAGAAAAATGAACCAGCAATCCTTTTTCCTGGATGTTCTCCACTGTAAACATTCAACTTACGTACAGTCAAATATAACATCCTACCATGTGTAGGCACAAACTGTACTCCACATTGTCAGTTTCACATATAATCAACATCATTAATCTCATTTCAGCTCTTTGCATTGGGTAGTACAGATGTTGGCACCAATTCCACCGAAACATTTGTGTAAAATTCTGGTCGAAAATCATCATAGTGTTCATGCACTAAATCCTTCCATTATGCTTCTTTGCAAAATAATTTCTCAAAGCATGAAGCTTTTCATGCGGTAATTACGTAGATCTATTGCTTCCAGCATCAAAGCAGCCCAAACATGTCCTAAGTACAGTGACAAATTACTTTCTACAGTATCCTAAACCTTTGAAAACAAACCAGCTTGGCCCTGTTTGCTCAGCACAATTTACTCTGAAGTGGAGTTTCCTGTTCATCAAGGTAAAGGGAAAAATTAATTTTTTTTCATCTATAGTGCCCACTGTTAAGAGCGAGCACTTTGGATCTCCGCACAGTGTTGGCAGTTACAGAACTAAACAACTCTTTTCAGACTCTTAACAAAAATGTATTCACTGGAAATTAAAACCAGGAGGGATAAATCAATATTGCTGGTTTTACACCAGTTTCCCCCCCCCCCCCTCTCCAGAAAGGTTAAGCTTGCCTCTACACTCTTACAAAAGCAAAATACTGGAAATCTGAAGGGAAGATAGAAAACAAAAGGGGAGAAACAGGTTTCACATTTCAGGCTTTTCATCAGAACAATTCTGACGATAACTTATTCATTAACCTGAAACACTAGGCCATATTTTAATTTTCAGTTCAGCAACAGTATGGAAGGTAAAATAATGCAAGTGCCCTTCCTGCAGCTAACTTACCCACCCAGTTCTGGCAGGGATTTTACAAAGAGGAGGGCAAGGCCTGGGCAGCACCATCCATTCCTACTCCTGACTAACCCTTAAGGGCTGCCATTTCTGGGCAGTGGGAGGTGGTCAGGGGAGAGGGAGGGAACATTCCAGCAGGTTAGTTTAATCCCTGGCTCCTTTTGACAGTGCAATCCCACCCCCATCCTCTGAGATCTCCTCTGTCACTATCTTCCTCGCACACTTGCCCTCTGCTCCTGTGGCACAGCTCAGGGCTGCCCCAGCTGGTTCTTCCTCCCCAGACAACTAAGGCTGAGGCAGTCATCAGGGGTGGGTAACCAAAATGCAAATGAGAAGTGGGCCTTTCAGCCCCTTAGGCCTGTTCTGCCATTCAAAGAATGGTATCTGCTTGTGTTCCAAATCCCACATTCCCCTCTACCAGAGAATCTATGTTTTCCTTTCCCATCGAGAATCCATCTCTCCTTTAAAAATCTTAGTGATTCACCCCACCGCCACCACATTCTGAGACAGCAAATTCCCAATTCCCACAGCCCTCAAAAGATAAGAATGATCCTGATCTATTTTAAAAGGGTGATCGCCAATTTTAAAAACAGCGCCCACTTGTTCTGGACTCACCCATACATGTCTGCCTTATCAACACCATTATATACTTGTGATACTGTAAACTCAAGTCCAGCCTGTCCAATCCTAATTCATAAAATATCCACCCATTCCAGTTATCAATCTAATAAGCCTCCTCTCAACTATCTCCAATTCATTTACATTATTTCTTACATAAGATCAAAACTGCACACAGTACCAATGATGTGGTCTCACCAATGCTCTGTGTAACTAATGCATGACATTAATGTGCAATTTCGCTTGTAATAAAGAATAGCATTCCATTAACCACTTAATTACTTGCTGTACCTGCATGCTAATGGTTTTGTAATTCACTTCAGAATCCTGCAGTCATTCTCCTTTTAAGTAACACACTGCATTTTTTAAATGAACAAAAACTGAAATTGCTGGAAAAACGCTGCAGGTCTGGCAGCATCTGTGGAGAAAAATCAGAGTGGAAGAGCTCTCAGTACTGGAGAAAGGTTACTAAGCCCAAAACGTTCACTCAGATTTCTCTGCACAGATGCTGCCAGACCTGCTGAGTTTTTCCAGCAATTTCTGTTTTTTGTTTCTGCTTTCCAGCATCCGCAGTTCTTCGGGTTTTCTCTGCTTTCTTATTCTGCCTGCTGACATGAACAACTTCACATTTGCCCACATTATATTCCATCAGCCAGATTTTCTTTTTAACAGAGTATCCAAACAGGATAGGCCATTCATCCAGAGTGACCTGGATGGGTTAAAAGGTCATTCTTCATTGTGAAAAGGCAGAGCGGTATACTACTTTGAAACCCATCCCTAATACATATAAATATATTAATACATAATACATTGAAAAGAAAAAAACATATTTTCTCTCTGTTCTGTTATGGTCACTGGTTGAGAGAGAGAAAAAAACACTGAAAACCAACCACTGAGGGAAGATTACTAACCAATTGGAAACAAATGGGTAACCTGGTGGGCATCTTTGAGACCTATTGATGAGCCTAATTCAGACTGCTTTAGATGAGCACCCAAAATTCCCACCCAAAACAGGCTCTTTAAATTAGGATCTACACTAATTATTGAACTCCAGTGCTAACTTTGATATACAAGTGGGCAGTCAATGCTGTTCCCCATGTCCCCTACCTGCCAATTGGGTCTGAGCTGAAAAGAAAAATCGGGAAATCTGATGTCCTTAAATTTTTGGCTTGATTGCTAGGTAACAGAATGACGACCCTGCAAATTTGTCAGCCAGGCGTTATGCCTCTTCTCTCCCCCTGAGGAATGCTTGGTATTTAGTCAATGCCTGCCAAATATATCCAAACAAGGTCAGGTTTATGCTGGGTCTTCTCTCTCACTCAGCAGTTAGCCAAGAGAGCCCATGTAAATTCAGTGCAGTTAATTGGTTCATCTCACTATTGTTGGATCATGCACCTACTGGGAGGGAAATAAGTAGAGGAGGCAGTCTAAGCATGTTTCCCCAACATCCCATATAATTGACGTGTTGCTGAAACACCTTGTAAACGTTTATGTCAACTGCTGCTACAGTCCTAAAGGCAGTCCCCATTTTAATTCCTTTATCACACAAAACGATAAGCCTAACTAACTGAATGCTCACTACTCTTCAGCTTTAAAATATTAGATTCAAATTAACCACCGCATAGAAGAGATTCTCAATCCTCCAAAGAACTCGCCACATTAAATCCAGGCTCATTGCAGAATCGCCTACTATAATTCATTCTTTCTTAGTCCTTCAAAATTGAGAGGATCCTCAGTATCTCAGCACCCACCACTATAGTTGGCAAACTTTAAAACCCACCCCACTCATCACATAATCACTACCGTATCATTCATCAAAAAAAAAACAAAGAACTGCGGATGCTGAAAATCAGAAACAAAATCAGCAATTGCTAGTAAAACTCAGCAGGCCTAGCAGTTCTGAAGAAGGGTCACTGGTCCCAAAACATTAACTTTGCTTTCCCTCCTGCCAGACCTGCTGAGTTTTTTTTCCAGCAATTTCTGATTTTCCTACCATATCATGTGTGTGGGTTTTTGATACCGTAATTTTCAATCGTTGCACTTCACCTAGATTTCCCAAACTAAACATAAAGTCAGAATGATTACTTGAGGCAATCAGACACATTCCAGCAGGACTTGTTTGCATGTAACTTTGTTAATACTGTGTGACGGCATGGCGGGGGGGTGTTGGCCGTTAGCAACAGAGAGAGACTTTTCAGGCCTCATGTTGGTCTACGGATCTTAGTGTACCAAAGGGAACCGGCCATTCTCAGATTTCCACACTTCAAAAGCTTCAAATCTCAGGCATCCAAGGCCAAAATGCACTGCTGAAATCTAGAAAGAGCATAGACATTATTTCCAGTAGGCCATTACTGAGAGAATTAGGAGCCTGCCTACCTGGTAGCACAGTAAGGAAGGCACTCCGGAAGCTGTATCCCATGGTGTTGGCGCCCAAGCAGATGTACATCCCAGCATCCTCCTCTTTTGCTCGGGAGATCATCAGTTTGTTTAAGTAAGAGCCATCAGGTCTGGACCAGACCTCTCCCGTTGGCAGCACCACAAACTTCTGTCCGCCAACATCAATGGTGGAGTTGTACTTGTTCTCGCTGCCGTACTCTACTCTCTTCAGCCACTGAATCACAGGCTTAACGTCACTGCGGACCTTGCACTGAAAAGAGGTGGTACCTCCATAATCGACAGTGGTGTTTACAGGGTGGGTTCCAGTTAGAATGGGTTTGGACCTGGTGGTCTCTGCAAATGGTAAGCCAAATGATCCATTGTTAACGTTTACTGACTGCAGAAAACCTTACTGCACAATTACACGTATGGTGCAGCCTTTAAAAAATGCAGCAGTATTTCCCTACAACCGTGACACAGACTTTTGCTATGAAATCTTATAGCAAAATTATCCTAGTTGAAGCACAAACCAGGATACAGCTGAGGACTATATGACATGGTTCATTAGATGTGACACCAAAAGTAGACATGCATTTCATTTTGGTAAAAAAGAATTTTGTTAAGTCTTGATAATAATGCACCTCATTATTACAAATGGAATCATTAAAACCAGACACAGCCTATTACACTACATCCCCTGTATTGGAATACTTTCACAAGCAGGCACACAGTATTAACTACAGTAATGATTCCTAAAGGGAATGAATATTAACGATGCATTTTCACTTCCACTTTGAGAAGAATCCAAAAAGAAATGTAATATCCTGCATCGATTGACTCAGAAGTTGAACCTTGTCTCAAGGCAGAGCATTGAGGAATGTGCACTGGGGCAATAGGGTCTGAAAATGAACCAACTTCTCTCCACTCTCAGTAATACTGAGGGGCAAGGTTTCAGAAATCATTCAGAGGATCATTAAAATTGGTCAGGACTGGAGTATTTCACCTTCAAACAAAAAGAAAATGAGTAAAGTCAAGAATACAATCCAAATATCCAAACAATAAAACTCCTGGAAAGTCAAGAGTACAAAGTCAATAAATAAAAGAGGCAAAAGAATGGAGGTAAGTGGATGGAGGTAAGTGGATGGAGGTAAGTGCCTTTCAAATGCTTGTTTAGAAAGGATTCTGCCACCTCAACTACTAATTTAGGTGATGGAGAGAAAAACAATCAATTCATTACAATTTTCTTTTGCTTTGTCAATGTATTTGCTGCAATGCTTTTACTGACATGGTTTTACCGACATTGATGAACCAATTACCAGCTTGGCAGACATACAGCTATCTCTGTCATATCAGAGAATTGCAAGGCCTCATTGATTTTATGGGTTGTTAGCAGCAATTGGACGGTTGAAATTAAACTTCAAGAGCAAGGCTTGAACATTTACTGTTAATGGGCTGTTTGAGAGAAAGAGAGGAATGAGGGATTGTCTGAATCCATCATTTGCAGTTGCAGAGTGGGTTAACTCTGACAATATGAACCGAAAAGAACATACAAAGAAGGGAGCTAATGCTAGAAGCACTCAAAAGGCACCCCACTATCATTTCTAACTGCATGATTCCTGAGAAAAGTAAACCTCCTGGAAATCTTTTCAAGCAAAATAGTTATTTTAAATATTTATGTTAAACCTTCTGGGCTCTTAGGCCAATCCATAATCAAAGTGCAGATTTGCATAATTGAGGAATCCAACTTCTTTAAAACAAGGCTCTGTTGGAATTCAGCTGTTTGCATGAAACAGTTTTTTTAAATTATATTTCAAAGCCCTTACAGAAATCCTGGTTACACTGAGAAAAACCTGAGTTTCTCCCCAGTGACATTAAATTCCACACGGTTTCAACATTTGGACAAAAGAAGAACCAACCTGAGGCCCGCACTGTTCAATTTTGTTCATGAACAAACTACCATGATTCCCAGCTGGCAGTGAGGTAACTGTAACTTCAGGTTGTTTTTCTAACAAAAGCCTAATTAGCTCCCAGATTCTGAAATCATGTTTGCCTGTAGGATTGCCTTGAGAGTGGGTAGCTCAGAACATATACAACAAGCCTCAGCACGGGGATAAATCTTAATTATTTTGTTCTCTGGGAGGTTTGTGCTGATTATTATCATCTATGGATATCAACAATCATCATTGTCTACCTCACTAAAGGAGCCGTTTTCTCTATATCATTGTTGAGCAGCAGTAACTGATGGGATTGTGGAAAGTATTGTCAAGCTTCACCCAAATCCACACACAAACATACCAGCATCCCCCAATCCTGAATCAACCAGGAGGCGAAGAGGCCTGGGAAACAGCGAGGGAAATCACTGGGTTGGCCTGCCTCTTGTCTTCCTGCCGCCATGACATTTTACCAGGGGAGGGGAAGGCACACAACCTTCCTGCCTGGAGACCAACGTTAGAATTAGAATTAGAATCCCTACAGTGTGGAAACAGGTCCTTCGGCTCAACAAGTCGACACTGACCCTCCGACGAGTAACCCACCCAGACCCATTCCTCTACCTTATATTTACCACTGACTAATGCACCTAACCTACACATCCTTGAACATTATGGGCAATTTAGCATGGCCAAGTCACCTAATCAGCGCATCTTTGTATTGGGCCAACTGGGCCATTTGAATGTCTAATGCAGCTGGTGTTTTGCCAGTCACAGGCAGACTCTGCCACATGGGGGAAAAATAAAATAAATAGAAAGTTTTTTAAAAAAGACATAATAAACTCTGCTGACTTCCCTACAGACAGAGGGAGGTATCCTCTTGTAGCCCACAATGCAGTCTCCACTGGCAATGACCAACCCCTGCCATAACACTTATTTCTTTGTTTAACAATCACCTCTTCCACCTCCCGACTGATCCCTGTGCCCCAAAACCCTACTTACCTGGTCAGGAGGGTCCTCTGCTCCCAATATATCCTCAATGCAATTGTACAAGACTTTGGTCAGGCCCATAATTGGAGTACTGTGTGCAGTTCTAGTTGCTGCGCTATAGGAAGGATGTGGAGACTTTGAAGATGGTGCAGAAGAGAGGTTTACCAGGATGTTGCCTGGATTGGAGTATATTAACTACAAGGAGAGACTGGACTAATTGAAACACAGAATGGGAACTGCATATTCCCAGTCTGTATGGTTCACACCAGACATAGTTTTGCACCTCCAAGCGAGCCATATGGGGGAGCTGCCTGTTCACATTCTTATTCAAACTGAATGCACTTCATATGTTTTCAAACTAATTTCAAATAATCAATTGTGATGGAGTAGAGCCTTGTGAGCTTCCTGGTAGCTAAAGGCTAAAATCCCTACAATTCAGAAGAATTTAACTTGAATCCTGGGTCTGTACTACGTTAATCAGTTACAGCAGCATTTACGGAGGTACAACTTGCTCCTGGAAGCTGGAGGGAAAGCAACATTTGGCAGTGGCTCCTGGCATTCATTGAGATCTACTGGATCTCAGGTCAGGGATGCTAGGAAAAGAACTAGCTGAAATGGCATAAAGACCTGAAGCCTCTTCTCGTACTTGCATGAACATTGGCTGGTTGAATGAACTAAGAGGGGGCTACTACAACAGGTGGAATTGCACTATTATACATCTCAGTCTCTTAAAGTGGAAGAGACAGAGTGCAAGACAGGACCAAAGAGGTGCGAGTGTCCCACCACAATAGGAAGGAAGTGAGTCCAGCACTCCATGCAGTCCCTGGTATCTTCACATTTCTCCTAATGTTCCCCAGGACATCACTGTGGGAAATCTAAAACAAAAACGTTTTCTCTAAACTCGAGCCCTGTACTTTCCGAATCTGGTATCGAATAGATTGGAGCTAGTTAGCCTTGACAGGAGGAAAACCACCTTGGGGAAAGTGAGGCCACACGAGAAAGTAAAGAGTCCAGTAAATCTCTTATCAGTTCCTACAATCAGCTGCTTCTGAATTAAAACCTTCAGTTAACTATCTCTTTAACAGATCTGTTGCTTTTAAGAAAAACAAAATATATCTAAGCTTTGAATTCCAAGCAAAAGTAAAACATGGGTAGAGTAAACTGGTTTTTGATGCAAAATGGCACATTAAATAAAAAATTGCCTTGAGTTTTCGCTTCTGTCTGAGTCAGAGTGCAGAAATAAAGCCACCACATCTGACAGTGGGATGAGGCCTGATTTGAGTTTTGTATCTCTGCTCCTGTGTTTAGAATGAAAACACATTTAGCATCTGCACAACCTTATCACTACCAGATGTGCAATGTGCTCCAGGTTGGAATCTCTTGGAGCGCAGCACAGATTTGGCCATGTGGTTCTCATTGTGAGCATAAAGACTGCTTGCAACTGTCTTCAAATTGACCATTATTTTAATCCCTTTCTAAATCCAGTGCAGTACTTACGGATTACTTCAACCTTGTATGTTGCATTGATTTCACCCGCTCTGCTAAAGACACGACACGTGTACTTCCCACTGTCTCCGGGCCGCAAGCTCTTCAGGGTCAAAGTCCACTTCTTCTTCTTGGTATCGCCCATGTCCTGAAGGACAAGAGGCTTGTTGTCCTTTAGCCAGGTAATATCAGGCTGGGGATATCCGCTTGCAGTGCACTTCAGCCGGACCGAGCTACCCACAGGACGGGCAATCACTCTGCGACGCATTTTGGTGGGTTGTGTAAACCTAGGTCTCACTACAAATCACCAAAGAAATATCATTACATCTCTGTTCATAAAGGCATATCTGCTTGATTAGAAATAACTTAAATAGGAAGAGCATTTATACATTCTAATTCACCTGGGTAATCCATCTGCAAGGGTGATTCTGTAGCATTATTTGGCCATTCTGCTTCAGAAAGACATCCCTTGAGACGCTTAATATAGAGACATAGAGATGTACAGCATGGAACCAGACCCTTCGGTCCAACCCGTCCATCCTGACCAGATATCCCAACCCAGTCTAGTCCCACCTGCCAGCACCCGGCCCATATCCCTCCAAACCCTTCCTATTCATATACCCATTCAACTGCCTCTTAAATGTTGCAATTTAAATATTCAGATAAAAATTCTTTATTGACTTTACAGTACAGGTATAGGTCATTACTCCTAACAGATCCATGTGGCGTTTATCCTTCAATGATGTCCTTCCACCTGACTTTACGTCACCTATCACCATATCATCCTATTTCTAGGGGAGGCGATAGACTGTTAATACAGAGACCCAGGTGACATTCTGGGAACATGGATTCAAATCCTGCCATGTCAAGTGATGAAGTTTGAATTGAATAAAAATCTGGAATTAAGAATCTAATGATGATCATGAATCCACTGCTGATTGTTGGAAAAACCCATCTGATTCATTAATGTCCTTTAGGGAAGGAAACTGCCATTCTTACTTGGTCTGGCCTACAGGTGACTCCAGATCCACATTGTGGTTCAGTCTTGGATTAGATTCCCTACAGTATGGAAACAGGCCATTTGGCCCAACAAGTCTACACTGACCCTCCAAACAGTGGCCCACCCAGACCCATTTCCCTCTGACTAATGCACCTAACTATGGGCATTTAGCATGGCCAACTCACCTAAACTGCACATGTTTGGAGTGTGGGAAGAAATGGGAGCACCCGGAGGAAACCCACGCAGACATGGGTAGAATGTGCAAACTCCACACAGACAGACACCCTAGGCTGGAATTGAACTCAAGGACCTCGTGCTGTGAGGCATCAATGTGCCACTGCACCACCCGTCTTTAGAGATGGCAATAAATGCTAGCCTAGACAGCAACACACTCATCCCATGAACGAATCTAAAAAAAAATTCTTAGTGCCCCATCTAGCATCCTCCCCCAGATCCAAAGCAATGTGATTGACTCTTAACCCACATCTGAAATGCCTCACAAGCCATCCAATCCAAGGGCAGGTAGGGATGGTGATAAATACCAGCCTCACTAGCAACACTCACATCCCATGGGAAAAATGAAGGAAACAACTAATCAGTTGAAGTGCTCCAAATGTTAGTAGTTACATGCATGATCTGTTTGTGGTTGACTTACATAATTTAAAGAATCTGGCATTCTGAATTGCCAATAATATCTAGTACATTTGTTCTCTGTAGATTTAATTAGAGCAGACTTAGTGAGCTACAGAAGGTACAAAGAAAACAGGCACAAATCTAAAAATATAAACAGAAATCTCTGGAAATAGATAATGGATCTGATATTATCTAAAGAGAAAAAGTGCCCTCATGGCTCCAGTGGCAATCTTTGGTCAGAATCCCAATTCTGGGTGAAAATGCTCTGTAATTTTGGGTACCTGCATTTGTGAGCTCTAACATTATCGTCAAGGCTTAGTGCAGTCCCTGAGAATTCTAAATAAACATGCAAGTATGAAGAACAAACATCAATTTTAGCAATAGTCAAGACAATTCCCTTTTAGGATACCTGGTTGGCATCGTCTAGTTGGACCAAAGGGTCTGTTTCCATATTGTATCTCTCTATGACTCTATGACTCAATAATCTGCATTTAAAAAGGATTTTATTTCAAACAGAGTGGTGAACATTATATATATATGGACATCAGCAAGGCATTAGTGAGGTTTTACATGGTAAACTGCTTAGCAAGGTTAAACTAAATAGAATCCAGGAAGAGCTAATCATTTGGATGCAAAACTGGCTTGAAGGTAAGAGACAGAGGGTGGGTGGTGGAGGGTTGCTTTTCAGACTGGAGGCCTGTGACCAGCGGTGTACCGCAGGGATCAGTGCTGGGTCCACTGCTTTTTGTCTTATGTAAATGATTTAATGTGAATATTGGAGGAACTGTGAGTAAGGTTGCAGGTGACAAAATTGGTAGAATAGTGGACAATGAAGAAGGCTATTTCAGAGTACAATGGGACCTTGATCAGGTGGGCCGAGGAGTGGCAGCTAAAGGTTAATTTAGATAAATGCGAGGTTTTGCATTTTGGTAAGGCAAAGCAAGGCAGGACTTACACAGTTAATGGTACAGACCTGAAGAGTGTTTTCATACAAAGAGACCTTGGAGTGCAGGTTAGTACTTCCTTGAAGGTAGAATCATAGGTAGACAGGATAGTAAAGAAGGCCTTTGATACACTTGCTTTTATTAGGATTTGGGAGGTCATGTTCACCTGTACAGGACATTGGTTAGGTCACTTTTGGAAAACTGCGTTCATTCTGGTCTCCCTACTATAAGAAAGATGTTGCTAAACCCGAAAGAGTGCAGAAAAAATTCAAAAGGATGTTGCCAGGGTCGGAGGCTTTGAGCTATAGGGACAGGCTGAATAGGTTGGGGCTGTTTTCCCTGGAGCATTGGATGCTGAGGGGTGACTTTATAGAAGTTTATAAAATCATGAGGGGCATGGATAGGATAAATAGACAATGTCTTTTTCCAGGGTAGGACAGTCCAAAACTAGAGGGCATAGGTTTAAGGTGAGAGAGAAAAGATCTAATAGGGACCAAAGGGGCAACCTTTTCACACAGAGGGTGGTGCGTTCATCACCCTCTGTGGAATGAGCTGCCAGAGGAATTGGTAGAAGCTGTTACAATTATAAGATTTAAAGGCATCTGGATAGGTATATGAATAGAGTGATAGAGTGATATGATTTAGAGTGATAGGGGCCAAGTGCTGGCAAATGG
The DNA here is from genome assembly GCF_004010195.1 of Chiloscyllium plagiosum. Classification (NCBI taxonomy): domain Eukaryota; kingdom Metazoa; phylum Chordata; class Chondrichthyes; order Orectolobiformes; family Hemiscylliidae; genus Chiloscyllium; species Chiloscyllium plagiosum. Next base: position 25,075,837 of record NC_057710.1, on the reverse strand, counting down.
AATGAGATTAATTTAGGATATCTGGTTGGCATGGACAAGTTGGACCATAGGGTCTGTTTCCATGTTGTGCAATTCTCTGACAAACAACATATTGAGAAACAAATTGCTAATTTGATCATAATTTCTTGTATTAGGATTTACTCAAATATGTCAACATTTACCTTTTAATCCTAAAATCAGTGGAAAAAAAAGAAAGCAAAATTTAATTTGGCAATTAATTTTTCTGTGTTTGTATTCTCTTGGGATCCTTGCCGACATGACTGCACATTGGAAAATCACTCACTGTGCCAGCAACCTTTTAACATGCAGAAGAACTTCCCTGCATCTGACTCTAAACTGGAATAGGTCCCACTATAATCTGTAGACTCTTTTGTTACAAAAGGGAAAGGAAAATGATTGCAATCCAAGGGAACATAGATTATAAGGAGTGACTAAAAGCCCGAGCAGAGGTAGCTTTTAAGAATGGCATTCAAAGGAAATGCAGAGGCTGGATTTAGAGAATCCAATAATGCAAGTTGAAAATAGATATGGATTCTTGCACATTCTTAATGAACTGTACCTGTACTTTCTAACTTAGCTTTTAATAGTATTTTCTAAATACTCCTTCTTATTAGAATGACAATAAATCATGAGGGAAACAACATCTGATTGCTCTTTATTGACTTTGTAAATATATATTGATGAACTTGCACAACCAGAAAAATTCTTCACTTTTTAATGAAGTTAGTTTCTTGAAAGCAGAACAACCAGGAAAATCTATGCAGCTAATGGTATCTGCCAGCACTTGGAATGTCTTGGAATTCAGTGAAAGTACAGGAGGCTATTTGGGCCATCCGATCTGTGCCAGTTGATGAGAAGCAACCTAACATTATGCTCTGGGTCTGTAATAGCTCTTCAAGTCAATGTTTAAGGACTTCTTAAAAACGGAGAGAGTTTCTACCTCTACCTTTAGACAGTGCGCACCAGGTCCTGACCAGCTGCTGGGTGAATAAAAACATTTCCTCATTCCCCCTTATTTCCAGTGATCAGATACTTAAAATCTCTCCTTTTTCAAAACGATCATCTAACTGTGTCAAGTGTTTCCTTTCTGACCCTTTCCCAAGGTACTGAACTCCTTTTGACACACTTGGCAAGACGGCAACGTGGCCATTGACCTGAGCCCTACCCACTTGTCATAAGCGGGGAATGTACTCAGTTAAAATCCAATACTTTACTTTGCAATTCAAAATTCCAATACCAGCAGGTGGACAAGGTAGGAGCAGGAGCATGTGATCATGCCGCATTCAAACAGAGAAGGAACAAGAGTAGGCCACTCAGCCCATTAAGTCTGCTCCCCCATTCAATAAACTGGTGGTTGATCAGATTTTAACCTCGATTCTATACTCCTGCATGCCCGACAATCAGTCAACCCTTAACTGCATTTTAATTGGGGCAGAAGCCTGGAAGACCCCACATCTTTTTCTCCTGATCTAAGTTGGTCTGTAACTAGTCTGCACATTGAGGCTCTCCAAGGTAACAGTAAAATTGACCTGTGGGACCAGGAGGAGCAGGAATCCTTTTCTCGAATATCCTCCTATCCATCGCTTTCATTCCAATTTGGACGTCTTCTACACTCACTGCAACCCTATGTATCTGGCTCCCTCCCTGATTTTCTACTTTAGATATCTATTTCTTGCATTTCTGAAATTAGGTGTTTCCTTAATGTCTTTTATGTCTTCAATGCTTTGCTTTATTACTTTGAGATGTTCTACAACTTTAAACTATTGGTGTATCCCTTCAGAGGAACAGAAATAGATCAGTCAGCATTTCAAGCGGGACCTGCCATTCACTTAGAATAAAGTAAGAACCAACAGCTGAACAGCACACAGGGCATCCCGAAATACTTCACAACTAGAGACGTACTTGTACAGTGCCATAATGCCAGCAACTAGCTCACTGCTCAATCTTCAACCATTAAGGCAATACAATGAATATTTACACTAGCAGTTTGTGGTGAATCTGTCATGTACAGACTCTAAGATCTTTACATCCTTCCTGCAGTGTGGTGTCAAAACTGTATCATTGAATCATCACTTCCACGCTCTAACCTGCTTGAAATAAAGGCCAACATTCCTTTTCAATTACAGACCAGCTTCTAGTGATTCTCATTCATTGATGACATCTAAACCTCTTTCCTTTAGTCGTGTTACTCATTCCTCACCACGAGAAAAATATTTCAATTTGTTTTTTTAAATGAGGATAATCTCCACCTATCAAACTCTTACTCCATCACTCAGGCAGTTTATTCCTTTATCACTTCCTGCTCCCAGCTACACAATTTTCAATGTCTCCTTATTTAATTCCATCTGCAAACCTGGATAAACAATTGGACATTCCTTAATTGAAATAATTGACAAGATGAAAGGGTCTTTGAAAAACACCAACTCCCCCATCTTTTCAATCAGGATTTGTTGCCTTTATCCTCATGGTAGTCCATACTTCCTATCATTTGCCAACCCGTGTCACAAGGCTATCTTCAGCTCTGTGCAGCTTCACTTTTGCCAATTATCTCTTTTATAGAACTTTCTAAAGACCTCCTGACTGTCCATTTAGACAATCCCCCATGCACCATGTCAGCGAGCTGCAAATGTTAAACTGATTAAGCTCAATGCAACTAACATTCAAAAAATCTACGCTGACACCATTTGTCATACCATCCTTGATCACTCCCCAGTGACAGAATCCTGCACATTGCTATTAAACTGATAAAGCTCTGGAATTGGTTTGCACTTCCTTTGCAATTTAATAATCTAGAGGTACAATTTGTCTTTCTTTGTCTCAAACGGTAAGGATATGGGGAGAAAGTGGGAACAACATATAGAGTTAGATGGTCAGTCATGATCATGATGAATGGCACAGAGGCTCAAAAGTCTGAATGGCCTACTCCTGGTCCTTGTTTTCTACATGTGCTCAGCTTTTCATTGTGCCTTTTATGTTTCCATTCTTCCAAGGGACCAGACCCAAAACGATCCTTTTTCTGTTCTCCATCCATGTACTTATTGTGTGCCTCCAATATATTCGGGGTGATTTTAAACGCTGCCTGCCCAGAAGAAACCACGTAGGGGTAGAGGTGGAGAAGGGCAGACCAAACTGCTGATGGGAGCCAGACTTCCTGCAGCAGCCCCTGCAATCCCCGCCACATTCTCATCCATGCAGCCACTTCCTCATGCACCCCACTGTCCATTTGTTTCCTGGCCAAAGCCTGTTGGTTTCTGACAGGATCCCAATCAAAACTATGCACCCGAGATACAAATTAAAATCTCCCAAAGATCAAGCTGCTGCTGTCTCTGCTCTCTCAGACTCACTCTCCAAATTAATATCTGCACTTTTCAGTTCCTATAGTGGAGTTTTATTGGAGACAATTTTAACTCAATGACTATCAGAAATAAAACTGACAATGAGAAGTTGGAACCTGAGGGTTAATTTCACAATCAGTGTAGAGCCAGGATCAGAGAGAGTGCAGGTATAACATTTTTATTCTGTTTTCCATCTCTCAGCCCCCGGGAGAGCTCAGAAAAGAGCTTTATTTTCAATAATAAATCAGATATTATATGCAGCAGACAGTGTGCTAGAAACCAGATAAATAAGATAAAGTTCAAGTTGAGAGAAATATCACTGATGATCAGAAAATGTCAGCCATGTTTCAATGAAGTCTTTCCAAAAGCTGGTGACTAATTCTCGAGTCAGACATTTTTCACTCAGAAAACGACAGCATACGCAGAGGTGAGTAAACTGTGTATCATGAAGAAACCCATGGGATAGGTTCAGCAGCTGCCCCGGCCAAGCAACATATAGCTGAGAACCCACAAGGAAATGAAAAGGGGAAATGGGGAATATTTCTGGTTAACATATTGAAAAGGAGTTGAAGAAATACAGGAGCTCTACTTGACAACCAAAACGCTAGCAAAGTTATCCTGATATTTCAAATAGAGTGAGACATGAATTTTGAAGCATACACAGAGCAGGACTGTGTGTAGTGGAGCAAACATTCAAGAGCATTTATGAACTCTGTCAATTTTCATCCATAAAGAGCACAGATCACAAAAGAAGCAGTCAGCAGGAATTTAAAAGAAAAATATTAGAAACCATAAAACATTGTGAATCCTTGCTGAGAAACTACTCGATAAGAAATAGTTGCCTGAAAAAAAAATCATAATTTTTAGAACATAATTAATAATGAGGCTAGGTATTTTTCTGTGGATAACAGCATTGCTAGCCTACTCAACTGGCATGAGTGTGCTAATTAGGCAAATACAATACAGGATTTTGGTACTGCTGTATTATAATCTCTTTTCTGTGATATTAAAGACTAAATAAATGTCTTCACTGCATTCTATCACCTCTTTAAATTTTTTTTTATTCCTCTTCTTTGCTGACTGTAACACAACTAACACACACATACACACTCTGCACTGATTAAACTTCTACTTCCAAGACTGCTACCAAAGGAATATAAAGTTCAAACCAAAGCTTCCTCTGAATATCTATGGGCTGGCAATAGAGTCATAGAGACGTACTGCACAGAAACAGATCCTTTGGTCCAACTTGTCCATGCCGACCAGATATCCCAACCCAATCTAGTCCCACCTGCCAGCACCCAGCCCATATCCCTCCAAATCCTTCCTATTCATATACCCATCCAGATGCCTTTTAAATGTTACATTTGTACCAGCCTCACCACTTCCTCTGGCAGCCCATTCCATACACGTACCACCTTCTGCGTGAAACAGTTGCCCCTTATGTCTCTTTTATATCTTTCCCTTCTCACCCTAAACATATGCCTTCTCGTTCTGGACTCCCCTACCCCAGGGAAAAGACTTTGTCTATTTGTCTTAACCATGCCCCTCATAATTTTATAAACTTCTAATAAAGTCACCTTTCAGCCTCCGAAGCTCCAGGGAAAACAGCCCCAGCCTATTCAACCTCTCCCTATAGCTCAACTCCTCTAACCCTGGCAAACATCCTTGTAAATCTTTTCTGAACCCTTTCAAGTTTCACAACATCTTTCCGATAGGAAGGAGACCAGAATTGTGCACAATATTCCAACAGTGGCCTAACCAATGTCCTGTACGGCTGCAACATGACCTCCAAACTCCTGTACTCAATACTCTGACCAATAAAGGAAAGCATACCAAACGCCTTCTTCACTATCCTATTTACCTGCAATTCCACTGCAAAGAGCTATGAACCTGCACTCCAAGTTCTCTTTGTTTAGCAACACTCCCTAGGACGTTACCATCAAGTGTATAAGTCCTGCTAAGAAAACATAGACTTGCCATTATAATCTACATCTCAATGTATTAAATAGAAATAAAGAGATTCGACTCCAATGGCAACCACAGCCAGTTTAGTATCGTCCAGGGATTGAACTAGCCATATGACTCAGTACCAAACACATTTAACCAGATACAAGTACCTTTCTCTCACACTAAAAGCAGGCAACTGTATCTCCTGCTTGAGCTCCACTCACTTAGCTGTGCTGAAGTACAGCATCTTCAAATCACCATCACACTCATATGACACCACCATCGCTACAATAATCAACTCTGACGAAATTACCTAATCAGAGCTCACAATATCATGTACAATTCAGTTCAACGCAAATGTCATGTTAGAAAGAACAAAGAAATACTTGATTATGTCAGTACTTGGAATTTTGAGAATTCATGGTATCATACCCCATTGTTTTCCTGTGGGATCTTCATTTGTATATTCCCCATTGGATCCTTGAGGCAGCTTTTGTCCATTCCTTCCTGTGCTTGAATCATCTGCAAACAAAACAAGCAAGAACACTATTAGGAGATATGGAATGGGAGACTGATGTGTCAAACATGATATAACAGGTACAAAGTTCAATTCACATAGCGCCTCCAGGCTATGAAAATGTTTTATTTTACCATTTTGATTCTAATTCAAAATATAAATCTTCAGAGTTAAACCACAAAGATTGTTTATTTTGTGAGGCCTGGGCAAGAAACCAAGTATGGGACAGTGAGGACAGGATTAATTAAAACAGCCGTGGTTAGGTGACACCAAACTTTAAATTTATAGGTTTGTCACCTTTAATGAAGAAAATAAGGTAAGTAAAGGGAGTACAATTGAAAAAAAAACAACTCAAGGGTGAGACAGAAACTTAATTACATGAAAGAGAAAGATAGCAAGCAGGGATGGAGAGAAACAAGTTTAAATAAAGCTCAGAACAAAGAAACAGGAGAAGGGCCATTCAGCCCCTTGAGCCAGTTCCACCATTTAATGAGATAATGGTGATCTGTGGTCTAACTCCAACTCCTTTCGCCCATACCCCATAATACCTTTGCTTTCAAAATTGTTTCCATCTCAGATTTAAAATCATCAACTAACCGAGCATCAAAAGCTGTTTGTGGAAGAGAGTTGCAAATAATTACTACACTTTGTATGCTGAGTGCTTCCTAACATCTCTCTTATATGGTCTGGCCCAAATTTTCAGCCTAATATGTTTAGACAGGGTAGTGAAATATCATTGTTCACTCGGAATTCATATTGATGCCATTTGGCAACTGCATTGCCAAAAACTGAAATGAAGAAAAAGGTTAATTCAAGGTTTCTCTCACCTCTGTGATTGGATGAACATTGCTTGCTGAGAGCTGAATACATTAGGATGCTAAGAGCTAAGCAAGTATTCATAATGTGGCCATATTTTCAGACTGCATTTGGCAACTGTATTGCCAAATGCAGTCTGAAAAAATGGCCACATTATGAATACTTCGCTTAGCTCTTAGCATCCTAATGTATTTAGCTCTCAGCAAGCAATGTTCATCCAATCACAGAGGTGAGAGAAACCTTGAATTAACCTTTTTCTTCATTTCAGTTTTTTCATTGCCTGTGTGTTCGCTTGTAAAAGATTGAGGTTCAAAGTGGAAAATCGTTTTTTGATATTGATACCATATTTGAGGCTTTAAGTTTTTTTGTCAAAGATCTTTTCAAAGTCTCCACTTATGGTATTAGTATTAGGATCATTTCAAATACTCGCCAAACTAACAAATGACTCATTGGTTCTGTACATAGTGGGGCTTTTACCCGAAACGTCGATTTCGAAGCTCCTTGGATGCTGCCTGAACTGCTGTGCTCTTCCAGCACCACTAATCCAGAATCTGGTTTCCAGCATCTGCAGTCATTGTTTTTACCTCATACATAGATGCTGCCTATTTTCAGAATTTTCTGTTTTTACGTCAGACTTACAGAATCTGCAGTATCTTATTTGCATAAAATTCTAATTTGTCATCCTCTCTTTTAGCCCACCACATTTACCAAAAGATGCAGAGTTGACCTGCAAGGATAGAACTCTGCAAAGGTTGCTCGGGAAGGGAAATCACAGCCTAAATAAATGGTTGACATCTTTCTTGGCCTGAGAAAGAGACTGTTCCCCTGCACAAGCATGATATCAGAAACTCAATCAAACCTGCATCCCACTGCTCAAGAAATTATATTCTAATCACTTAAAAAATAAATAAATTTAGCAAATTGTTTCAGCAGCATTAAACATCAAAGCTTGGCACATCATTGCAGCAAGTAATTCATTTCCAATCTTTCCTGTCTCACGCATAGTTCTACTAAAGACATTGCTTACTATGACTGAAGATTAATATAGCATTTCATGACTACTCCACTTCCTCTTGTAGAGCTACAAAGAATGCTGGAGATATTACTTCGACAAAACAAAAATACACTTGTTAAATCTGGATTCATAAATTTGCCCAGAACTAAATTTTCAAGCTTTTTCCAACAACACAGCCACATTACTGTAGGTCTGGAGAGACATGTAGGCCAGATTGAGGAAGAGAATCTGCCATCCTCACCCGAAGGACATTAGCAAGTCAGATTGGTTTCTACAATTATAAATAGTTGGCCTGGGGAGGGGTGTTGCATGGGAAAAAAATTGATATCGAAGTTAGTGGAGAAGGTAGGAGTGCAGATTAGTGATGAGGCTGTTTCATAAGGTTGAGGAAACAGGGTTCAGACAGAGCAGTGGAGGGATACAGGATAGCCAGAAGGGACCTGAAGAAAGGGATTAGCAGAGCTAAGAGAGGGCATGAAATATCTTTGGCGGATAGGATCAAGGATAACCCCAAGGCATTTTATGCGTATGTGAGAAACATGAGAATGATGAGAACGAGGGTAGGTCCGATCAAGGACAGTAGTGGGAAACTGTGTATTGAGTCGGAAGAGATAGGAGAGGTCTTGAATGAGTACTTTTCTTCAGTATTTACGAACGAGAGGGACCGTATTGTTGAAGAGGAGAGT
>NC_057710.1:25053032-25066467 GCF_004010195.1 Chiloscyllium plagiosum | reverse complement strand
ACTTTTTCCCCTGGTACAACAGAGTGTTACAAGGGGACGTAAATTTAAGGTGAAGGGTGGAAGGTATAGGGGAGATGTCAGGGGTGGGTTCTTTACCCAGAGAGTGGTGGGGGCATGGTATGCGCTGCCTGTGGGAGTGGTAGAGTCAGAATCTTTGGTGACCTTTAAGTGGCAATTGGATAGGTACATGGATGGGTGCTTAAGCTAGGACAAATGTTCGGCACAACATTGTGGGCCGAAGGGCCTGTTCTGTGCTGTATTGTTCTATGTTCTATGTTCTATGAGGCTGATTGTTACTAGAAAATAAGAAAAGGAATGGATAGAACATGTCAAAGTCATAAGGCGTAATGGTACAGCTGTAGAGAAATGTGATAATCGAACAAACTTAAAGGCTTTGTATCTGAATGCGCAAAGCATTCGGAATAAAATCAATGAGTTAACAGCGCAAATAGTGAAGAATAGGTACAATTTGGGGCGATCACAGAGATATTGTTGCGTTGAGACCAGAACTGGGAATTAAATTTACAAAGATACTTGTTTCAGAAGGATAGGCAGGAAGGAAAAGGAGGTGGTGCAGCTGTGTTTCTAAAAGGATAAGTTCAACGTTGTAGTGAGAAATTACAAAGGGGCGGGTGATCAAGATGTAGAATTAGTCTGGGTAGAAATAAAGAAATAGCAAGGGAAAGAAGTTCCTAGTGGGAGTGGTTCCACACCGGGCACAGCATAAACCAGAATATACTGGGACCTTGTGAAAAAGGTGTGGCAATTAACTGTTTAAGGATTTTAATATGCACATAGGCTGGATTAATCAAATTGGTCACAAAGCCTAGAGGGAGAATTCATTGAATGTGTTAAGAGAGATATAGTTTCTTGGAGCAATGTGTTGTGGAACCAACTAGGGGGCAGGCTATTGGTATTGTGTGATAAATTGGGATTAATGAGTTCTTCAAAGTTGTAACAGGCAAAGTAGATAGTGGGGATCCCATAGATGTAGTATATCTGGAGTTCTAGAATATATTTGATAAGGTGCCACAGAAAGGGTTTATACATAAGCTAAGGACACATGGGTCGGGTAATTTATTAGAATCATACAGGGCAGAAGAGGTCCTTTAGCCCATCGAGTCTGCATCAACCCATGAGAAAACCCAAATTTCAACCTAATCCCATCTACCAGTACTTGATCCATTGCATGGGATGATGTACCATGTGCTCATCCAGGAACTTTTTAAAGGCAACACATTTCTACCACCCTCTCAGGCAGCACATTTCAGACCATCACCATTCTCTGGATATAGGTTTTCCCTCACTTCCCCTCTAAACCTCCTGCTCCTCACCTTGAGTCCATGTCCCCTTGTGACTGACATTTCAAAGGGAAATAGTTGCTCCTTATCCACTCTGTCCATGCCTCTGATTTTGTACACCTCAGTCTGTACGCCCCTCAGTCTTCTCTGCTCCAACAAAAACAGCCCAAGCCGATGCAACTTTTCCTCATAACTTAAATTTTCCATGCCAAGGTGAACCTCCTCTGCACCCTGTCCAGTGCAATCACACCTGTGGAATTCACTACTGCAGGGAGTGGTGGATACTGGAGTATTAAGTAAATTTGAGGAGGTAAAGACAGATTTTTAAATTAGTAATGGGTTGAAAGGCTATGGGGAGCGGGCAGAAAAGTGAAGGTAAGGCTGAGATGAGATCAGCCATGATGCATTAAATAGCAGAGCAAGCCACAGGGGCTGAATTTCCTTTTTTCTGTCCCTAGTTATTATGAGCTTATTATGTTAGCTTTTTATTTCAGATTTATGTTGAATGCACTATGGACCACAGAATTTGAATTCATGTCCCCATAACATTAGACTGTTTCTGGCTTAGTAGACCAGTGACATTACCACTACAACATCACTTCCTTTTTATTAAAACTGAATCTATGGAATTCACTCCTCAATAGCATGGAGGGTCAACCCACTGCAGGTGGACTGTAGCAATTCAAGAAGGTAGCTCACCACCACCTTTTCAAGCGCAACTAGGGACGGGCAATAAATGTTGGCCAGCCAGCGACACCCACATCCCACAAGTGAATAAATAATTAGGATGTAGAGAAATGAAAACTGAACAACCCAGCCAGTTTAGAGATACATTTTTGTTGTCACATATTGCATGCATGCCATTTTGTCACCTGTTTAGATCTTCTGCACCCGTGTCCCACTGTTTCAGCATCTCCTTGAAAGTGGAGTCGCAGGTAGATAGGATAGTGAAGGCGGTGTTTGGTATGCTTTCCTTTATTGGTCAGAGTATTGAGTACAGGAGTTGGGAGGTCATGTTGTGGCTGCACAGGACTTTGGTTAGGCCACTGTTGGAATATTGCGTGCAATTCTGGTCTCCTTCCTATTGGAGAGATGTTGTGAAACTTGAAAGGGTTCAGAAAAGATTTACAAGGATGTTGCCAGCGTTGGAGGGTTTGAGCTACAGGGAGAGGCTGAACAGGCTGGGACTGTTTTCCCTGGAGCGTCGGAGGCTGAGTGGGTGACCTTATAGGGGTTTACAAAATTATGAGGGGCATGGATAGGATAAATAAACAAAGTCTTTTCCCTGAGGTCGGGGAGTCCAGAACTAGAGGTCATAGGTTAAGGGTGAGAGGGGAAAGATATAAAAGAGACCTAAGGGGCAACTTTTTCCACAGAGGGTGGTATGTGTATGGAATGAACGGCCAGTGGAAGTGGTGGAGGCTGGTACAATTGCAACAACACCAGGCAGCACGATGGCACAGTGGTTAGCACTGCTGCCTCACAGCGTCAGGAACCCGGGTTCAATTTCCGCCTCAGGCAAATGTGTGAGGTTTGCACATTCTTCCCGTATCTGTGTGGGTTTCCTCCCACAATCCAAAGTTGTGCGGGTTAGGTGAATTGGCCATGCTAAAGGGTCTGTGGTGTTCAGGAATGTACAGCTTAGGTGCATTAGTCAGAAGGAAATATAGAGTAATAGGGGAATGGATCTGGGTGGGTTACTCTTCGGTGTGGACTTGCTGGGCCGAAGGGCCTGTTTCCACACTGTAGGGATTCTATGAATCTATGACCCTTTTTCAGTACTGCTAGCTTCAAGGTATCAGGCGGGACTCAGATGATATTCTCACTTCTGAGCAAGAAGTTTTAAGTTCAGTCCCCACCCATTCCAAAAAGACTTGAGCATAAAAGTCCAGGTCGTCTCTACTAGGCAGAAGAGTATGGCACTTACAAATGCGACTTTAAATCAAAGTCCTGTATGTTCTCAAAAGATTTCATTTCAGCACTATCTCAAAGAAAAGCCAGAGAGCTATGTTCAGTATTCTGGCCAATATTTATCTCTCATCCAACACCATTGATAAATAATATGAAAAACAGACAGTGCGGGGTAACTCAGCAGAATCTGTGGGCGAGTGGCACTTCTTCAGACCAACGAAAACAGAGTATTTTCTACTCATTGCTATCAAGGGACAAACTGGCAAAGATTACAACTGCAACCGTACAAGAATCGGAGACAGTAAGGACTGCATATGCTGGAAGGCTGGAAGTCCTGCTCCTCAGATGCTGCCTGGCCTGCTGTGCTTTTCCAGCATCACTCTAATGTAGACGCTGGAAGTCGGAGTCAATAGATGTGAAGCTGGTAGAACACAGCATCTGAGGTAAAGGAAAATCAACGTTTTGAGGTGAAACCCTTCGTCAGGACTTCATTAGATTAGGACATTCTGAGTCTGTGAAGGATACTGTATAATAGCAAACCTTTCTTAAAAATGGTGAGAAAACAACTTTGAAATTTTAAAAGTGCAATACTCTCACATAGTTAAGAAAATTTCTAATTTGTCAGTTCCAATCACGTTGCAAGTCCACAACACTCAAAAACTCTCAGTTTAAAACTATGACAGTCACCTACTCCAGCTTTGCAAAGCTTCCCCCAGCCCCGTTTGTATTTTCACACAACAACGGGAATGATTTCATTGAAAAAAAACAACTTTTTTTGGTGCCAAAATCCTTTCTTAAAAAAAAGGACATTTTTACGAACGCGGGGAAGCACCAAACTGCTCGCCTGATGTTTCATTCTTCATTACCTCCCAGCTCTGGACAAATGGCTCGAATTTTCAACACAACTTGATTTGCAGCCAAAGCTTTGATGTGCACTGAATTGCTGTAGCCGCTTTGATCTTCGATAGATCCCAACTTTTTTTTTGCGCGGCAAATCGCCTACAGAGACCACCCCCCCATCCCATCCCATCCCCCGACCTCCGAAAGAAACCTGTCCAGACTTTTGATGGTGTAGACACCCAGAATGAGATTCAGGATGGACAAAGACGGATGAGCTCATGCTTATTTTTGACAATTTATGCAGAGCTCTTCAAAAGCCAATTATTGTGGCCATTACTACTTAATTTAATTAGACATGACATGAATTTGATACCAATTAAAAATGTTATTTAATAACTGAAAATGACCCATATCAAGACAGAGAGCCAGAAACTTTCTTTTAATATTTTAACGCAAGACCAGTCTCTGCTTTGACTCTGCTAGGACTGACGTGAACCCTTTGAAGTCCAGAGGCCTTCTAAGCCCCATTTCACAGATGATCCAGCTTTGCATAAATAAACACGTCGACCTTTGAACTCTAACTGGAGACCTGAGCCCACTTCAAAGTGATGGATGAAACGATCAACATGCATCATTAAGGCAACTCCTGCTTGATAAGTGAAGGGCGTTGAGTAAAGGAAGGGAGGGGGGAATTAAAATGGAAAAAAAACACTGAAATTAGGGGAACACAACTTAATGCAATCAAGTCAGGCTTGAACAATCAGACGAAGAGGCATTGTGTTGTTAATAACAACAACTGAATCAGCTTATGGAAGACATCAAACTCAATGCTGAATTAGCTTTGACAGGTATGGACAAGGAAAACCCATCAAAGAAAAAGCTAGATTTAGTCACCATGCAGTTCTCACAACATAGTGTGCTTGATTGCCTCTACTCTTAGGAGAAAAAAAACAGTTTAACAAATAAGTCAGAAAGAAACATACGCCAACAAATCAGGTACAGATTCAGTATAAAGAGAATGCTAGAGAAACTTAGCAGGACAGGCAGCATCTGTGGAGAGAGAAGCAGAGTTAGTGCTTCCAGTCCAATGACTTTGAACAGTCATATTGAACTTCAATCTTTAACTCCCGCTACAGATGCTGCCTGTCCTGCTAATTTCCTCCAGCATTTTCTGCTTTTTACTTCAGATTTCCAGCATCTTCTGTATTTGGCTAGTTTTTGACAAGTTTTTGTATAAACAGATCAAATGGCATCAACTTACAACGCTCACATGATTAAAAATGCACTTGGAACAATGATACATATATCCTGGTGCCCACCTTCTGTTTGTTTGCAAATCACAGAACAACAGCTACACTGTATAAACGTTTATGATTTTGACAAGGCTGAAGATCAAGTAGCTTTACTTCAGGTGAATCGCTCTCATAAATCCCAAACTAAGGCAGCAAAGCTGAGAATTGACCTTTGCTCTGTTGATTCATTATATTGTGATATTTATCACGAAAAAGACTTTTCAGTACATCCTACCCCACAAATCCAGAAAGATGCTCCAGCGTCCACAATAAATGATTCCAGTGATATTAAATTCGCAGTATTTATATGCCCCTCCTTTCATTAGTGAAACTTCCCCCAGTTCTCCAACAAATCCAAGTTCCTCTAACCCTGGTTTTTCTCACATCCCTTCTTTCCTTCAACCAACTCATGGAAACGTGCCTTTAGCTGCCGAGACCTGAAGTATTGGAACTCCCCCTCTGTGACTCACTGCCTCTCAGGTATTCTGGGCTTATTCGAGAGCCTTCGACAAACTGATCTTGGTCAAACAATGATGGAAAGCAAATGAACTTCATCACCACATTGTGGTTGTACGTTGAGAATATTTCATTGACCCCGTACTCCTCCGAATCTGTAAACATCATATGTTTCAAGGAGGAATAGCTGGGATGCTCTCATACTGAGACAATAGCTTCATTTGATAACCTCACAAGGTATATTATGAAAATGTCATTTAAAAATAAATGTGTATGGAATTATTAATCTGTTTTGGTTAATTTTGTTCTCATCATTTCCTGTTTCTTTTTAGGTTTGTGGCATCCCTGGTATAGTTGTCACATGAATATCTTACTTGCTGCTCCTATTACTTTAATCCCATCAATGGGCAAAGAAAGTGGCCTCAGAACCACGACATCTAGCAATGGGCATTCTTCACTTCCAAACTGAAAGTAGGCAAAGATCACGTTTTAAAAGAACAAAGCACAGCAAGGAATAGGCCCTTCGGCCCACCTAATCTATGCCAACACATGACGCTGCTCGAAGCTGAAAAGCTTTTGCCTCTACATGGTCCATATATCTGCTTATTCACGTATGTGCAAAGGTGCCTCTTAAACATTGCTATTGTACCTGATTCTACCACCTCCTCTGGCAGCACGTATTACATAAAACCTGCCTCTCACAACTCCTTTAAATTTTACCCCTTTTACGTTAAACTTATGCCCCCTAATAACTGATATTTCCATGCTGGAAAGAGACCTCTGACTATCCATTTTTTCCATGCCTCTCATAATTTTATAAACTAACAGGTCGCCTCTCAGCTTCCGATAATCAAGTGAAAATAAATCAGGTTTGTCCAGTCTCTCCTCATAGCTAATACCCTCCAATCCAGGCAATATCATGATAAACAAAAACAGCAATTGCTGGAGAGAAATCAGAGTTAACGTTTCAGGTCCATTGACCCTTCCGCAGAACTGGTAAACATTGTGATAAACCTTTTCCAAACCCTCTCCAAAGCCTCCACCTCCTTCTGGTATTGTAGTAACCAGAACTGTGTGCAATCTTGAAAATGTGGCCTACCTAAAATTTTATACAGCAGCAACAAGACCTGCCAATTTTTATACTCTACTCCCTGACGAATGAAGGCATGAATACCACATAAAAAGCGAAAGAACCGCAGATGCTGGAAATCAGAAACAAAAACAGAAATTATTGGAAAAGGTCAGCAGGTCTGGCAGCTTCTGTGGAGAGAAATGAGAGTTAATGTTTTGGGTCCAGTGACCCTTCTTCAGAACAGTAGAACTTCAGAAGAATGCTATGTGCCTTCTTGACCACCTTATCCACTTGTGAGAGAGACTTGTGTAACCGCAGATGTAGCAAGAACATCTCTAACAAACTTTCTTCAATTTTTATACATCTTCACAAGAATTAGAAGAGCAGAGAGAAATGGAAGCCCCAAGACACACAAATCTCTGTTTTATAAACAGAAAGTAAACTAATGTAAAATCCAATTCGGAGACTTGAAGAAAGACATGTCATGGGAGCCCAGACTGGTTCAGAGCTAGGTCTACTCTCAGAGATGCTGCCTTCTGATGCAGCATTAAAAGGACCCTTGCTGTCTCTCAGATGGATGAGAAAGATTCCATGGCACTATTTGAGAAAGGATAAGAGAGATTTCTTGGCCAATATTGAAACCCTAATCAATATTACCACAAACAGGCTATCACATTAACACATTACTGTAGTGGGAGCTAGCTGTGGAGATTGATTGCCAAATTTCCAACATTAAAGTAGTGACTTTTTTTTTTATTCATTCATAGGATGAGGACATCACTGAATAACTCAGCATTTATTGTCAATTCCTAATTGCCCGGAGAAGAGTCAAACACTATACCTCAAACGTTATTCTTAACTGCAAATTCAAAAATTCTGATGTCGTTAAAGGTGCTATATAAGTGCAAATCTTAACTTTCTTTCAGTTTCGTACTGCAAAGCTGCTAGTAACACCAGTCCAATTATTTTCACAGCAATGTGGAAAATTACTTTGGAACTTTTCAATAACATTTCTCTCAAGCAAATGCACAGTGGTGCTCTACTTAATGACACTAATGCTGTGTAGATATAATTTGTAATTGTTTTTAACAGAACCTATTCAGATTGACAACCGTTATATTATTCTTTTAGGGTTTAAAATATTTTGCCATGAACTTGTCAACAGGATTTTGATCTTTAAGAAGAATGAAACATTAACTGTTTATTTTAATTTTTTTTTATTAATAAGCTTTTTAAGTGTGTAACAAAGGACTATGATTTCTTTTCATTCATTGGGAGATGTGGGTGTCACTGCCTGGCCAGCATTTATTGCCCGTCCCTAGTTGCCCTTGAGATGGTGGTGGTGAGCTGCCTTCTTGAACTGCTGCAGTCCATGTGCTGTGGGCAGATCCACAATGCCCTTAGGGAGGGAATTCCAGGATTTTGACTCAGCGACAGTGAAGGAATGGTGATATATTTCCAAGTCAGGATGGTGAGTGACTTGGAGGGGAACTTGAAGATGGTGGTGTTCTCATGTATCTGCTCCCTTGTCCTTCTGGATGGAAATGGTCATGGGTTTGGAAGGTGCTGCCTAAGGAGTTTTAGTAAATTTCTGTACTGCATCTTGTAGATAGTACACACTGCTGCTACTGAACATTAATGGTGAATTATGTGAGTACTTCTGGATGTGGTGCAAATCAAGTGGCCTACTCTGTCCTGGTTTCTTGAGTGTTGCTCCCATCCAAGCAAGTGGGGAATATTCCATCACACTCCTGACTTGTGACTTGGAAGTGAGTTACTCGCTGCAGATTTCACAGCCTCTAATTTGCTCTTTAACCATTGTGTTTAAGTGACTATTCAGTTCTGCTTATAGTTAATGCTTAACTTATCACGGGATTTCTAGTGTCTGGAAAATGATTGTTGTATTTTCCAATGTTACAACAGCAAGGACATTCCAGGGGCAGTGAAGGCACATTGGCATGTCTGAAAGTGAAAACTGCTATTTAAATGCAAGTTCACTTTTATTCATGGAAGTCCCCGCTAACACAATGTTGCCAAGTTTTGGTAATCGATAACGTTTGGTCCCCTCCTGTTCTTGACTTAGCTCTCTCATTCAGGTGAGGTTCCAGACTGAGAGTCCAGCAACAAACATAATCAAGGCTGTACTGTTAAAAGCTGAACATGACTGTGTTTGAAGCTGATAAAGTCAAAGTCATAAATACAAGTACTGTAATGTAACTAACATCAATGATGACCAAATGGACTGATCAGCTGACTATCCACAAGAATTATACAGTAGCTATGACAATATTCACTGTGGAGAAGGACATGAAAGATATAGGATGTGGGGAAATAGATGGTGACATCTTGAAAAATGTCCATATTACAAAGGAGGAAATGCTAGATGTTTTTAAATGCATAAATTTGGATAAATCCCCAGGACCTGATCAGGTGTACTCCAAAACTCTGTGGGAAGCTAGGGAAGTGATTGCTGGGACCCTTCCTGAGATATTCGTATCATTGATAGTCACGGGTGAGGTATCAGCAGACTGGAGGTTAGTTAACGTGGTGCCACTATTTAAGAAAGGTGATAAGGACAAGCCAGGGAACTAGAGACCAGTGAGCCTGACGTCCATGGTGGGCAAGTTGTTGGAGGAAATCCTGAGGGACAGGATGCACATGTATTTGGAAAGGCAAGGACTGATTAGGGATAGTCAACATGGCTTTGTGCGTGGGAAATCATGTCTCACAAACTTGAATGTCTTACTGAAGTCCATATAGATCACGTCCACCTCTCTGCCCTCGTCAATCCTCTTTGTTACTTTTAAAAAAAAACTCAGACGTTCAACAAGGTTCCCCATGAGAGACTGGTTAGTAAGGTTAGATCTCATGGAATACAGGAAGAACTAGCCATTTGGATACAGAACTGGCTCAAAGGTAGAAAGTAGAGGGTGGTGCTGGAGGGCTGTTTTTCAGACTGGAGGCCTGTGACCAGTGGAGTGCCACATGGATCAGTGCTGGATCCACTACTTTTCATCATTTATATAAATGAATTGGATATGAACATAGGAACATAGTTAGTAAGTTTGCAGATGACGCCAAAATTGGAGGTGTAGTGGACAGTGAAGAAGGTTACCTCGGATTACAACAGGATCTTGATCAGATGGGCCAATGGGCTGAGGAGTGGCAGATGGAGTTTAATTTAAGTAAATGTGAGGTGCTGCATTTTGGGAAAGCAAATCTTAGCAGGACTTATACACTTAATGGTAAGGTCCTAGGGAGTGTTGCTGAAGCAAGAGACCTTGGAGTGCAGGTTCATAGCTCCTTGAAAGTGGAGTTGCAGGTAGATAGGATAGTGGCGAAGAAGGTGTTTGGTATGCTTTCTTTTATTGGTCAGAGTATTGAGTACAGGAGTTGGGAGGTCATGTTGCTGCTGTGCAGGACATTGGTTAAGCTATTTTTGGAATATTGTGTGCAATTCTGGTCTCCTTCCTATTGGAAGGATGTTGGAGAACATTGTAAGGATTCAGAAAAGATTTACAAGGATGTTGCCAGGGTTGGAGGATTTGAACTATAAGGAGAAGTTGAATAGGCTGGGGCTGTTTTCCCTAGAGTGTCGAAGGCTGAGGGGTGACCTTATTGAAGTTTTAAATCATGAGGGGCATGGATAGGATAAATAGACAAAGTCTTTTCCCTAGGTTGGGGTATTCCAGAATCAAAGGACATTGGTCTAGAGTGAGAGGGGAAAGATATAAAAGGGACCTAAGGGCCAACATTTTCACGCAGAGGGCGGTGCGTGTGTGGAATGAGCTGCCAGAGGAAGTGGTGGAGCTGGTATAATTGCAACATTTAAAAGGCATCTAGATGGGTATATGAATAGGAAAGGTTTAGAGGGATATGGGCCGAGTGCTGGGAAATGGGACTAGATTAGATTGGGATATCTGATTGGCATGGATGAATAGGACTGAAGGGTCTGTTTCCATGCTGTACATCTCTATGACTCAATGATTCAATATGTTAATCAGAGCCAAGAGGTAGTCAGCATTATTCCCTCAACCAATTAACATATCTTTCCCCACCAATTTGTATTGACATCCATTCAGTGTCTCATACCTGGTCTACAAGTCTTCGAATAATAATCTTATTGGTGCCAACATTTCCTACAAGGATTCTCCAATAGGTGCTGAGCCACCCGAGAATAACCAAGGAACTTCGTGGAGGGTTTTATTGTACAGCGGAGTTTATATTGTATTTAAAACAAGCTTAGCTTTGTAACCACAGCTGAGACCACACTGTGATGCGTGATTGTCACCAGCAAACTGCTTCACATGTCCAATCAGGCATTTAAAATTCCATCGACAGTTAGCTTTCTCAGAAGGATTTCATCTCCCTCTGTGACATTCCAAAACTCATGTCAGTTTGTTTCTCAGAAGCATTGTGCAAGTTGTTAGCCTATTAAAGCCTCATGACAAAATAAGGTTGCTGTCAATATCTAGCTAATATTTGTAGAGCTATGCATAGGCATGTTGGGGGAGTTATTGAAATGTATTAGAGATCACACGCACAATAAGGCCCAGTTCGGAGACCAACATCCTACTTTCCAAGGGCACTCAAAAGATGTCAGATACACAACTATGGTATAGGTTTTGCAGGTGTCCCTGCCACTTGTATAAAACTGGCAGGGGACACAAGACCAATCTCAGGGTCGGACAGGTGCCATGAAATGGGTCAAGCATTGGTCCTGCTTCACAGGCCAAGGATGTGGTCTCCCATCCACACCACGACAAACTTCAATTGTAGTCTTATTTTTAAATTTCATTAGGAGGAACAAGAATTTCAAGAACCTACTGGAAATAATCCCTATAGAAGAGTTGCCTGTGGAGCCTCAGCTGACCTTTTGAAAAGGCCAGCAAAGGGCTCTTGTGGTGCAGTGGTAGTGCCTCTAACTCTGGAACAGGACGTGCAGGCTCAAGTCCCACCTGCTCCAGAGATGTATCGTAACAGGTTGGTCAGAATATACCTGGAAAATGAGCAAGTCAAATCGAGGCAGTCATCGCAGCCATGTTGTCTTCTTCATCAGCCTGGTCAATATGCACTAACAGATACTGCTGAGTGCAACTTCAAACATGTGTGGATCACTGTATTCTGGGCACATCACCTTTGAAAGGAGATATTGCCTTTGAATAAAACAGTACAGTGCAAATGTATAAACTTATCACCAGGATCACAAAAACAAACTAGGGGCTGTATTTTCACTTTGGATTCGGGATGTTCTTGTGTATAAAACACAAAAACGTTAGCATGCAGGTGCAGCAAGTAATTAAGAACAATGTAATTTGATCTTTATTGCTAGGGAGTTGGAGTTTAAAAAGAGAAGTCTCATTATGACTGTACAGGATTGGTGAAGTCACATCTGCAGTATTGTGTACAGTTTTGGTCACTGTATTTCAGACAGGATAAATTGGCATTCAGGTAGTTCAAAACAGATCCACTGAGCTGATTCCTGGGATAAAGGGGTCAACTTCTCAAGGATGACTGAACAGCTTAAGTTTTTACTCATTTAGATAAATAAGGCCTTACTTTCTTGAAATATTGAGAAGTTGTTTCCAATAATGGAGGAATTTTGAACTCAGGGTGATAGATACCCAATTAGGGGCCATTCATTTAAAACTGAGATGTGAAGGAATCTCTTGTCTTCAAGGGTACCAAACATCTGGAATTCTTTAGCCCTGAGAGTTCTTGAGGCTAGATCACTGAATGTATGTAAAGACGGGGTAGACAGATTTTTGAAATATCAAGGGATTGAAGACTAGGAGAAGCTGGCACAGCAGATGATGAAGCCTGCAGGAGGTCAACCATGATCTTATAGAATGGTGGTACAGGCTTGAGGGCCTAATTGACCATGTCTTGCTCCTATTTCTCACGTTCTGTCCCTAACGATCACAACATACAATCATAGAATCCCTACAGTGTGGATACAGACCATTTGGCCCAACAAGTCCATACCGACTCTCCAAAGAGCATCCCACACAGACTCAACCCCCTACCCTAACCTTATAGCCCTGCATTTCCCATGGCTAATCCACCTAATCTGCACATCCCTGGAGCAATTTAGGGATGAGCAATTTAGCATGGCCAATCCATCTAACCTGCACATCTTTGGACTGTGGGAGGAAACCGGAGCACCCGGAAGAAACCCATGTCCAAATGCAAACTCACAGGTGCTTCTATGGCAGCAATATGTACCATTTGGGAGCTAGGTTGGAAGCTCAAAGTTAGAACGAACAGAGTTGTTGTCTCTGGTTTGTTACCCGTGCCACATGATAGAGAGTCGAGGAATAGGGAGAGAGAACAGTTAAATGCGTGGCTACAGGAATGGTGCAGGAGGGAGGGATTCCAGTATTTGGATAACTGGGGTTCTTTCTGGGGAAGGTGGGACCTCTATAAACAGGATGGTCTGCACCTGAACCTGAGGGGCACCAGTATCCTTGGCGGGAGGTTTGCTAGTGCTCTTGGGGGGAGTTTAAACTAACTCTGCAGGGGCATGGGAACCCAGACTGTAGCTTTAGGGTGCAGAACCTGGA
>NC_057710.1:25042146-25050160 GCF_004010195.1 Chiloscyllium plagiosum | reverse complement strand
TGAGAACCTTTTTCCACGTATGGAGTCAGCTATTACAAGGGGGCATAGCTTTAAATTAAGGGGGGGTAGGTATAGGACAGATGTTAGGGGTAGGTTCTTTACTCAGCGAGTCGTGAGTTCATGGAATGCCCTGCCAGTAGCAGTGGTGGACTCTCCCTCTTTATGGGCATTTAAGCGGGCATTGGATAGGCATATGGAGGATAGTGGGCTAGTGTAGGTTAGGTGGGCTTGGATCGGCGCAACATCGAGGGCCGAAGGGCCTGTACTGTGCTGTATTCTTCTATGTTCTATGTTCTATTTATAAAGTGAGCAGCAGCAACTCTCTAAGGCTCCTTTGAAAGCAGCTAGTAAACCCATGACCACTTGCACCCAGAAGGACAGGGGCAACAGATATACGGGAAAACCACCACCTACAGGTTCCCTCCAAATCATTCACCATCCTGATGTGGAAATATACCGCTGTTCCTTCACTGTCACTGCGTCAAAATCCTGGAAATTCCTCTCTAACAGCCAACATTCAGCACATGGATTGTAGTGGTTCAAGAAGGCAGCTCACCACAACTTTGTTTGAGACAATTAGGGATGGGAAATAAATGCTGCCCTTTCCAAAGATGGCCACATAGCATGATTTTTTTTCAAATGAGCAAATATCTAACCCATTTAGGTGAGGAAGTTCATCCTTATTAGACATGCACTGCTGCACAGTGTTAAAGCCTTAGCAGGTTATATTCTTCCCTATGGCAATGCCCAATGACTACAAAGTAATGTTGAATTGTATGTTGCTCTGTCTACACTGGTATTTTTTAATAATTAAATCCAATCATGAAATCAACCAAGTAACAATTAACAAATAACACTGTTCACCAAGGAAGCGTGACAAATCTATAAAAGTCAAAAACTAAAAACAAGAGAGGACTGGAGGGAAAATGATACATTCCGCCCCTCGTGCCCCCCCCCCACCCCACCCCGCCAATAACACTCACCTGTCCTGAAAAGCTGAGAAGGTATTGTTTATTTTTAATAAGTCAACCTGTTCAGAGAGGCTATTACACACTGCAGGAACAGGTTTGATTTGAACCCAAACTTCCTGGTCCAGAGGCAGGACACTACCACTGCACCAATAAAGCCCCTAACACCAAAGTTATTTTATATCCTGAAGTGGTTTTACACACAACTGAATGTTTCTTTTCCCATCACCAAATCACCTAGGCTTTCTTTTTAACCGCTACTGTTAAAAGCAAATGTGTTATTTTTAAATATTAGGAACAGGAGGCACCAATTCACCCCTTTGATTCTGCTCTGCCCTTAAATTGGGTTGTGATAAATGATCGCTGATATTTCAACTCCATATAATTTGATTGCTTTAAATAAAGAAACCATATAGTTTCTGTCATGAAAGATTCAAGAGATCCAGTATCTATTGTCTTTTGATGGTGAGAATTCCAGAGTTTTGGAACCCTTTGAGGGAAATTGTGACTCCTGATTTCTTTCCGAAATAGCCTTTAACTAATTTTCAGATTTTTCTTTCTCTTGTTTAGAGAATCATAGAATCCCTACAGTGTGGAAGCAGGTCATTCGGCTGATCAAGTCCACACCGACCCTTTGAACAGCATCTCACCCACACTACACTGTCCCTGTAATCCTGCATTTCCAATGGCCATTCCATCTAACCTGCACACCTTTGTACTGTGGGGGGATACCGGAGCACCCAGAGAAAACCCATTCAGACACGAGAAGAATTTGCAAACTCCACATCGACAGTCACCTTTTGAGAAACTAATTTCTCTTAATCTACTCTGCTGAATTTATTTAATATTTTAAATACCTCAATCACCCCTCAAACTCATATACGCCAGGAAATACGAGGAAACTTTGCATAAATTGTCCACAGAATGTAATATTTTGATGAATCTGTCCTACACCCACTCCAAGATCCGGTACAATATCAAAAACAGAAATTGCTGGAAGAGCTCAGCAGGTCTGGGCATATCTGTGAGAGAAATCAGAGTTAATGCTTCTAGTCGAGTGACCGTTCCTCAGAACCATACATCTGTCCTAAATTGCGATGCTCAGAAATGAACGCTGTATATCAGATAGGGTTTGAAACTCCCTCCCCTTTGTAACCCAGCACCCCCACCTTGAGATAAAATGAAAATAACAGAGAGTGTGATCACCAGACAGATATAGAGAAACAAAGCTGCAACTGCTTTCAACCCTTGCTAAAAATGACTTCATATTCAAGCATTAGCTATAATGTGATTGATAACTCCAGTTCTGGGAGCAGGGATTTATGAACCAACACCACAATCCTGTTTTCTTTCCGAGTACATGACGATTCTGGTTGAATGAAATCATTAACCAGCAAATCTCTTTTCATAACTTCACCGACTCTTTCATGAAGCATTTTGGCCTCTCAAACCTCATTGTGTTTGAGGTTAGATTATCATTAGCACATTGATATAGAGGACAGAACTGGCGCCAACATTATTTGGTTATGCTCCACTGAATACAATAAACGTACACCTGAATTATATCATTAGCATCACAGATAAACACATCAAACAAAAGGAAATGTCACTTTAAAACAACTTTGTTCTGTCATGCAAACATTTAGCAAAAGTCTTCTTTGGTTTAAGCTGCTTTCATCCATCTATAACTTTGAGGATATGGCACCATATTAATGACATGTGCACTGAAGTAAAATATTAAAAGGGGTCATATGACGCAACATATCAAAGTACCGGTGGTTTTGCTTTAAGAATCAGAAGCTACTTAGATTTCAGTTGGTTGGGAGGGAACGATCAAGGCATTCATAAAAACCGTCAATTACCTTTTTCACTTATTCCTCTCGTTTTCAATTGCCGCACTATGGGATCGCAACAGCATAGTGGTAACGTTACTAAACTCATAATCCAAAGACCTTACAAAGCCATAAGATCAAATGCCATAGCAGCTGGGAGAATTGAAATTCAAGTATTTCACAAGTCAGGGATAAAAAAAGTTATTATAAATATCGATGATCATCAAACTATTCCAGATTGTTGTAAAAGCCCATCTGGTTTACTCTTCAGGGAAGGTAATCTGGTCTATGCGTCACTTCAGATCAACAACAACAATGTGGTTAACAGGTGGCTGCCTTCACAAATGGGGTAGTAAACCCCTGATGTAAAGTTGAATAAAAATGAAATTGGACAGACACTGAGGAGAAAACAAATACATATTCTGCCCAGTTGACTCTTCACTGCTGAACTCCATGGGAACCTTTATGGTTTCTACTCCCTCACGATCTTGTGATCAACATCCTAATCTAACTGCATTGCACGTGTATGTACAGTAAATGGATTACAGCAGTTCAAGGAGGCGACTCACCTTTGCCTTCTCAACAGCAACTGAGGATGGACGGACTCCTATTCACGTGACATTGCAAAGCGTTTTAAAGGCCAAAGGGGTAGAGATTTGTTTGGGTCAACTATCCAGCAATGAAATCCAATAAATGGGCCCTGCTGGCTAACACATGTGAAAAAGGGGCAATGGTTGAGCACAGGACAATTCTCAGCTGGGATACTCTCTACCAGCAGGCAGCTGCTGGTAGCCATGGGAGTTAGCACTTTGTTGAGAAAGAAAAGCAAAGAACATGGTGGATAAACCACATCAGCAATCTGCTGCAACATGTCTCAAGAGTGTCCTCCTGAAGTACTCATCACCTCGGTTTTACGCATAGTTCCTTTTCCACCTGCACCAGCTGTTTGTCATCTTAGCTTAAGCTCATCTCTCAACACCTCTGCTTAAGGTTTCAACAGAATTTTAAAAACGTGAGTCCAATGTAGCCTGACATAACTCGTGAAACTATTTCCTGCCTTTTTTAAAAAAAAAAGCAAATGTATCATCTTTCATTGATTTATGTCTCCAGTTTGTTTTACAGGGAAGTGAAGGGCACAATCAAAGCAAAAATGGTTAAGCCCATGAAGTCTGCATGGTACATAGTGATGGATGTCACCCAGTGAAATCTCACATCAGTCACTGAATTCAGACTGCTGTTACAGCAGTAGACATAAAACACCCAGGCAATGGAAGTTGCCTAATATTAAGTGGACTCTTCCTAGTTGGGTAACATGTTGCATCCGTAACATTTATCAAATCTTTCTGCATAACAAATTCATGCTGAAATACTAGTCTTTGTTAACCCTTTGGGGCTTCTGCTGCAGTGATGTGAAATGGGTAAATAATGGGTACATTCTTCTGTCAGGTAAGCAGTAAAAGTTACTGTCACCATTACTCAAGAAACATAAATAAATGTTATGCAAATTTCAATTTGATTTATCTATTATCAAGTGTATTTTGTTACAAAAGTACAGTGAAAAGTCTTGTATAGTGTCACCACTCTCTGGCGCCATCTTAAAACACAGAAAAATAAACCAAACAGAATATGAGGCAGAAAAATTACGAAATAAACAATAATGTTCAATTTTACAGTCCTTCTTATTAAGTGCTCAGCCACGGGCCACAGGCCTGCTCCCCTTCATTGTACTGCCATCGCTAGAACAAAAGTTGCCACTCTTTAGCGCCATCTTGCCTCTGACTACAGAGAAAGAAAAAGAAACAAAAAAAAAGTGCTGCCAAGGTGAGCGTAGGCATCTCCAAAGGGATGTTTGCCACATTACAATAACCAGTAAAGGGGACAACACACGAATAGGATGAGTTTGTATTCGTTAACATCACCAACAGTGACTCGTATCCCACTCAAGGCAATCAACTGAGTTAATTATTGAATATGCAGGCACATCATGATTACTCCTTCACCCAACCACCACACAAAATTATAAAAAACTATCTGTCGCTTATTTTAAAATGACATAAGATGGATTCTCATTACTGTTAGTGTCTTTATACCACTGACCTCAACTGTGTGATTGGCAGGAACAGCTGGTCGCTGTCAGTGATGTGAGTGCACAAGACCCTAAAGCTGAGCTGTGACCCTGTAAATAACCCAAGGGTCGGAGCCAGGACATTTCCTCTGTAGGAGCTGTGACTTTAACACCCACAGATTTGGCTGCATTTTGAAGTCTTCACGCTTTCTTGAATCAAACCATTTGGCCTCACCCCATCTTCGCAGCACCTCACCATTGGGAATGGTGTAGAGGCACTGATACACTTGAGATCAAATGTTCCCTGTCACAGCCAGGCATCCTTCAAGACATTTTCATTTTTCCAAACAAAAGTGCTTGCATTAACCTTTTGCCTAATCTTAGCTCTTGTTCAAACAGAGGCCCTCAATGCCTATTCTTCATAAATGTCTGACACAGTAATTCATTTAGAAACAAATAATCTCAGTTGATAGGCTTTCTACGCTAATTGGCTGCAAAACGAAAGCTTGTAAGTTGTCAATCATGTGATAATGTAACATAATCAATTAAATTAATTAATCCAAGGTCAGTTTTACAGAAGCACAAATGATACATTAGTCACTAAATAAAACCATCAACAGTACAATTTTCTGAATTTCTCGAGTGCGTGTGTGTCAAGGATTTAGTCATGAGAACTCAATATTTGGTGAAGCAGCCTAGGTTAGCTGCAGTTGGCCGGCTTAAGATTTGTGCCCTTGATCAGTAGAATCAATAAGGAATCAGTAGGATTTGTTAGAATCTAGGTTTCCAACGGGAATAGGACAGTAACTGAATTTCCTGGGTCTGCAGTCTTCCCACGAATACGAGTTAAAATAACTTGTTGAAGACATGAAGTAAGTAAGGCACATCAAACAGAAAGCATTTGACATCTGTCTTTGTGCATGAGAAAAATTACTGGATCTGAAAGCATTAAATGCTGTAATGTCATGGACTTCTTTGGTCTCTTCTCCCATGTACTCGTCTGCAGCTGCTCAATGTAACTTTAGCAAACATCAAGGAGAGAAATGGGACTTACCGAATTAAAATATCTGACATACTTTCTGCTCTCCTTTCTCTTTGAAATGGGTACCACCCTGTAGAGACTGTGGCGCTGTTTTCTTTTGGTCTTTCATTTAGTGAATGGCTCTAAAATAACTTCTGCGTATTCGAGTACAAGGTCGCTCATTGGTACCAATGTGGAGGAAGGTTCCCCCTCATTAAAAACTTGGAAGCAGAAAAGAAACTGCAAATTGCCCACAAAAAAAGTTGCTTATTTCACAAACGGGCTGAAGCCCTGATGCAGACCAATATCTTCACCAAAGCACTTGATAAATAGAGAGGGAGCATGTTATTGAAAAGTCAAACCCACATGAAAACTACGCCCTTTGATTTAGTTTTCCTTCCTTGTAAGAACCCGCAGCACTTTCTTCAACCAGATGGATGTACGTACCTGCAGTTGTGTTTCAAAGCTAAATTATTTTTAGGTGGAGAGAGGTGTGTGTGTGTGTTTTAGACTTGGTTATGAGTTCAGTGGGTGAGGAGCAAAGATAACTGCAGAATGAATTTGAGACGAACCTATTTTGTTCATCGGGGTGTTGAATTTCAGCCATTTTCCGGTCACTGCATGAGCTGTCACCATCTTCAGGAGGAACCAGCTCTCTTTCAATCTTGCAATGAAACCTGTTTCCTGTCAAATCATCTCAAAGTAGCACAATCACTGTCAGAAAGTAGAACAGTTTCCCATCCATTCATCTGTACTGAAAGTGAACAGTTACTATGGGCCTCACAACAGACTGTCTCAATATCTTCCAATCTGTATTTACTTTGGGAAAAGAAACAGCAAATGAAAAGGTTATATGTTAAACAACTACATAATATAGTGTGATGAGGAAGGCTACCTTCTAATACATTAACTTCTCTTTACTTTTCCAAGGATTGAAGGACCTGCAGCATATTTCCATCTTTTCCTGTTTGCATTTCAACGATTCAGCACAGGCAGTATTCTTAAATCTGTAACCTATTATTATTAATTGCATTTGTTAAACTTTTCACGCAGTCTCTCAAGTTCCCTTGATCGTGATGCTGAACTGACCAATTTTCCATTAACGCACAGTTTTAGGCTTGATTAGTTTGATGGCATCGATTAAAAGACACCAGCTCGTCGTCATTTTAAATCAACCATTAGTGCCTGCTGCAATATTCTCATTTCTATTAATACATTAGTGGGCGGCACGGTGGCACAGTGGTTAGCACTGCTGCCTCACAGCGCCAGAGACCCGGGTTCAATTCCCGCCTCAGGCGACTGACTGTGTGGAGTTTTCACGTTCTCCCCGTGTCTGCGTGGGTTTCCTCCGGGTGCTCCGGTTTCCTCCCACAGTCCAAAGATGTGCAGGTTAGGTGAATTGGCCATGCTAAATTGCCCGTAGTGTTAGGTATGGGGTAAATGTAGGGGTATGGGTGGGTTGCGCTTCGGCGGGGCGGTGTGGACTTGTTGGGCCGAAGGGCCTGTTTCCACACTATAAGTAATCTAATCTAATCTAATCTAATTAGTCAGGATTATATGACCCCTCTCCCCCCAAGCAGTACATTTGGAGGTGGGGGATGTGGTAGTACATGGGAGACAGTGGAGCATGGGCTCTGTTAACTTGCTGGTTCCCTCCATGTTATGCACAGGGCCAGAAGGCTCATGGACAGACCTTACTCCCAGATGTGAATGGGTAATTAGTGCCCAATTAACAGCCTTGTCACAAACCTGCTGGCATTCCCCCAGCAGCAGGCACTGCCATAACAGGAAGCAGCACAGATGTCAGTCTTCAGCCAATTTGATTCAATAGATAATAGACAATAGACAATAGGTGCAGGAGTAGGTCATTCAGCCCTTCGAACCTGCACCGCCATTCAATATAATCATGACTGATCATTCCTAATCAGTATCCTGTTCCTGCCTTATCTCCACAACCCTTGATTCCACTATCTTTGAGAGCTCTATCCAACTCTTTCTTAAATGAATCCAGAGAGTGGGCCTCCACTGCCCTCTGGGGCAGAGCATTCCACACAGCCACCACTCTCTGGGTGAAGAAGTTTCTCCTGAGCTCTGTCCTAAATGGTCTACCCAGTATTTTTAAGCTGTG
>NC_057710.1:24964348-25041803 GCF_004010195.1 Chiloscyllium plagiosum | reverse complement strand
ATAACCATATATTTATCCACATTAAACTGCATCTGCCATGCATCTGCCCACTCACTTAACTTGTCCAGGTCACCCTGTAATCTCCTAACATCCTCATCACATTTCACCCTGCCACCCAGCTTTGTATCATCAGCAAATTTGCTAATGTTATTGCTAATACCATCTTCTATATCATTAACATATATTGTAAAAAGCTGCGGTCCCAGCACGGATCCCTGCGGTACCCCACTGGTCACTGCCTGCCATTCCAAAATGGCATAGGATTCACTCCTATGACATCAAGAAATGACTGGAGGCACTGGATACTGCAAAGGCTATGAGCCCTGACAACATTCCAGTAACAGTACTGAAGACTTGTGCTCCAGAACCTGCCACTCCTATAGCCCAGCTTTTTCAGTACAGTTACAACGCTGGCACCTAGCCGACAATGCGGAAAATTGCCTAGGTATATCCTGTAGATAAAAAGCAACCCAGCCAATTACCGCCCCATCAATTTACTCTCGATCATCAGTAAAGTGATGGAAGGTGTCATCAACAGTGCTATCAAGCAGCACCTACTCAGCAATAACCTGCTCAGTGAAGCCCAGTTCGGGTTCACCAGAGCCACTCAGCTCCTGACCTCATTACAGCATTGGTTCAAACATGGACAAAAGAGCTGAATTCCAGAGGGGAGGTGAGAGTGACAGCCCTTGAATCAACGTCGCATTTGACCAAATGTGGTATCATGGAGCCCTGGAAAAACTGGAATCAATAGGCATCGACGGAGAACTCTCAGCTGGCTGGCATCATACCTGGCACAGATATTGAGGCTGTTGGAGGTCAGTCATCTCCGCATCAGGACATCTCTTCAGGGGTTCCTTAAGTTGGTTTCATAGGCTCATAGATTTTCAGCTGCTTCATCAATGACCTTCCCTCCATCATAAGGTCAGAAATGGGGATGTTTGCCGATGATGGCACAATGTTCAGCACCATTTGCAACTCCTCAGATAATGAAGCAGTCCATGTTCAAACGCAGCAATATATGGACAGCTGACA
This sequence comes from Chiloscyllium plagiosum, assembly GCF_004010195.1. Classification (NCBI taxonomy): domain Eukaryota; kingdom Metazoa; phylum Chordata; class Chondrichthyes; order Orectolobiformes; family Hemiscylliidae; genus Chiloscyllium; species Chiloscyllium plagiosum. Next base: position 25,040,768 of record NC_057710.1, on the reverse strand, counting down.
AGTGGCAAGTGACATTTGTGCCACATAAATGCCAGGCAATGATATCTCCAACAACAAGTAATCTAAACATTGCCCCATGACATTCAATGGAGTTACCATCGACCAGAAACTGAACTGGAATAGTCACATAAATACAGTGGCTACAAGGGCAGGTCAGAGGCTAGGAATGAGATGGGTGACTCACCTCTTAACTCTCCAAAGCCTGTCCACCATCTAAAAGGCAAAAGCAGGGAGTGTGATGGAATATTCCCTATTTAGTTGGCTGAGTATGGCTCCAACACACTTTAGAATAAAATGACACTGTTCAGAGCTTTATTGCCACCCCTTCTAACACTTTCAAAATTCACTCCCTCTACTACTGATGCACAACAGCAGCAATGTGTGCCATCCTGAAGATACACTGCAGAAGAGCACCAGATCTTCAACAGAACCTTCCAAACCTGTAACCTCTGCTACCTAGAAAGACATGGGCAACAGATACATGGAAACACCACTTAGAGTGCCCTCCAAATCACACATCTTCCTGATTTGGAACTACAGAGGAACCTTATTATCTGAGCGACACAGGCGGGGAGTTTTTGTTTGGATAATCGAATGCTGCGTAATCGAATGCCAGATAACACAGTTTAGCCAAGCATTGGGACCTTGCGATCTTGTTCTGATAATCTGAAATTCGGATAATCAAATGCTGGATAATCGAGGTTCCTCTGTATATCACTACTTCACAACCACTTCCTAACATGTGGTTATACCCAGTTCACTTTCACCTATACCCATGGACTGCAATAGTTTAAGAAGGGAGCCCTGGATTAGATGCCAGTGTTGTACCTGTACTGGAAGAGCTTGGTTCTGGGAGTGGCAAGTTCTGGAGCACAAGTCTTCTCAAGGACAATTAAGGACAAGCAAATAATGTTGACCTGGCCATTCACACTCAAATTCTGTTATTGACTGAAAATAAATTAGGTTGTCAATAGTAACCCCCAGGATAACGTTGGTGGGGATGGGCAGAAACATATGAAACAGGGACAAGGTTAGGCCATTCAACTCCTTGAGCCTATTCCACCATTCACCTAGATTATGGCTAATCTTCTACATCAATGCCATTTTCCTGTACTATCCCCAGGACACGGAGATGCCGGTGTTGGACTGGGGTGTACAAAGTTAAAAATCACACAACACCAGGTTATAGTCCAACAGGTTTAATTGGAAGCACACTAGTTTCGGAGCAACACTCCTTCATCAGAGTAAAGTGGAGAGGATCTCCAAGAAGATTGCACATATCTACACAGACATCACAATCACCTGATGAAGGAGCGACGCTCCGAAAACTAGTGTGCTTCCAATTAAACCTGTTGGACTATAACCTTGTGTTGTGTGATTTTTAACTTTGTATCCCCAGGACAGATGGTTATATTCTCGCTTTGGGTATTATCATTGGCTGGCACATTTGTGGTGCATTAAGATGATTGGGACATCACTCTGAGAATCTCCTGCTGGGGTATTCTGGGAGTGAGTTGATTGATCAACAAAAGTATCTTCCTTAGGAATATAGGAGCAAGAGTAGTCTGTTCAATGCTTTGAGTCTGCTCTGCCACTCTAGATCATGGTTGATAATCTTTGTCAGTGTCATATTCCCATATTAACCCCATATTTTTTGATGTCATTAAAAACAAGAAATCTATCAATCTTGCTCTTACCTTATTCAAAGACTGAGCTTTCACAACCCTCTGGGGTAGAGAATTCCAAAGATTCACCCCCTTCGAGTACAAAGGTACCTCCTGAACTCAATCCTATAGTTTGCTCTTTATTTTTGGATTTTCCATGGAATGTAACTTTTCAAATTTGTTTCTATCATTTCTCTGATATGTACACAATCATTTCAGAGTTTAACCATGACTGATACTCTTCCAGACCAAAGGTCTTTCAGTAATAGTTATGTCAGAATAAAACTGATACCTAGTTCCACCCCATTGACCGTTTTTCTTGAGACCCAATTCTCTTTGACCTTTTGCAATTATTAAATTTGACGTCTGCTTATGCTACATTTTATTATCACTAAATAATTCTCACCTCTTGGAAGCCTCTGTTGCATAAAACTAACATTTTTTCATCCCGCAGCAAGCTGTAAGCATTCGCATGGTTATAAATTCAGTGACAACATCACATACACTATAACATTGCAGTAGCTGTCATTGCAATAAGTGGCAGATTTATTGCATAGAGATTTTAATGCAAAGTGAGGCTAGCCTTGAATGTTTCTCTAAGGAAAATAACATCTTACTGGAGTAGCGCCCAGTAATTATTATTTCATGTTTTCTGCCACTTTATTGGCTGACAAACCTAATGACAACAGAGGAAATCAGTGGTTGGATTTTTCCATTTTGTTGAAAAGATGGGAAAAATACTCTTTTCCATCATAAATCACACTGTGGATAAAATTATGGCAAACACCACTTTTAAAATATGTGAGAAGAAAATTACATTAAAGTGACAGGGAAACTGACAGCTGCTCATAAGTTACATAACAACTTCCAAAATGTTTGTTAATTTGGTTGTGGAATTTGCAATTATGTACAAATGCCAAGCTCATCTCTTGAATATTCAAAGACTCTCTCCCAATCTGTAATAATGTCACGGAATGTTCATTTCTCAATACAATAAAAATAAACAGCACAGGAACAGGCCCTTTGGCCCACCAAGCCTGCACCAATTCCTAATCCTTATTTAGACCCATCACTTATTGTCTTTGCATATATTTCTGTTCACCTCATGTTCATGCTTCTATCACGGTATGCCTTAAATGTTGCTAACATGTTTGCTTCCGCCACCTCCACTGGCAGTGAATTCCAGGCACCCAATACTCTTTTTGTGATGTTTTCCTCGTTCTTTGCTAAACTTACTCTCACCTTGAACCTGTGCTTTCTATAGTTGACCTTTCCACTGTATGAAAAAGCCTCTGCAAATCGACGCTTTCTATGCATCTCTATGTGAAGGCAGTCCAATTTATCCACTTCTCACCCTCCAGACCAGCCAACATCCTGGTAAACCTTCTCTGCATCCTCTCTAAAGCATCCTTTTGGTAGTGTAGTGACCAGAACTGCATGCAATACTCCAAATGTTGCCGAAATTTTACACAGCTGTAACATAAATTGCCAACTTTTATATTTGATGTCCTGCCTCACATCAATAGTCAAAGAAGTCAATAATATCCATGACAGAGGAGATTGCTGGATATAGCATTCAACTTCCACCACTGGCACATTATAAGCACAATTTGTAGAATCCACAGTGTACAGCACCTCAAAGAGAAGGACCAACCCCTTTTTCTCTTAGTACAAGTAGGATTGGACAGTAAATAAAGCTTGTCCATATCTCAAAAACATAGGCAAAAACTTAGCAGATGGAACATAATGTGGGAAAATGTGAGATATATAGCATGCTTGCCTTCATCGGTCAGGGCATTGAGTATAAAAGTTGACAAGTCACGTTGCCCCTGTATAAAACTTTAGTTAGGCCACATTTGGAATATCATGTTCAGTTCTGGTTGCCACACTATGGGAAGGATGTCGAGGCTTTGGAGAAGCTGTAAAAATCGTTACCAGGATGTTGCCTGGGTTGGAGTGCATTAGCTATAAGGAGAGGTCGGATAAACTTGGATTGTTTTCACGAGAGTGCTGGAGGCTGAAGGGCAACCTGATAGAATGTAAAATTATGAGTAGCATGGATAGGGTGGTTAGTCAGAGTCATTTTCCCAAGGTGGAACTAATGACTACCAGGAGCGCATAGGTTTAAGGTGAGAGGGGAAGGTTTAAAGGAGATGTGTGAGGCAAGTTTTTATTTTCCACAGAGGGTAGTGGGTGCCTGGAACATGATGCCATGGGAGGTGGTAGAAGCAGATACGATAGCATTGTTTAAGAGGCTTTTAGATAGACACATGAACAGTCAGGGAGTAGAGGGATACGGACCACGTGCAGGCAGATGGGATTAGTTTAGCATCATGGTTGGCACAGACATATTGGGCAGAGGGCCTGTTTTTGTGCTGTACTGTTCTACATTTTATGTTCTTTTGTATACTGGCTTTGGAGGCAGAAAAAGTTCACTTGGTTAATCCTTGAGATGGAGGGAGTTTCTTATGAGGAGAGATGGTGCAGGTTGGATCTTTATTCATTCGAGTTAAGAAGAGTGAGAAGAGACTGTACTGAAACAAATAATATTCTTATGGGGTTTCAAAGGGTAAATGTGGAGCGATCATGCCAGGGGATTCTAGGAGCAGAAGGCATAATGAGGGGTCACCCATCTAAGATAGAAATAAGGAGAAATTTCTTCTCTCAGAGAGGGGTGAATCTGTCAATTCATTACTGCAGACAGGCAGATCTGTCTGGACTGGATCATTACATATATTCTGAGATGAACAGATTATTTTTTAATCAGTGAGGAGATTAAGTGTTATGAGAAAAAGGCAGGAAAATGGAGTTGAGGGCTGTCAAATCAGCCATTATCGCATTGAATGATGGAGCAGATTTGATGGGCTGAATGACTTTACACTTTCATAAGAGTTTGAGCAGAATTAGTCCATTCGGCCCATCGAGTCTGCTCCACATTCAATCATAGCTGATATGCTCCTCACCCCCATTTTTCTGCCTTCTCTCCATATCCCTTCAACCCATTACCAATCAAAAATCTGTCTAACTCCTCCTTAAATTTACTCGCTGTCCCAGCATCCACTGCACTTTGCGGTCGTGAATTCCACAACACTTTGGGAGTCGCAGTTTCACCTCAACTCTGTTTAAATTTGCTACCCCTTATCCTAAAACTAACGACCTCTTGTCTTAGTATGCCCCACAAGAGGGAAGCATCTGCTGCTCACTTTATCCACACTTACTTCTGCTCTATTTCTTATGGTCTTATAAACATGTTGGTTTTAAAAAATTAGTTTGTAAATTGTGTGCACTTGATGGTGAACTTTAAAATAAATAAAACAGACTGATTTACTTACAATGTTTCATGTTTTCAAGAATGCAGAAAACAAAGTATCAGATGATCAAAAGGCAAACAAATGGCTGACACATATGTTGTCCCATGTGGTTGCCTCAAATGAGCCCAAGCCAGAAGAATAACCTCCTTTGCCACTAATAATGCACGGCAGATGGTCACACACTTCTGAGCAACTTCATACACTTTAGCATTGTCCAAGTTGTACAATAAAGCAGAACTGCAAAGTACTTTGGACATTTTTAAGTTTTAATTCCATGGTGTGTTTTTTTTAATATAAAAAGGACTTTTGCTACAGGTGTACATTTCATGCTATCTGGCAAAGTGGGGCACATGGAAAGACACACTTGATATCAGGGCAAGAGCAACTTCAAACAGAGACAGAGAGAGGCAAAACAAGAAACAAATAATGAAGGGGCTAATGATCACTCCCCACCTCTCAGTGGAAAGCCACCCCTTGCAGAGTATTTCTGATTTTTTTTTCAGGAATATATAAAAAGGAGTTAAAAACAGACTGCAACACTGGTCTGCATATGCTAGCAGAAGAAGGCATGCTAGTCAATTGAAGTCCTTGTGCTTTTGCCTGGGTTAGAGCTCTAGTGTACTTTGAAGGTCATAGATGCAGTAACAACCATTATGCACCCTGCTGTTGGAGATAAAATGACTCTCTGACTCAGCATACTGCAAGCCAATCAAAAGGAAACAGGACGAGGGCTCTCTTGCTCGGAGTGCAGTCAGTTTACCACCATTGAAAGGAAACAGGACAAAAGGATTTCAACTAACCTGCAAAAGCCAACAGTCCCAAAGTTCAATTATCAACATTCCCTTGCTTACTCTTCATAACCGACCCAGAGAGATCAGGTAACATTTTTTGGACTCACTCTTTGTTCCAATCTGTGTTGCAATATTTTAATTCTTTTCACATCTAGTAACTAATAAACTCACTCTTTTGCTAACTGGTTCCTTTTAAGAGCATAGCTTCATTTAGTCTGGGAATAAAGCATCCACAAGGGAGGGGATCCTTTATAAATTACTCCTATTGCAACCAACCAAGAGGGCAGGTGAATGGAGCTAGTTTATTCTTCCTCTCGCGAGAGCTTAATAATTTGTGGTGCCCTGTCTTGGAGGTCCTTGTCTGGGATCTGGTGACACCAATGTTGACTGCTTAACTTTGACTAATGTTATCCACCTGAATATGCAGACATGGTTGCCTTTAATTATTGACATGATACTGAAAGAAAGCTCGATACTAAATTATCAGAATGTGGTGTGTGCTAAACTAGAAATACAAAACCACAACCTTCCAAATCACCATTACTGATAACAACTTTTCATTCCAGATGTGCATAATTAACTAAATTTCTGTCTATTTTCACATTTCCAGATTAATAATTACTAACAAAATTACTAGCATGTTATCAATAATGTAAAAAAAGGAACATAATGATAACACTGCACTGTCAATAGATTTAAGCTTGCATGAAATCATAATCAGTTTTTCATCAAATGTTTGTGTGCCTGGATGGTAAAGAAAGCCAAATGGAAAATAAAGCACTCAAAATTTAAAACAAAAAGTTTCGAAGATTCTGAAAGTGCACAGCAGATGAATCCATTTCAGGTAACTTGCTCTTGGTCAGAACAGATTCAGTTCAGTTTCACAGGTGAGCCTTCCCGAAGCATTCAAGATATGAGATGTTGTGGGGTGATATGTATGCACTTTTCAGGCAGTCTTAAACTGCTGTCATTCATTAAGCACCTCTGGACGGGCATGAGACAGCAGCCCCACGACTCCTTGCTCAGAGTGCAGCAAAGGCAGGCATGTCTACTCAGCTTTCCAGTGAGCACTGTCTGTATTTGTTTTCTAATGATGAACCCACGGTAATATTTCATCATTCCGAGATGAATGATCGCTATCTTTGCATCAAACAGAAGATAGTAACATGAGACAAATTATCTTGTGAGACTGGATTTCAAAGGAAGAGAGAAGTTCCAATCTGGGAACAGTCCTAAATAGACGAGAAAAGATGCCAGAACCATTACAGAAGATTTGCTGTATTCATCTGAAGTTGAGATTCGGGCATTTCAGCAGGTGAGGATCTGGACGTGCTAACATTTATTGCATATGATATCTGACTAGATGGTACTTGAATAAATTGGAAAAGGCCTTATCCACCACTACTCACCTTGATGTGTCCGAAAGCACAGGAAACTAGATGAGGGACATGACTGAAGTGTAAAATACCCAGATGTGAACATACAAGCATGTAAATCCCAACCAGGACCTCCCATCTGAGTCCACTTCCACCAAGTCTTTTTCTGATGATTCTCAGTTAATTTTACTGAAGAGCAAGAAACATCTTAGAGTGAAGGCAACATTCCACACAGTAGCTTGTATTTCATTCCCATGAAAACATGTTGGAAGCCAGTTATCATAGACGTCAAAATAAAGCTACTGCAAACAAAGGGCTGTAGAATGGAATAAAGGAGAGCAGCTGTTCCCTCTCAAAGGAAAATCCATAAGCAGTGAAGCAAGAGACAGTGACGCCACCAATCAGTTTGTGAATGTCTGGTAAAACAAAGACTGAGGTCCAATACCTCACAAACCTTCCTAGAAGGCTTGGATTGAGCCATACAGAAAATGCACATACCACAGTGTGACAGGCAAACACAAGAAAGCATGCCCAACCCTTCAAATTCCACTAAATCACTGCAGTCTTACAATGTTTAAATGGACCATATCGTCAAAGCTGCTTGAGAGTTTTGCCAGCTAACTATCTCAGCATGTGTCTTCACATTAACATAGTACATTAGAGGTCTTTGTGCCTAGTTTAATGGTCATGGAAAGGAAACATTACACACAAAGGCATACAACAGTTCCTCCCAGCTTGGACATTTTAGATAAAAGACACAATGCGCCAGTGCTTACAGTAAGACATCACTAATGTCAACTGCAAATCAAGGGTGCAATGAAAAAGAATAGATGAGTCTAAGCTAAGAAGATGGAGCCATTAACTGCTTCCTCACAGAGGATCCAGATAAAATGAAACAGGTAAAAATGAGGAAAAGGCAGCAAAAGAAACACATGTGACTTTATCCCTGCAAAGGCACATTCTATCCCCTCAGTTTACACAAACCTGACTTGCATTTGATCTGATTTAATGCATCTCACTTTACAACCAGATGCCTTGGGCATGGCAGCAAAACTACCAGATCAGATTCAATGTGACAAATTCTCACCCAAAAAGAAGTAAATCTCTGTTAAATAGCTGAAGGTATGGAGAACAAGGTGACTTTACAAATAATTGTGTATTCAGGAGGCTGAATTGGCAATAGTTGTTATCAGATTTTGAATGCTCCATAAAAGAGCCAATGTCAACTCGATGGGGTGAAGGCCTCTTTCGGGGCAGTAAATGCCTATCATTGGGAACAGAATCTATGCCAAAGTTTACAATAACCACAATCACAGCCACCATAGCAGCTTTGGAAAAATGGAAGTCCTGCACACGTGGAGTTCTGAATTTCCCTATGAAAGCTGTTGATCTATTAATTTTCCTCACATCACTCACTTTGTGACAATTTGCAACTGATGAACACTTATCACTGGCATGTGAATGAGAGTAAGCAATGTCGAATTTGAACTCTCCCCATTGGGCAGGAAAAGAAGGGGTGGGGGGAGGGGAGGGAGAGCTTCACTTAATCTCAAATCCTATCAATCTTCAGGTTCAGCACCATTGGCTTTGGTGATGGATAAGGGGACAGCTTATACAGGACCCTCACACATGAGTGCTATTGTATCAATAGAACCCCAAATGCATTTAACTGGGGCCTGAGTGCAAACCCCCTATTAATCCCTAAAACCTTCGCAGGCAACAGATAAGATATTCTTCATGATTAAAACTGATAGAAGCAGAACAAATATGTGCATGTGGGAAAATATTTGGACCTCAGTCCAACATGCAATCCAAGAGCAACTGATGGAAAGCAATCAGTGCATAAAATTCAATGAATGCTACTTCTAATAATATATCTTTCATAAGGAATGCATCACGTAAATTAAATCATTAACATTATTTTTCTACTGACCAGGAAAATTTAACATAGTCACTGTTAAATAATTGAATGTGAAAGTGAGGGTCAATTCCATTTAAAAATGAATAACAGATGTAACACAATTGAGCTTGAAGGGTCAAATAAATGAGAAGTTATTCAGTGGGAGGGCTTTTTACCCAATAAATTGGGGAACCTTCAAAACTAATTTTCTGAGAATGAAGCCTACTGTTACAGCAAGCACCTATTCAAAGACTATATTGTATTCCTCAAAGTAACTGAAAAGCAAGTCTTGAGAGGCCTACACTCTTGTGACTCAATACCTCTAATCCATTCTGTGTTTTTTCCCTTTTCCCCACCTCCCTCCCCCCACAACATTCTTTCATTCTTAGGTTGGGCTTGCATTAGCAAGGTTTACAGAAAGATCACAATCGAATCACCATAATGAACGAGAAGAGCCACAAAGACTGGGCTGAGTAAGTAGCTAATGAGAAAGGATTCCTCCATTTACAAGATAACCCCACCACAGGCAAGATCATTAAGGAGACTCAGAATAGAGGTGAATGGGGAAAGAGATTCTCGCAGCAAAAACTCCAACCAAACAGCATCGCGCTAATACCTCAGAGCACAATACCCGACAAGGCAAATCCCTCAAAACTTAATGAGCTACAAGCTTTCTTTTCATAGCAACAAAAGTTTGGCCCCTTTCTTATAACTAATCATGAACAAACGGTATCTCCGTGATGTCAATTAATAGTCGGTTCTTCGAATGCTGAAATAGGGAGGAAGGTGGCAGGAGAGAATTTAGGTCCACTTTAGCCCGCTTCCTTTTAGATGTAAGTACTACACAACATGCAAGAAATTGTGAAAAAAAATGCCACCTATCGATGCATTGTCGCTTCGCGGGGCTCACACACACACACACACACACACACACACACACACACACACACACACACACACACACACACACACAACTTTTTCTGTGCATCTGTCAGTCTCTGGCCTGACACTACCGCAATTAATTTAGTCAGGGCTCTTGCATTGTTGGGAATTGTCCAAGACTTGAGGACTGACACATGGCATCTTTGACAGAAACAGGGTTGTCCCTTCTTCCGATTAGTCCTTGGAGCTGAGGAAGTGATCCTTTCTCCTAATTTACCTTAATTTGTGATTTCTGCAGTTTCTCAGTCTATCCTTCAGAGTTCCTAGAGGATAGTCTACACAAATCATGAACAGAGGGGTAGTATGGGTGCTATATATTCCCACCTTACTCCCAAATGTTTGAGTGTTTCCATGTGGTTTGATGATACCAGCTTCACTCGGTTCCACTTGTTATCACGTGACTACAGCACCTGTCTGATATGATATATGTTTAAATGGTTTGACCATTGTGAGAAACAGTTTCAGCAGTGGCTCAGTTGTTTGTACACTTGGCTCACAACTTGAATCACAAGGTTCCCATTCCAGGGCTCAGGCCTCCAAATCCTCAACTTAAGGCGCTGACTTTCAGATGAGACATTAAACTGAAGCTTAATTTATCTGCTCAGCAATATTTCAAGGAACAACAGAGAGATCCTTGGTTTTCTTGCTTTAAAACTCACCCACGCAGTTGTGAGCCATACATTCCTTTACATTACACATTATCTGTGGCAGTTCAATAACTTTCAACAGGGATCTGTAACCTCAAGCATATCCAGTGTTGGACCATTCATCAGGATCTGCAGCACCATTTATGAGAATTAACATCCACTGAGTGTCATTCATTAGGATGAATAGACCTATCATTCATGAAGATTAGTATTGGTACAATTCACCAAATAAAATCCTTGTCGTTGTGAATACATCTGTGAAAAGTAAAGTCTGAAGCATTTGGAATCATCTTCAGCCATTGCCAAGTAGATGATGAATCTCAGTCTCCTCCAGTGGTCCCCAGAATCGCAGATACCAGTCTTTAATCAATGCAACTTTGATGTGACATCAAAAAAACAGCCAGAGTTCTGGAAACTGCAAAGGCTATGGCCCTGGCAACATGCTGCCAATAATAATGAAGACCTGCGCTCCAGAACTTGATGCCCCTAGCTAAATTGTTCCGGTACTGTTACAAACTGGCATCTACCAGATAATGTGGAATATTGGACAAGGTCTATCCTATCCACAAAAATGTAAGACAAATTCAACCCATCAATTACCACCACAAAAGTTTACTCTCAGTTATTAGCAATGTGATTGAGGGTGTCATCAACAGTCCGATCAGGCAGTACTTAGACACCAATCAGCTGCTCATTGAGTCCAAGGTGAAAGTAAGGTTGAAACTTTATTGCTGGAACAGCACAGCAGGTCAGGCAGCATCCAGGGAACAGGAGATTCGACGTTTCGGGCCCAGGCCCTTCTTCAGGCTGAAGAAGGGCCTGGGCCCGAAACGTCGAATCTCCTGTTCCCTGGATGCTGCCTGACCTGCTGTGCTGTTCCAGCAATAAAGTTTCAACTTTGATCTCCAGCATCTGCAGACCTCACTTTCTCCTCCAAGGTGAAAGTAAGTACTGCAGATAGAGTCATAAAGTCATAGAGATGTACAGCATGGAAACAGACCCTTTGGTCCAACCCGTCCATGCTGACCAGATATCCCAACCCAATCTAGTCCCACCTGCCAGCACCCGGCCCATATCCCTCCAAACCCTTCCTATTCATATACCCATCCAAATGCCTCAGAGTGGTGCTGGAAAAGCACCGCAGGTCAGGCAGCAGCTGAGGAGCAGGAAAATCGACATTTCAGGCAAAAGCCCATCATCAGAAAGGGCTTCATTCCTGATGAAGGGCTTTTGCCTGAAACATCGATTTTCCTGCTCCTCAGATGCTGCCTGACCTGCTGTGCTTTTCCAGCACCACTCTAATCTCAGTTTGGAGTCCGCCAGTCCCATTCATTTTATGAGCGGACACAAGAAGCACAAACTTCTCCCTGGGTTGGAGTTGTAACAAAGATGGTTGTTGTTGTTGGAGATCAGGCATCTCAGCTCCAGGAATTCCTCAAGGTAGGAACTTAGGGCCAACCGTCTTCAGTTGGTTCAACAAAGATCTTGCCTGCATCAATAGTCAGAGGTAGGGGTGACCACTGTCGATTATACAATGTTCAGCACCATTCACAACTCACTGGTTACAGAAACAGACCAGGTTCATATGCAGCAGAATCTGGACAATATCCAGATTCAGGCTGATAAGTTGCAAACAATATCCATACAATATCCTGCACAAATTAGGCATTGGGCCTCTATTCCCTAGAGTTTTGAAGATTGAGAAATGATCTAATTGAAACCTACAAAATCACAGATTTATAGAACTCCCATATTGCAGACAGAGACCATTTGGCCCATCGAGTCTGCACTAACCCTCCAAAGAGCATCCCACCTGACCCACACTACCACCATATCCCCATATTTGCCATGGCTAATCTGTCTAGCCTGCGCATCCCTAGACATTATGGGGCAATTTAACATGGCCAAGCTACATAACCTGCACATCTTTGGACTATGGGAGGAAACCACAGCACCCAGCAGAAACCCACGCAGACACAGGGAGAATGTGAAAAATCCACACAGACTGTCACCCAAGGTTGGAATCAAACCCATGGAACGAGGACATACCACAACCAAAAGGACTAGCCACACTACCATACATCAGGAGCATCTCGGAACTGACTGCCAGACTACTGCGACCCCTAGGACTCATAACGGCACACAAACCAACAGCCATGCTCAGACAACAACTCACCAGAACGAAGGACCCGATACCCAACATGAGCAAGACGAATGTAGTGTACAAAATACCATGCAAGGACTGCACTAAACACTATATAGGACAAACAGGAAGACAGCTAACAAGCCGCATACATGAACATCAACTAGCCACGAAACGACACGACCAGCTTTCCTTAGTAGCCACAGGGCCAGACGACTATAAACACCGGAGGAAACATCAAAGAAGGGCTTCGCAGGAGGCTCCCAAGCACTGATGATGTCGCCTAGCCAGGGGACGAAACGTTTGCAACAAAAACTTCCAGCTCGGCGAACAGAACCACAGCACCATGTAGAAGAGCAGCTGAAACAAGCCAAGTGCTGGAAAGCGGGGTTAGCATACATAGGTCAGTGCAGACTAAATGGACCGAAGCGCCGCTTCTGTGCTGTATGGTTCAATGATTCTATGTAACAAGATATGGAGTGAATATGGGGAAACACCATGATTGTGTTGAATTATGGAGCAAGCTTGATGGGTTGAATGGCCTACTCCCTGCTCTATATCAGTGTTGACAATTTCTCAGTTAGATATATTTGTGTCTAAATTCATTCCATTCCTGAGAATTTAGAGTAAAAGCGAAGATGATGTTTCTGTTCGGGAGCACTGCATGGTTAGAGGGTGCTGTCTCTTGGATGAGACCTTAAAGTGAGACCTTGTCTGCCTTCTTGGAGTAGACACTAAAGATCTAGTGTAGTTATAATCTGGGTCCTGGCTAATATTCATCACTCCCTTAATATCATTCAATCAGATAAGCTGGTCATTACCATGTTGTTGTTTATGGGATATTGCTATGGGAAATTTGCCTGCCATGTTCCATCCTACTGTAACAGTTACTAGACTTCAAAACTGCTTTATTCAGAGAGGTCATGAAAGACACTACATAAAAGCAGGTTTGATTCGGAGATGCCGATGTTGGACTGGGGTGTACAAAGTTAAAAATCACACAACACCAGGTTATAGTCCAACAAGTGTGGACTAGTGTGCTTCCAATTAAACTTGTTGGTCTATAACCTGGTGTTGTGTGATTTTTAACTAAAAGCAGGTTCTTTTTCTCCTGCTGAGATGCTGTTTACTGAAATGTATTAGAATACAGAATCATTTTTTAAATTTACCAACAGGCGAACCCCATTGGCACCCTTTTCCAGGGATTGTGGGCACTGTCACTGAGTCCATTGGATGCCCCTCTACTGGCATCAGCTGGCAAGCAGGGTGAGAGACAGTGGAGCAGTCTTCTTAAAAACCTGCACAGCAACATTAAATAACATGGATTTTCCTTCACATCTCCAAGCTATAGGTTTCTAAGTCTCACCTGATAACTACCCACCTCCTCACTGCATTTAAATTTGGGGAACGTCATGGCATACGCTCTGTGATGACATTACTTCAATCAGTACCCCGGGTCATGGTGAGGTTACTCTCTGATCTCATTAATATTAAACAGCTAGCCAACAGGTCACCCTTTGAAGCAGTGAAAATGGATTCCCACGTCTTTTTTGGCCTTTGAATGGAGTCCACCCACCCTCAAAGTTTTATCGCAGTTGACATTTTGGGGGGGTGAGTTTCATGTGCACTGTGTCATTTTGCTTCCCTCGTACCTACTTTAACACAAAAGTTATGGAAACCAAATCACGTGCTTTTTTTAAAATTAAATATTGAAGTTAGTGTTCTCTCTGTCTCCCACTAACATGTTCGACAGTATTTGCTGCCTTGATTAAGCTCTCTAACTGAGTTCAATGCCTAACAACTCAGCTCTTAATAGATATGTTCTATATGTTTGGAAATCATCCCTCCCTCTTTTTTTTGTTGAATTTTATTGTTAACCAGTTTGCAACAAAACAGATCAACAGACTAAAATTGAGGGGTTTTTTTCTTTTAATCAAGTCAAGAGAGTCAACTTCCTTGTGATGGATTACAAAAAGCTGCAAAACCTGAAAGCTCCTGTTACAAACAAGTTAACATAATCTATTTTATTCTCCCACACAGTCATCTGATCATTGATGCTGCTGGCTGAATGGCAGGTTTTCAAGCTAAGAACATTAATTATTCCCTCAGGGAAAGTCAAATACATGTAAAACGTTCAGCTCTTAGTTTAAAAGTCTGTAGCATTTTAGGTTTATATTTTTGGCATCTTTAAGCAAACAGCAGTTGGATACATAGAGCCCATGCTGTCAGAATAACTCTTAATCAGTTTAAGAGATGTTCCACTGCTGAATAAAATTGAAAGAGCTCTTTTAAAACACGAACCACAAGTAGCAGCTAAGCCCCCGATAGGGGATATCAGAACCTGTCGTGAAACACAATGGCAACGCTGCATAGAGAATGATAGAACAATTAAGGAACACAAATTAACAGGGCTAAGTCACCACAGGGATGGATATTTGTTGAATTGGCAGCTTGGGAGAGGATGTCAACTGAAGAAGTTCATTATTTTATTCAAGAAACCCAAAGGTTGTCTTGATGCATTGAATTTAATGGACGTTTATGTGTATCTTTCAGTACATTTTAAACCAAAGCTTTTGAAAAGAAAATAATATAAACAACACCGAGGATTATAACCCCTAAATGTTCTACAAACATAATTTGTAGAAACATAAATTAAAATATAGAACATAAATATATCTATTTATTTGGTGAATTTTTACAGAATTTCAGATCATTACTACAGGAGTTGGGTGAAATTAGGGCATTGTTGCAACATGAATTACCCTAGCAGAAATAATGTGGAAATCTAATTTTGAAAGGACAACAGACAATATTTTAAACATATGAGAAAAGGAGGTGGAATTCATCGAATAGCTCCTTCAAGACAAATAGCACTTTGCATAGCATGGACCTTGAAGCCAGCTCTCCACAAACACCTCAGTGGCCTGTCTACTTCCTTCCCAGGGCAGTTTAAATTTAGCCTCAAGTCTTTGGATGCAACAATCGCAACAGGGAAGTCAAGTTAAAAAAAGCTGATCAACGCTGTCCACACTGAGCAAATTTGGAAGGTAAAAGCTTCATCTTTCATTCTTACATTGCTAACTTCCAATAGTGTGAATTAATGTAAATGAACAAGCTTTTAAAGAAGAAAATAATTTTATATATACATTTTTAAATGGGGATTTTTTTCCCATATGGAGAAAATTTGACATTCAACAAAAATAATCTTAATTTTCAGGGCCCCTCAGAGGTTTAGCAGTAATTGTGAAAATAATAAACCATTTGAAACCCATTTACACCTTATTCAATGAAGTGTGAATTTTTCAGGGTTTTTTTGAGAGATTACAATTGTTAAAGTGGAAGATGTCCTTAATTCGATTCATGTCATGCCCATAGACTGCAGATTGGTGGGAGGCAGCTCCACGTCAACAGCACCTCCTCTGGAGAGATGTAGAATTTATGAATTTTTGAGCTGGATTTTACAGGATCGCCTACCTAGAAAGTCAGTGCAGATCTACCTCTCCTTAAAATGAGAATTCTGTCCCTATTGCAAGAGAAAATCCACTTCAGAGAACTGCTGTCCAATCGGATAACCAACAGCTCTGCAGTCCCAGCAGTGTTGGCTGGGAATGGTGACTACAGACTGGGGTCTCAGGCAGACCTGAAGAACAGGAGCCTGGATTTCAAAACAAGTCCTGCAGTATCACCAGGGCCATGACGGTATGGTCCTAGTGAACAAAGCGAGGGATCAGGTTTGAAGAGCCAGGGGGTGAAGGCAATGGAGGACGTGTGATCTTTGGAGTGGGTGCATCTGATGAGTATTCTGGAGCCACAATTGAGGCTGGTTACCCCTTGCCTTGACTACTACCCCCATAGATTAAGCCACTGGGCTACCCACTTGGCACAGACTTCCCCGTGTCTTGGGCATGAACATTCAGACAAGGAGCAAGAGTAGACAGCTTAGCACTTTGAGCTCATTCTGCCATTCACTAAGATCATTGTTGATCTGATTTTAACCTTAACTCTACATTCCCATACATCTTTCATCCCCTTGCTGATCAACAATTTCCCTGAAATTGCAGCTGGGATGGATGGACACTTGCCCACCAATGGTCCAGGTTGGCATCTGGGTGCTGAAATGACCACGTGCTAGATTCTATGAACTCCCCCAATTGCAGCCACCGTCAAGTATGCCAGAGGGAGAGCTCTGTGTACTTGTGGGCTCTCCCAATTCAAATGGAGAAACGATGGTGAACACAGACATTTTCATAGTCTTTGACACTGCAGAATCTTTGCTCTTGTGCGGAGGCAGTGGCCGAGTGGTATTATCGCAAGACCATTAATTCAGAGATCCAACTAGTGTCCTGGGAACCTGTATTCAAATCCGCCAAAGCAGATGGTCCAATCTGAATTCAACAACAAAAAAAATCTGGTATTAAGAGATTAATGATGACCATGGGATGTCATGCTGTGGTTAAACAGGATGTTGGTGAGGCCTCTTCTGGAGTGGAGTGTGCAGTTATAGAGTCATACAATATGGAAACAGACCCTTCATTCCAACCAGTCCATGCCGAGCAGACTAAACGAGTCCCACCTGCCTGCATTTGGCCCGTATCCCTCCAAATGTTTCTCATTCATGAACTTATCCAAATGCTTTATAAACTGTAACTGTCTTATAACTGTACCTGCAACCATCACTTTCTCTGGCAGTTCATTCCACACATGAATCACTCTGTGTGTAAAAATGTTGCCCCTCATGTCCTTTCTAAATATTTCTCCTCTCATCTTAAAATATGCCCCTTAGTTTTGAATTCCCCCACCCGAGGGTCAAGACCCTTGTCGTTCATCTTATAATGAATTTATAAACCTCAATAAGGTCACCCCGAAACTCCTACGCTTCAGTGAAAAAAGTCCTTGTCTTCCCAGTCTATTTTAATACCTGAAACCCTCTGCTGGTTACCCTACTACAGAAAGGATATTATGATATTGGAGAGGGTTCATAAAAGAGTTACTAGGGTGTTGTTGAGTATTGAGGGTCTGAATTATAAAGGTAGGCTGGACAAGCAGGGACCTTTTTATGAGGTGAGTACAATTTTGTCAATTATGAAACATTTGGAGAGGTACATGGATGGGGTAGGTTCATGGATGGACCAAACATAGGCAAATGGGATTAGTTTAAATTGTGAGAATGGGACAGCATAGGCAAGTTGGGCCAAAGGGCCCGTTTCCATATTGCAAACTTCTATAAAAATGTAAAAGTCACACATAATCAGGGTGGCACGATGGCTCAGTGGTTAGTACTGCTGCCTCACAGAGACAGGGACCCAGGTTCAATTCCAACCTTGGGTGACTGTCCGTGTGAAGTTTGCACATTCTCCCTGTGTCTGCGTGAGTTTCCTCCAGTTTTCTCCCACAGTCCAAAGATGTGCAGGTCAGATGAATGGCCATGCTAAATTGTGCACAGTGTTAGGTGCATTAATCAGAGGGAAATGGGTCTGGGTGGGCTACTCTTCGGAGGGTCGGTGTGGACTTGTTGGGCCGAAGGGCCTGTTTCCACACTGTAGGGAATGTAATCTAATCTAAACCTGCTTATTAAAAGCTATGGCTAATGATCTATGTCTGGGTATGGGATGCAGATTTGCAAGAAATAATTTTACATGAGTTTATGAACATTGGTGTTGAGCCACGTGTCGAGGGTAATTAGGATCTCAGATTCTTGCCATAGAGCCCAGGCAAACCAATACCTTTGTTTAGATCAAAACATCAGCTGCATTTGTACAGCACAACAAGTGACTCGCTTTAAAGTTTTAATAGTTGTTTCATAATTTCAGTAATGAATAACAGATACACGGAAAATGTTCAGCTTCATTCCGAAGGAAAATATGCAAAATGTTTGAACAAGCAGAGAAAACAAAATGGATTCCTCACTGTATCTGCCTTCTCATGGAATAATTGAAACTGGCTTCTCAACCATGAAATCACAGCTTGCGACAGACAAACAAAATCCACTAAAAACAACTCTCTGCGTGCATCCCAAGACTACAAAGTAAATAACACAATGGCTTTCATTCCAGATTGGACTTTGTTACTGGCACGGCAAGCTAGCAAACAAAATATTTTAAAATCTGAGTTTTATGGTGGATAATTTCCACTGAACATGCCTCAAGACGTATTTAATTAGTTAAAGGTGCATTCAATTGTATGTTTCTTTGATGCCCAGGAATACCTTGAAAATTAACATTAATTACTTTGCCTGTAAAACTCTGTATCCTATACATTAAGAATCACGCAATGGCTAATAAACATGGAAAATGGTGTTGTTATAAATCTGGCTTGGAATGCAAACTCCAACCCTTCTTTACTGAGATTGTAATATTAAACAGCAACTTGGGCAAGGGGTTTGGTTACACTCCAGACTAAATTGTGTGGCAGTGTCAAGTCGAATACAGATCAGCGATACAAGGATGGTTTCAGCTATAGGGAGGGGCTGAATAGGCTGGGGTTAATTTCCCTGGAGCTTTGGAGGCTGAGGGGCTGACCTTATAGAAGTCTATAAAATATGAGGGGCGCAGATAGGGTGAATAGCCAAGGTCTTTTCCCCAGAGCAGTGGAATCCAAATCTAAACAGCACAAGTTTACGGTGAGAAGGGAAAGATTTAAAAGAGACCAAAGGGACAAATTTTCAAGCAGAAGGTGATGCGTGTATGGAATGAGCTGTCAGAGGAGGCTGGTACAATTACAACATTTAAAAGTTAAAAATCACATAACACCAGGTTATAGTCCAACAGGTTTATTTGAAAGCACTAGCTTTGGGAGGGCTGCTCCTTCAACCTGTTGGACTATAACCTGGTGCTGTGTGATTTTTAACTTTGTACACCCCAGTCCAACACCAGAACCTCCAAAACATTTAAAAGCTATCTGGCTGGGTATATGAACAGGAAGAGTTCAGAGGGATATGGGCCAAATGCTGTCAAATGGGACTAGATTAATTTAGAATATCTGGTCAGCATGGATGAGATGGACCAAAGGGTTGTTTCCGTGCTGTACATCTCTATGATTTTTTGGCTCAAAGATCAGCCATGCTGTTTAGCACAGGTTCAATGTTAACTACAGGTAACATTGGCCAACCACAGGAAAGCACACGGCAGAAAGATCTAGTGTTCGTATTCCGATAGAAGGAGTAATGATTTCACTGTGTGTACGTTGGTGTTGCAATACTGCAGAGTTTTTTAGAGAGCCTCAGTATAGAACATAGAACAGTACAGCACAGGAATGGGCCTTTAGCCTTTAGCCCATGATGTTGTGCCAAACATGAATCAAATTAAATTAATCCCCTCTCCCTGCTCTTGGTCCATATCCTTCAATTCCTTGCATATTCATGAGCTTATCTAAAAGTCTCTTGAATGCCCCTATCGTATCTGCCTCCACCACCATCCCTAGCAGTGAGTTCCACGCTCCTACCACTCTCTGTGTAAAAAACGTACCTCTCACAAGTCCTTTGAACTTTCCACCTCTCACCTTAAATGCATGCTGCCTAGTTTTAGACAATTCAACTCTGGGAAAAATATTCTGACCGTCAACCCTATCAATGCATCTCATAATTTTATAGACTTCTGTCAAGTCTCCCCTCAGCCTGTGCTGCTCCAGCCAAAACAACCTTAGAGTCCATACCCTCTAATCCAGGCAGCATCCTGGTAAACCTCTTCTGCCCCCTCTTCAAAGTCTCCACATCCTTCCTATAATATGGCGACCAGAACTGAATGCAATATTCTTAAGTTCAGCCTCACCAAAGTCTTATAATGCTGCAACATGATATTTCTCCACCCATATCTGCAATTGATCTATATTTCACTGCATCTGTTGAAAACCTTCCACACTATCTACAACTCCACCAACATGTGTGTCATCTGCAAATGCACTAACCCACCCATCTATGTTTTCATTCAAATATCTGGGTAGCTGAGCTAGCAACTGATACAATCAATGCACCAACTGTTCTGCTCTGTTTCAAAGTGATTTTCAAACTTACATCAATTTCGTTTTTGTATTTATGACCTCGAGTTACATCATGTATTGATAGATTTTACAAGGCAGTGTAGAAATAAGAGTAGACTATTCAGACTTGTGAGTCTATATCTGAATTTACGGACTGGGATGTGAATGCATATGTCTAAAAGCCAGTGTGAATGAGAGAAACAATCCTGGTAACACAAGTGCAGGTGGCACTGCAGATCAGAAAACACTTCAACCCAGTTGATCTCAGATCAATTTTCTGCTCCAGTTGGAATCTGAGAAATAGGTGAACCTGGATGGTACAGTGGCATTAAAAAGTAATTGTCAGTCTCACTCAGAAAGTCTACAATATTGTGACTGAGAGCTTGAAATGCAATTAATTTCATCACTGCAAAAGGCGCATTCTTGGTGTTGATTAAGTTTGAGCCTAAGCACAATCAGTGATCCAAAGAATGTGAGTTCAAATCCATTCTTGGCAGGTTAGAAATCTGGATTCAACTCTAAGAAAACAATAATCACTAAAGGTGTCCACAAAACTTACACACTGCTGTTAAGAGCCAAGTGATTCACAAATATACGTTTAAAGAAGAAATCTGCTGTCCTTATTCTATCCAGGCCTTTATGTGACCCTTACACACCAATATAACTACTAACTGCCCTCTGAAATAATCTAGCAAGTTGATCAGTTGCGTCAGCCAGTAATTTAAGAAGCTCCATTACTAACAGCTGGTAGTAATAAATGCCAGCCTTGCAAATGACGCCCATATTCAAAAACAATATTTTTTAACAGATATCATACCTGAGCTGTGAGGTGTTGACAGTGGAAGGGATATTGAAAGGGTTAAACTTTTTTTTTAAACCCCTGTACAACCTTGAACAGTACAAAGTAATAGAGCCTTTTCCTTCAATTAATGTCTCTTGGAACCCTACAATTTATTTTCCAGAATGACACTTTATGACAATTAAAGGAGAGAAACATTTCGCACCTCATTCACCATTACAGCTAAAACAGCGCAGTTTTTGATGAAGAACAGAATTAGGAGATTCATTTTTCTCACAAGTTACTAATTATATTGAACAGATTCCAATGGGAGCATGTAAAGTTATGACAGTTGTATTTCTTATAATAATAAAAAGCTGATATCCAGTTAGGAAAACGGTTTAAAATATAGACAGAAATTTACTACACTGTTCATACCGATGGCATTTAATCTACAGGGACTACTGAAGTATAAATCAATGAAAGGCAGCTAGTCAAATATGAACAATGAGGGTTCATTGAGTTTAATCATGAAGCCTAAGCAGATATCCTGAAAACTTGGCCCATTTCCTTTGAATGATGCATAGAACATCATCTTCCAGAGATTAAGTTACTCCATGATAGGGCAAATTGTACAAGATCTCTTTAAACAAATGGCTCGACAGCTTTCTCACTACTAAATGTTTTGCCTCACATTTTCTTTCTTCCTTTTCTAAAAGCTCCAGTTTTTCTGGACTTTGGTTCAACAGACATGAATTGTTCTTTGCTGGCCTTGAACTTTGATTTACTCTTCATGACCCGCCAAATGAGCAGGAACCCGAATCAGCTGTGTTCCCTTTTGACACCCACAAATGCTCCCTTCCAAGAGGAGGACACTGGTTGGGAGAACACTGCTCAGTGGTGTTAGAGAAAAACTACCAGAAGCTCAACTGTGACCCCTCACTTTAATCAGTCAATCCACCAAACATCAGGAATGGAATTTGGGATCTGGGATCTGTAGTTTCATTCCAAACTGAGTATTGACACTACTTTGAGGGCATGCTTTGCTGCGGCTGAATTGAATCCAATGGACAGATTTTCCCTCATTTGCTAACATAAGCAAAAAGATTAGATTGAGTAGAAACAGAATTTCCCTCCTTTATACTCCAGCCTACTTCCTTGCTGATGCTGATAGATGTGGGAAAATGCATTCGAAAGTCTTAATTGCAGCCAAAAAATTATACTCACATTAAAAAGTGATAGTATGTATTAAAAAATGACAAATAACTGATTCCACATTGACTTCTATAATGAAACAAAAGTGGTGCATCAAGTGAGTTCCTATAGATTTGTCATGGCCCCATCACAAACTGATGCACAGTTTGGTACAACTAGCAAATTGTAACAAGTCAAGGAACTGCGAATACTGGAGATCTGAAGCAACAAAAAAATATAAATTGTTGGAGAAACTCAGAGTGAAGGAACTAACCCTTTAGAACTGAGATGAGAAGGAATTTCTTCAGCCGAAGAGCGGCAAATCTGTGGAACTCATTGCCACAGATGGTGGTGGTGGCCAAGTCATTGAGTGTATTTAAGACAGAGGTAGATAGGTTCTTGATTGGTAAGGGGATCAAGGGACGTGGGGAGAAGGCAGGAGAATGGGATTGAGAAGTTGAAACTTTATTGCTGGAACAGCACAGCAGGTCAGGCAGCATCCAGGGAACAGGAGATTCGACGTTTCGGGTACAGGCCCTTCTTCAGGAAGGATGTGCCCTGAAGAAGGGCCTGTGCCCGAAACGTCGAATCTCCTGTTCCCTGGATGCTGCCTGACCTGCTGTGCTGTTCCAGCAATAAAGTTTCAACTTTGATCTCCAGCATCTGCAGTCCTCACTTTCTCCTCCAATGGGATTGAGAAACACATCAGCCATGTTTGAATGGCAGAGCAGACATGGTCTTCATATTTCGAGTCCAGCGATCTTTCTTCAGAGTTTTGAAGAAGGGTTGCTGATTTGAAACATTAAGTTAATTCTGGTGTGTTGACTGAAGAATGTTCGGCAGGACATCTTCCTATTATTGTTCAAACAGGGTTAGAGATGTTTCCAGATGTGTTTACCAGCTGGAAAAAACGCTTACTTGCCTATTCATTACTGCAGTGAAATATCAGGCCTCATCAGCTCCATCATTGGGACTTGAACGCATAACTCTCTGACTGAGACACCAAAGGGCTACTAAACAGCACATGTCTTCCAGCTGGATGTCCTTCCTCCTTTCAGAGATGTGGTAGGGTTAGACTCGTGCCAAATGGCCTGCCATACAGTGATACTAATTTGGGAGATTGATCACATTTGCAGGGTGAGCATTTGGCAGTGTACTCAGCCAAGGACAAAGTTAAAAATCGCACAATGCCAGGTTATAGTCCAAAAGGTTTATTTGGAGGTACTAGCTTTTAGAGTACTGCACCTTCATGAGACTCACCCAAGGATGTGCCCAAAGCGTAATAATGCAGAATTGAGACACTCAAGATAAGTATGTTTTGCAACTTTCTGAAGGGAGAGATGGCTTCTTCCTCCAAATCAATGAACCAACAGTCATAAGGCTATAGGTTATATATGTAATTTGCTCCCGGCACATGGCAACTGGACTGTAGTGGTTCAAGAAGGCGGCTCAACACCTTCTTCTCAAGGACTACGAGGGACAGGCAATAAATACTGATCAGCCAGTGACACTCACATCCCATGAATGATTAAGAAAAATTGGATGGAAGGTATGTTGGAATCCATTGGGAAGCCCCCAACTTCAGGTTTCTGACCCCCTTGCTACACACACACACACACACACACACACACTCCTTAATGGAGGTCATGCCCATCCAAACCATTTACCAATCCAGAATGTGTCACAGAGTCAGGGGACCTAAGATCAGCTCAGTACTCTTGTGCCACAGACTTGGCAGTCTATCTGAACCTGAGGAAATTTAAGGCCAAGCTAACTTAGTCCATCTCTATGTGCTACATATGCATTCAAGTTCAACTTGAAAGGGCTATCTTCATTATTTTTCTCTGATTTACTGCTCTCCCTTCACCTCCTTGAGAAGGAAATGGTTGCCTCACTAGGTCAGAGGTCCTGCAGTAGGTGTTTAATAAGCTGCTTTGCCAGTTCTCCATGTATAACACCCAATCCTGTTTTCCCATGCTGTTCAGACACATGCACCTCCAGGAGGGTGGTCACCCTGGTGAGATGGTCACTCTGATGAGGGGCGCTGGCTAACCTCAGACAAAAGGAGAACATTCAGTTAATTCATTACAGGCCTTAGCTTCCGAAAGACCAGCAAAAATATATTCTTCCAAGGATTACGAATCTCTGGCGACAACATTCTGTTTCTCTATCTCCTCACTCTTGTTCTGAAAATTCTGCTTCAGGAAGTGCTAATTGCATGTGCATTCTCTTTTGTTGACAGAATGGGGAGAGGCAGCCCTCACCTGCCCAATCAATCGTTCTCCTGTAACTTGACACTGTCCATCCAAATAGCAAGGGTAATCCACAACTGCAATATCCCTGTATACCTCGCTTAGAAAACAATTGGCCCTCCTCCTGCAAAGGATTTGATCATAAATCTTTTCTTTCCTTTTCACTTCCCCACCCATTTTACAAGACCGCAAGGAATAGGAGACTCTTAGTCATTGAAACCACAACTGCCCTGATTGTGAAGTTATTTATTATCTGAAAGTGAAGCAGATCGTTTCTCATTACTTGAAGTACTAGTTGAAACCACTTCAATGGTCAGGTCAGAAAGCACAAAACAGTTGGTCTGATCCAGCCACTCTCTCATGATTCCAAGTCGGTCATAAATTGCCCATGCCACCTGCCTTAACCTCTGATTCCCAATAAAGCAGACACCCTGCATGACAGTACTGCTCCCTGACCATTGCCATCAGTAGAACTGGGAGAAATGCCCGGAATATCTGGGAGTTGAGGAGCCAGCATCTACCACCTCAAATATTCTTCGCTAATTTGCAAGGTATTGGAAGAACTACGTAACAAACCACATCTAACAGGCATTGTGTGGAATTTGATATTGGCATTTGATGTTCTTACCTCCACGCCCTTAACAACAGTAACAGTTTTGTTTCATGCGTTGGGAAATCTAATTCAAACGTCAGGGCTGCCAGTCAGAAGATTGATGAGGCTAGTCAAATAGAGAGCAATCTGATGATTACAAACTTGGGTTTGAAAAGACTGTAGGTTTTCAGGAGAAAAAGAAAACTCAGGGAAATTAATGTCTCCATGAGTGCAAATTGCATTTGAGCTTTAACTGTAGGAGCCAACAGTTACTGTGTGCCAGGGATCACTGTGTGCTGATAAACACATCAATCAGCATGGGTGACATCAGTTTCCAAAGTCCTTGTGTAACGGAATATGACTCTATTTACCTGTTGCCAGCAGTGTATTTACATAGTTGTCACTTCTACTGGTGCCATGCTTCCACATATATTTTGACTGGAAGATTAATATCTCATGGAATTAATAACTCCAGAATGAATGTACAAATACATTTGATGCACAGTTCACTGAACAGTGTACTGTTACTATCTTCATAAACTAGTCAACTAGTGGTGACATTTTCTTTGACCAGATCCACAAATGATTTGGGTAATGGATCAAACTGGGTACCGGATAACTAAATTAGCCACCGAAAAAGGGTGGCCAACCAGCTGCATTCCCGAAGTGCACAAATCTCCCAGAATATCCCCTGTTCTAATATCCTTTGCCTCTTCCCCTACCAAGTGAAATTCTCAGTCTTCCAGTTGAAAGGATCAGTGAGACGGTGCACCAGAGTGGAAGTGGGAGAGTATTTCTCAGAGAAGTTACCATTTTTCTAAATAGATAATTATTCTGATTGTCCAAGCTATGTGGGAATGATGGACAGGGCCATGGGTTAACATTTCATGCAATTCAATTGGAAACACTTCATCAGAATTGGGCCTCGACTCAAAACATAAGCCTATGTGTGTGTCTCTCCCATTTTAATATTTCTGCTTATATTTCCCATTCCAGATGTTGAGGCTGGGCTTTATTATTCAATTTACCCACTGGATTCCACCTGTACTTCCGTCTCTGACTGGTAAAGACATTTCTTTCTTGAGTGAATGTTGTAAGCATTTGAGTGATGTAAATATATATTCTCATAACTGAATAACATTTTAACTGCTTTCTTTTAACAATTAAAAAGGTAAGAGAAGCTGGTGAAGAAATAAGTCTTCAAAGGAAAGCAAGATAAATCAGTCCTCAGTGTCTAATCTCACAATAAGGGGTCAGACATTTAAAAGAGAGATGAGGACGTGTTTCTTCTCTCAGAGTCATAGAGATGTACAGCATGGAAACAGACCCTTCGGTCCAACCCGTCCATATATCCCAACCCAATCCAGCCCCACCTGCCAGCACTTGGCCTATATCCTTCTAAATCCTTCCTATTCATGATTAGATTAGATTACCTACAGCGTGGAAACAGGCCCTTCGGCCCAACAAGTCCACACCGACCCTCCGAAGAGAAACCAACCCCCCCACTATATTTACCCTGTCCAGTCATCCACAGTAGAATTCTCCTCAGTGACCTGCCCAGGATTTCTCCATCAGTCAGCATTAAACAACATGATTATTTGGTCATTATCACATTGCTCTCAGACAGAAGCTGCTGTGTGTACACTGACTGACACATTTTCTACCATACCCACCGTTGCTACCCTGCAAAAATACTTCCACTAGCTATCAAGTGCTTTGCAATGTCCCGAGGTCATGAAAGGTGCAGTCTAAATATAAATCCATTTTCTTTACTTATTAAGTTGCAAGAACAGACAACTGAAGAAGCTTTCTGAGGTAAATATTTGTCATTGATTTTTAGTAAAAGTGCCAGGTGTTGAGGAGAGTCATGTGAGAAACAGCTGGACGGTGACTAATACTGGAAAGCATTAAGGTATATTAAAATTATTTCTCTATTTCCCAGTTTATGGACACAATGAAGACCCCAGGAACTGCATCAAATGAACATATAACTTCAGAGCAGCCACGGGATTATCAATCTCTGGTTAATCTGATTGTGGCCCCAACTCCACAGCCCCACTTACTTTTCATATCCTTTGACTCCCAAATTAGTCAAGTAGCTATCTATTTCTGTCTTTAAAATATTCAGTGAATCAAATCATAATTTAACAGCAAGTAAAGCAACTAACATCTGAAGCTCCGTGGCAATGTGGCAGGTGCTTCAACATTACAAATTGATCTTGAACACTGGTCAATGGGTGAATGAGTGGCTAAGGCTGTGTTATCCTCAGTCTGTAAGTATTGGTAAAGCTGATGAAGCTGATCACCTACTTCACTTGGCACTAGGAACCAGGCATTTTGACAGTGACAAGACATCACAGGTTGGCAACTCAGTCATCTCAGAAGCGCCATAGTCAGTTGTGAGCACTGCTGAAGTTTCAACTCCAAGGAGAGGACTCCACGGTGGAGGGGGGGACCTTTGAATCCAGGTGTCAGGGGAGGGGAAGGTGTTGGAGACTCTGTGTGTGATGGAGGGAGGGCTTGCCCTGAGGGACTGGTGACTGAAGGACGGCCATTGCTGCTGGGAGGCCTCTTGAAGGCCATGCAGTCACTGAAAGATTACACGCATGACGCTTGGCACATAGATGAACTGGCTTTGACGTTTGGAAGGCACATCCCCATACAGAGAAAGTGAGGGCTGCAGATGCTGGAGATCAGAGCTTAAAAATGTGTTGCTGGAAAAGCGCAGCCGGTCAGGCAGCATCCAAGGAACAGAAGAATCGATGTTTTGGACATAAGCCCTTCTTCAGGAATGAGGAGGATGTGCCAAGCAGGCTAAGATAAAAGGTAGGGAGGAGGGACGTGGGGGAGGGGCGCTGGGAAGGAGGTTAAGGTGAGGGTGATAGGCCAGAGAGGGGGTGGGGGCGGAGAATGGAGGAGGCCAAGGACCTGCATGTCCTTGGCGGAGTGGGAGGGGGAGTTAAAGTGTTCAGCCACGGGGCGGTTGGGTTGGTTGGTGCGGGTGTCCCAGAGGTGTTCTCTGAAATGTTCCGCAAGTAGGCGGCCTGTCTCCCCAATGTAGAGGAGGCCACATCGGGTGCAGCGGATGCAGTAAATGATGTGTGTGGCAGCATCAAAGGAACAGGAGAATCGACGTTTCGGGCATAAGCCCTTCTTCAGGAATGAGGGCAGCATCAAAGGAACAGGACCTGCTGCGCTTTTCCAGCAACACATTTTTAACCTCCCCATACGGACCTTTCAGGTCGACACAGTGGAAAAATATACCAGAGGGGATGTTGCATCGCACTGGGTGTCCATTAAGGAGGAAGCCTCTCTCCCAGACTTGCTGGGAGCAACTCAGTAGTTTCCTGTGAGGCAAGGGGATGTCCCATTGCTGCTGACCATGCTGGCCTCTAATGGCCTTTACTTGGTCATGTGATGGCTGCATTGGCAGAGCTGCCAATCTTACTTCCACTGACATGGTAGGCAACATGGCAACAAAGTCATTCTGATGATTTCCCTGACACAGAGATCTGTTGTATAACGTACAAATGTCTATACTTCTGCTTCTAACATCATTTGTTTTTTTTATAGAGCCTCACAGCACAGAAATAGACCTTTTGGCCCAACTTGTCCACGCCAACCAGGTTTCCTGAACTAGTCCCATTTGCCTGCATTTGGCCCATATCCCTCTAAATCTTATGAAAACTGAAAGAACTGCGAGGAAGGGTCACTGGACCCAAAACATTAACTCTGCTTTCTCTCCACAGATGCTGCCAAACTTGCTGAGCTTTTCCAGCAATTTCTGCTTTTGTCCCTTTAGACCTTTCCGTGTAGCTGTCCAAATCCATTACTGGTTTGATCAACACTTATTTCCTGGAGGTCAGCTGAGTCAAATTTAAGAGACATTGCAGTGGCTCTGAAGTCACATGAGGTCAGACCAGGTCAGGACAGCAGACTGCCCTCCCTTAAGGGCATTAGTGAACCAGAGGGGTTTTTACAACAATTGGCACTGTTACATGGTTACTATTAGGAGTTTTTCTTATCATGATGAGATTCAAACCCACCTCCTCAAAATGTTCATCTGGAGTTCTGGATGTTTAGTCTAGTGACATCACCACTACACCATGCCCTGCCCTTTAATAATTAAAACTAAAATAAGCATGATGTATTTATAGTATTTAATAAGAAACTGTAAGCACATGCTTTTGTTGCAGTTAGTAAAGATAAAGCACTGAAATATTCATAATTTCCTTAAGTTCATTTAATTCCATTTTCACTTGTTTGCAAGTGAAATTAAATGGAGTTCAGTGGGTAATCAGTGGAGTTTTCTGACACAACTGAGTGGTCCTGGATGAAAACCTTTGTGAAGATGTACACCTGCGTGTTAAATGAATAATCAACGATGCCATCCGTTTGCAATGGTGCTATCATCCAAAATAACTTGTATTTACTTAGCACATGTAAAATAATTAAACCGGCCTTAACTAAAGGAGCAAGATGCAGTATTGGGAGGGCTGGGGGACAGGGGGATACAGCTGAAACATTCATTTGAGAATTTTTTAACTACTGCCATTAGGATTGATGGGAAATATCTGTAGAGAGGACATCAGATGTTGCAGGAACCAACAAAAGCAGATTGGAAATTCTCCCTGTATGGAAGGGACCGAAGAGATGAGAATAGAAAAACAAATCTGATGGAATTAAAGTTCATTTCATACAGGATCAGGGTGAATCCCAAGTGAAGTGGAGTGCACTACCGCGTAGGCAAGCCTGATGGATTCACAATCCCAGGCATGACACCCGCATACAGGGGATGCCGAAGCATCAATAGTTGTGTCTGCAGTAGCTATCGTCTTACTGCCATTAACACTCAAGTTGCTACAGTGAAAGCATTGCCCGAGCTTTTTATTTTCTGATCTGAAATGATGCGGAAAGCTGAGGGAGGCCAAAGCTGTAACTGAGAAGTCTGCCACATTACCAAACACCAAAGCATGAAATTTAATCTCACATCTGCACCGTGAAAAAGCCCTTCTCGATGCTGACTGCGTGACAAATTTTGTTTTTGTTTGCTGGTACCAATGAAGAATGGTTCGGCTTCTTCAAATAAAATGGTGAGGGACCGTGGGGGAGGGGTGAGCTGTCAATTCAACCCCATAGCTCGACGAATGAGAAGCACTCAAGAGTTCATTTAACTATTAACTTCCCAATTCTCCAGACGTATAGATTCTCCCAAGTGTTTGCCCATTAACAGCATTATTGTGGATTTGTAGATAATTTATCTAAAGTTTGCACACTGTTCTCTGCTTCTTAATGGCCCTTTCTGTGATACTTTTTCCAATCAGTTCTCCTGATGTTGGTTTCTGATCGCAGATTGTTTTAAACACAGGTTTGGTCGTCTGCATAAATTTATGTGGAGAATCTGGGTTGCCAAGTCAACAGCAGTTTTGTGCAATTATTTCATGGGATTGGATCAGCATTTCTTGCCTATTCCTAATTGCCCCCAAGAAAATGGCAGTGAGCTACTTTCTTGGACTGCTGCAGTCCTTGTGGTGTAAACACAGTGCTGTCAGGAAGGGGTGGGAATTCCAGGAATGATTCAGGAGTATGATGGAGTACTCCCCACTTGCCTGGATGAGTGCAGCTCCATACTCAAGAAGCTTGACACCATCCAGGACAAAGCACCATGTTTGATCAGTACCCATCGAGCACCATAATGTACCGCCTATAAAATTAATGCAGCAACTTGACAAGACTTTGTTAATAGTAGGTCCCAAACCCCAACTTCTGCCCTGAGAAGGTGATGGGCAGAAGGAACATGGAAGCAGCAGCATCTACACATTCCCTTGAAGTACAGGCACTGTCCCGACTTGGAACCATATCACCATTCATTCACTGTCGTTGGGTGAAAATCCTGCACTCCCTGTGGGGTAATCCACACTAGATAGGCTGCAGTCATTCATATAGACAGCTCACTCCCACCTCAGGGGCAATTGGGGATCAGTAATGGATGTTAGCCTTACCAGGAATGACAACACTTCGTGAATGAATAAATGAAAAATATTCCCATCAAGCTATGATATCCTCCCAATCCAAACAACCAAATCTCTTGCACCAATCCAATCCCAGACCTTCAATTTCCCTTGACCTGTGCTGACATTTGCTATCCTCCCCTCCCTCCTCACCGCTCCCCCAAATGTTTCATCCACCAAGGGCTTTCATTGTGATTTGCTGTGGCCAGGACACACACGCCATGCAGTTCAGGTCAAGCTATTCAGTGCAGAATGACCTGAGTGTAGTCGCTTTGCTTCCTCCCCCTCCTCCTCAGCTCCCACCAAATCGCAGGGCCAAAGAGTCAGGCCAAAATTTTGGGCAAAAGTCTGTGGTTTGGTCCTTCAATCCTTCAGCTTCAGACTCAGAATGAGCAAGATCTCGGAGCTGTGACTGATATTTGAAGGCTGTAGGTTGAAGCTCCAGTCACAGAGGTCAGCGCTAAATCCAGGTGGGCACCTTCGTGCAGAGACTTAAAGGATTGTTGCAATGTCGCGGATATTGACCTTTGGGTGAAATGTTAAACTGAGGTCCCATTCCCCAACTTGGGTGTGAAAGCCTTCTCTGGCACAATTTTAAAAAGAATGAGCTATGCAGAATGCCATTTACACTTCAGCTGACATCACTAGAACAGTGATTCATCTCTCTGCTGCCTGTGCGGAGTGTGCAAAATGGCCACCATCTCCCCATACAAGATGGTAATGACTACACTTGAGAAGTATCCTGGGGATGTGAAAGGTGCTAATGTACAAACTGGTTCTGGTTATGAGCTTTGTTATTCTTGACGGGCTCTACAAGATTCAGGATTCAATATTTCCAAGATTTTTGAGACTCATCAGTTCTCAAAGTAAGATCGATAGGAAATATATCTGTTGTCAAAAGTTATAAATTGTACCAGTGAACAGATGATTAACTTACCTCACTGCCGTACAGTCAAACAAGTTGGACCATTGCCACAATATGGTGAGGCCTGCTACCACAGGCCCTGTTTTGTTTTCATAGTCAAAATACACAATTTCATCTTGGCTTTCCATCCATATCTCCTTAATAAAGTATCTTCTTTTATTTCTTTGCAAGTAGGATTCAACAATGAAAAGATTCCATTAAATTTTAAAATACTCTGATGCCTGTTTTGGAGAACTGAATGCTCTCACTCAGTTTTTGGCACATCTGGATTGTGATCTAAATGTGCAGGAAGATTTTGCAATGTTACCCAGTTGGTAATGACTGTGTGTGAACCAGTCAAATTTCATTTATTTAGAGTCAGGCTCACCCATTCTGTTTTAAAGATATTTCTTAGATTGATATTTATCATTCAATAAAAACGAACATGGCTCAATTCAGTTTAATAAAGTTGTAATCTCTCTCATGCTTTCTCAAATACCTGGCCCCTCAATGTTGACAGTTCTGGGCTTTACCAGGACATTATTATCAAAGCCTCAGTTCACAATCAATGTCTGACATATTAATAACATGAAATTTCAAAGTATCTTTCATCATCACTGCTCTTAGCTCTTGGATAGTTTTTATTTCTTTTCCTTCTCCTCTTCCTTCCTCTACAGTTCCCACCCTCTAAGAGTATTGACTCCTTCCTGTGATTTATTTTGAAGAGTACCTCTCCCAGTTGTCGAAAATCCATGACCACACTTTGACAGAAAGTGCCAGCTAGCATTCTGTCCTTGCTATAGACTGATGCACATGGACACGCAGTTAAGATTGAGATCCAGAATCTTTCCCTCCCTTATCTGAAGGCCCGAAGAGAAATTTGTACTATTTCGCAAAGTCAGTATGTCTTTAAGAGACATGCTTGTAAAATCCTCATTGTATGTGACCTGAAAGTGGAAAAGGCTCAGAGACCATCTTACCTCAGATCACTTCAAACATGACACATAGATGTGCCTGTGAATGCAATCATTGTACAGAGATGTGAGCTGTCATAAAGGTAAAGTCTTACAAGAGCAGAGAACTACTCTCTTGTTACAGCAAGATGACTGGTGGTGGTTCAACCTGAAGGTCACCATGTCTCAGGCAAGGGGAGAGGTTGAGGAGATCCTTCATGGTGGCTTCAACCAGTTTGGGAATTGAACCCATGCTACTGGTGTTACTCTACATTGCAAACCAGCCATTGAGCTAACTAACTCCCTGTGATGTAATAGCATTTATTGGATCCTTCAATACCACTTTATCCATTCCTAGTTTACATTACATTGGATAACATAAGTATTACCCCATTGGAGGTAAAACCCACATCATGGAAATGACTGCCAGACTACTCAGACCTCTTGGCATCATGGTAGCCCACAAACCCACCAACACACTAATGAACTTAAAAGACACTATACAGACAAACGTCATTTACAAAATCCTTGTAAGAACTGTAACAACCATTAACTTGGACAAGCAGGCAGAAAACTAGCCGCCAGGATACATGAACATCAACTAGCCACAAAAAGACATGACCCACTCTCACTGGAATCCTTACATACAGATGAGGAAGGACATCACTTCGACTGGGACAACACATCCATCCTGGGACAAGCCAAATAGAGACAGGCACGAAAGTTTCGAGAAGCATAGCATTCCAACTGGAACTCTATCAACAAACACATTGACTAGGACCCCATTTACCCCCTCTGAGAAAAAGAACAGGAAATGACATCATCAATCTAAGGTAATCTAAACACATAAATAGAAAGTGGGTCATAAAACCAGTGCTTCACCAGAGGCTCACTGATGATGTTACCCAGTATGGTAATGAAACGTGTGAAAACAAACCTTCCAGCTCAGCAAGCAAACTTACATCCAGAACCTCAACCTGAGCTACAAATCTTCTCAAAACTCGATATCATTATTATATTTATCAATTCCTTATAGCTCATTAAATTCAATTGAATCTTGCCTGGAACTTGCAAGAAACTTCAATGAGCTTTCGAGAGATCCACATTATTAATATGAAGAAATAAATCAGGTTTTGCTCCCTGTATTTGTGATCAATGATATATAGATTAACTCTACAAAACAGATTAACTATATAAAACAATTTATAGACCGATTATGGGGCATTGCTTTTGGGTGCACCTGAAAGTAGAATAATATGATTGAAAATTACCCATATCGTTTGAAGCTGACAGGCACAGGAGACATCCCTCTGAACTGTCTGCGCAAATTTATCTCCCAGTTCCAAATGTAAAAGGGCAATGAGCAAATCAGCCAATCTTCAGCTGTACACACTTGGACATTGTTGCTTAAAAGCAAATGACCCCCCCCTTCCAACTCCATTTTGATTTGACCACACCCTGCGCTCCGACTTGTCCCTCACCTTTGATGGTCTGCATTGCCTGCAATGGGTTCTGCATGTAATTTAATCCATTGGAAAACCTGGGTCAATTAATGGTCGTTAACAGATAAAAAAAAAACACGGGTGATTTGGTAATGGGGAGAGAAAAACTTTTCAATTGTGTGTAAGAACACCTCTGGATAGAAAAATGAAATAAGAAGAAAATCACACACAGAGAGAAATTTGGATAGAATTGCAGTCCCATCAGCATACAAGAAACAGTCTATAATTAAAGAAATATTTTCATTTTAAATGTGTATAACTACAGGGGAAAAGCAGGGAAGTGGTAGGAAGTAGAGGACTTGGTGTGATGGTGCAATAAGAACAACCTGTTTCTCAACGTCGGCAAAACTAAAGAACTGTTGATTGACTTCAGAAAGAGAGGAGAACATGCCCCCATCTACAACGACAGAGCTGAAGTGGAGAGGGATGAGAGCTCCTAGGAGTGGTGATAACCAACAACCTGTCCCAGATGTCCCATGTAGATGTGATGGTCAAGAAGGCACAACAATATCTCGTGTTCCTCAGGCAGCTCAGGAAATTTGGCATGTCCATAAGGACAATCAGCAACTTTTACAGATGCACCATAGAAAACATACTATCTGGGTGCATTATGGCCTGGTAAGGCAACTGCTCTGCTAGGACCAGAAGAAACTACAGAAGGCTGCGTGCACAGCCCAGACCATCATGGAAACCCACCTCCCATCCATAGACTCCAGTTACCTGTCTCGCTGCCACGGAAAGGCAGCCAACATCATCAAAGACCCATCACACCCCAGTAATGCTCTCCTACAGCCTCTTCCCATCAGGAACGGCTTCTTCTCTCATTATTAGAGTGATGAATGTACTCTCTAATTTCAAAAATGCTGATCTCGTTAATGTTGATCTTGCCTCGAGCTTGCCTTGGGCAATGTAGCCTGTATGCCTCTGACTAACGTTTTATTTCATCCTACGATCTGTATGTTCTTGCTTACTGTGAGCTGCCTGTACTGCTCGTAAACAAAGCTTTTTACTGTTCTTAGGTACATATGACAATAAATCAAATCAAATCTGCCAAAGAACCTGCAAAGACACGATGTGCTGAATTGGTGCTATAAGATTCTGTGATTCTAAATGTCAGTGACCCTTATGTGTGTGGAAGGTTTAATCAGTCTTCTGTTTAAAACAATCTGTCTGTTCCAAGCCTCTCACCTCACTTCATTAACCTATCCAGAAAAGCTTTCTTCCTTTATTCATCTTCTTTAACTGGTGCTGCAGGACAAACTTGCCCTCACTTTTTCCAGGGAAGGCACCCAGACTGACTATGTCATTAGTCTCTTCAGGGTTACAGTGCTGAGCAGATCCAAACAGCTGAGCTGCTGATTCCCACCTGTTTGCCAGAGTCCACGGGAACCTCTGTAGTGAGAACAGACCTAATGATTTCGGCAGAAAGCAGCAATCTTGCAGGGCCCAGCTGCAAAGGATTACATTGGCGCTGACAATTTATCTTCATTTCATTGGCCATTAAAAACAGCTCTGTCAAAAACATGCTGACTGGTAGCAACGGGGTGGTGGCTGGACAGAGGCAATCATTAAACTTCTCTTTCTAATCAATTTATCACTGCTATGAGGTGGTTTCCAATTAATCAATTAATTTGTGTACTGCCAGCCACTGGTAGTCTCAAGAGACGATCTTATTAACTCTTTAGGCACAAGCTTTTGGAGCGCTGCTCCTTCGTCAGGTGACACTTTGATGATATTTTAGGTTGCAGTTTTGGCTGAGACACAGATTACATAGTGTTTGTGCCTTAACCGATCCGCTAATTTCCCTTAAAAATACTGTGGTTTAATGATGCCAATACTTTATAGGGTAGCCTGGTTACTTGTGTCCATCATGTGTTCTTTTTACTTCAGCTATCACTATTACATTCATCTGAAGCAGAAGTAGAATAAACCTTGACCTGGCTCGAAGCCAAAGGACCCAACCAATGCTAGAATTGAATTCTCAGACCTTAACTACACAGACAGGGACAGCCCACCATGGTGTCACCCATTGCTCAGTTCAATTTCACCCAGAGATTTGAATACAGCGCTTAACCTGGTGTCTCAAGAGGAGTATATGTGCTGCACTGTCAGAGGTGCCGTCTTTCAGATGAGACGTTCACCTGAAGCAGTGTCCATCCTCTCAAGGGGATGTAAAGGATCCACTGGTGCTATTTCCAGACGGAGCAGTGGAGGTAACCCTTGCGTGCCCTTGCCAACACTTATCCCTCAGGCCCCATCACTAGAACAGACAATGTGGCCTTTACCAGATTGCTGTGTGTGGAAGCTTGCTGTGGATATTGTGTTTCTATATTACAACAGGGATATGATTTCCAAAACACTTAATGGTGTATGAATGAGTTTTTCAAGGGCATTATACAAGTTGTTTTCTTTTATGCCCAAGAGAAAATCAGAACTCGGGTTAAGTTTCGGGAGACAAAACGTTACTGGTGTTTTGGGAGGGGTGGGGGACAGGGGATGGAGAGAGTCTCCACTGTACGCAGCCCATGCCTATTGTACCAACACACTGCAGCATAGTCCTGAATGCAGAAAGCAAACCCTGTTGTCGACTCATCCTCCACTGGCAAAGGAACTGGGGCAGCAGAATGCACCAGGAGATAAAAGGAGGAGAGAAGGACAGAAGCAAAGGAGTAAAGCTTACACCAAAGTTTTGGCATTTGGAAGCTGCGTGTTGTTGACTTGAATGTCTTTGTTCTATTTACCTGGAGTATATCAGTAATAAGTCACTGACCACTTTCAATTAATGTTACATTGTGTCTGTACTGTAAACAACATTCCAGGAAGCCAAGAACTATGAGCTCCATAAGAAATTTATTTGATATATTTAAGTACAAAACAATAGTCGCTGCATTCCATCTTGATAACAGGATCACTAAGCTCACCTTGACTCTGACACAATGCTCCTGTGTGGCATAACCACACTTTGGTCTATCTCAGAATGAAGCTCAACCTCATGCTAATCTCCCACCAGCTCCAAGTAGCCACCAAGATGAATGCAAGGGTGAACCTGGGAAAGAAACAGCCAGCTACAAGCTGAAACATATTAGCACTGGTGCATAGGACATTAAGGATGGCTGATGCTAACTGAGTACAATGCAATGCTGTAGACCGGATGTTTGTTACTGTCTAACCAAACACTCCAATGCAGTGTATGACTGAAATCCTCAAACCCATGGCTGAAGTTGCAAGGAAGCATAGAAAATAAGAGCAGAATTAGGCCAGTCAGCTCATTAATCAGCTCTACTATTCAACATGACTGTGGTTGAGTCTATATCTCAATGCCATTCACTGTTTTTCTCCCCATACCTATTGAGCCCTTTAGCCTCCGGAAATCAATCTTTTTTTTCTTAAACGTATTCAGTAATCTCACAACATCTACTGTGGTAGAGAGTCCCATGGGTTTACCACCCCCCTGAGTGAAGATATTTCCCTTCATATCAGTCCCAAATGATCCACCCTGAATCTTGAGAATGTGACCCCCTTATTCTGCATCCTCATCCATCTCTTTCATTCCACAAGCCTTCAGGAAATGCAGCAAACTGAGGAAAGCAAAGATCTCCTCATCCACCAGGTAACTGACAAAGTGTCTGCACACTGCCTGAAACTGTGCTAACTCATGAACTTCAATTGCAACAAGGTCAGATGAATTCTGGAGAGCTGAATGGAGTTCAGAAGAATTTACAATCACCTTGTGAAAGACTCAATGCAAAAGATTCACAGCTTCAATCTTCTGTGAAGCTCCTGGACAACCTCAAACTTCCATGCAAATCATGGCCGTTCAGTTACTTGAAGCACCGATTGTAAGAATGTAAGACCATAAGAACTAGGAACAGGAGTAGGCCAT
Source organism: Chiloscyllium plagiosum (assembly GCF_004010195.1). NCBI lineage: Eukaryota > Metazoa > Chordata > Chondrichthyes > Orectolobiformes > Hemiscylliidae > Chiloscyllium > Chiloscyllium plagiosum. Next base: position 25,001,951 of record NC_057710.1, on the reverse strand, counting down.
CTGTAAGTAATCTAATCTAATCTAATCTGGCCCATTGAGCCCCCTCTGCCATTCAATCAGATCGTGGCTGATCCTTTCATGGACTCAGCTCCACTTACCCACCTGCTCATCATAATTCTTATTTCCTTTACTGGTCAAAAATCTATCTATCTTTGCTTTAAAAGCATGCAACAAGGTAGCCTCAGCTGCTTCACTGGGCAGGCAATTCTACAGGTTCACAACCCTTTAGGTTGATTAAAGTTGTTACTCAACTCAGTCCTAAATCTGCTCCTCCTTATTTTGAGGGTATAACTCCCTAGTTGTGGTTTCACCCGCCAATGAAAACAAACTTCCCTGCTTCTATCTTATCAATTCCCTTCATAATTTTATATGTTTCTATAAGATTCGCCCTTATTCTTCTAAATTCCTGTGAGTATAGTCCCACTCTACTCAGTCTCTCCTCATAAGCCAACCCTCTCAACTCCAGAATCAACCTAATGAACCTGCTCTGTCCACCCTCCAGTGCCAGTACATCCTTTCTCAAGTAAGGAGACCAAAACAGTACACAGTACTCAATTGAAAATCCTTCAGGGTGTAATTGTTTATCACTCACAAGAGAGCATGAAACATAGAACAATTCAATACTGCTTTCTCTAATATGCAGGACAGACCACACTAATACATTCCAACTACTCCTGGCATACTTATCTGACTTAGCCTCTGGGTATAAAATTGTAGTGGTTGTGTAAATAGCTTCATGCAGAAGAGCAAAGAGAGTGTGTCCTGTCAGCCCATACCATTTATCCAAATAACTAGTATTACAAGATTTGAGGATCCAGTTCACTTTGTATTGCAAACATCACTTCCTCACTTTAAGATTGATGTTTTTAATAAAGCAGTAAATGCAGATTGTAGGCTTACAAATTGCTTGAAATCCAATGCTGTTCTCCATCATGTTTTGTTATGCACCACCTGTTTGTCTCCACTATGTTGGCTTCTTTTACTGAAGTGAGAGTTAATATTTCTGGCTTGCTTTTAGACTTCACTATTAGTCCATTAGTCTTCATTGCTCCAAATAATACTCTTTCCAAAGTTCTGAGGCTACCTGCACCCAGCCCATTTGCTCCCCAATTAATCCTCAGCACCACCCTCTATGTCACCTTCCCTCCATCAGCAACTTTTTATCTGTAAACTAGGGCTGCCTTTCTCAGCTGCCCTCTCTGTCTGTCACACCACAACAACTTATGACCATTTGGAGTGAAGTCCTAAAAGCCAGGAAGAAGATATGGGTGCAGGAGTGGTGCCCACATTGCAGTGTTGATAGGCACATAGTTACTGCCTAAATAAGTTAAAGCATAAATAAGGTCAGATTTACCAAGGTGAAGCCAGCTCTACCCTTCTTAGCATAGGTGATAGCCTAGAGGTATTGTCACTAGACTGGTAACTCAGACGCCCAGGTAATATTCTGGAGACCTGGGTTTGAATCCCGCCACAGCTGATGGTGAAATTTGAATTCAGTACAAAATTTGGAAATAAACGTTTAATGACCATCATGAAATCATTGTCAATTGTCATAGAAACCTACCTGATTCACTATGGTCTTTTAGGGCAGGAAACTGTTGTCCTCACCCAGTCTGGCATACATGTGCTTCCAGACCCACAGCAATGTAGTTGACTTGTAACTGCCCTCTGAAATAACCTAGCAAGTCACTCAATTGTATGAACTGCTATAAAGTTTAAGGAAAAGAATGACATGAAGCAGACCAATTGGCATAGACTAAGGTGGTGGTAAAGACAATGGCAGACCCTGCTCACTAATATCTGGTGGAGATAAATTGGGAGAGCTGTCTCACAGACTAAATAAACAACAGCCTGACACAGCCATAATCACATAATCATACCTTACAGACAATGTCCCAGACATCACCATCACCGGCAGGACAGGCCCAGTAGAGGTGGCGGTACAGTGGTGTACAGTCAGGAGGGAGTTACCCTGGGAGTTCTCAACAGTGACTCCAGACCCCATGAAGTCTCATGTTTTAATGTTAAACATGGGCAAGTAAACCTCTTACTGGTTACCACCTACGCCCTCTGTCGGCTGATGAGTCCGTACTCCTCCATGTTGAGCAGCACATGGAGGAAGTATTGAGGAGACCAAAGGCACAAAATGAGCTCCTGGGGGGAAATTTCCGTGTCCACCTCGAAGAATGACTCAGCAGCAGCACTCCTAAAAGTCAACCACGTTATTTTGGATCTGGAGTCGAACAAGGGCCAAATAAGGACAGAAGGATATTCATAAACTACATGGCAGTTTACAAATTGATTGTGGTTTTGTAATCACCTTTACTGAGACGGTTTCATTTCTTTTTGATTATTTATTAAAATCTTATTTAAATTCCATCAGCTGCTGTGGTGGAGTTTTAATCCATGCCCCTTAGACATTCCCTCTATATCATCTCCTACTGATCGGCTTGTTAGAAACATTTTCTTTCTGTTTGGCACTGCATTAAAATGAGGTAAAAACAAATTCGGATGGCACACTTGCCCTGCATCTGGAAGCACGTCTGAACAGAAGGATAATAACTTGCAGATGACCTGCAAGCCAGGTTTAATCAATAACATGTTCTGGGAGATATCATGAGGAAAAATGACAAAGGACAATAAAACTTCACACGGGATGAGAAGAAAGACAGAACAAACGTTTTTGTGAGCAAAGGCAGTCTCTTTCTCTATCCAGGCTCTCTGGATTCCAAAACTCTACCCTTTGAAGTTTAATTAAACAATCTTTTTGATAGAGCTTGGACACGCACACTGGAGTAAGAGGTCTTTCCTTTGTAGGTTTTCCAGTTCTGTTTTCCACAGTTTGGGAATGTCAGAAGAACAGGTGAAACGTTGGGCTGGTTTTCTGCACTGTGCTACTTCAAAAGGAGCGATTTTGAGGCACGGTGTGGGGAGTACGATAAAAGAATAACCATAACGCAATAATACCAAAGAGTTCCGCATTGTCTAGTCAATTTTTATGAATGGGGAAGGGACAGATTAAACATTTTGCCAAAAACGCATTTAAAGAGGCCATTTGGATGAATTATTTTGAGGGGGAGCTGAGATTTTAGAAGCTAAACGCTGCTGCAAAAGTCAAAGCTTTTTGTCTTGCAATTACGTGGACTCAAACGCAAGAAAACTGACTTAAAAAGGAGAAAACAATTTGAACGGAATGAAAAGAGGTGTTTCAAGATGAATAGCTATAACTGCATGTCTCTTTTTAGTGATTTCAGAATGATTTTCGCCTTCACTGAAATTAGAGGAATGAAAACTAGATGGGTTTTATAGTGTTCAGCTTCCCCCATGATATCACTGCCCAGATGGTGAAAGTGAGCACGTAGCCCACAGCCAGATTGCAAACGTTCACTTTAACCACGAGCAAAATGTTGTTAATGTTGCATTTTATTGTTTCTTCCAAGCCGTTAGGAATGGGGAGTGGTATTATGCTTACTCACAAATACTTAAAACTCATCAGGATACATGTACTAAGCTCATCATATAACAAATGCCCATCTTTAAAAATAGGGTTAGGCAATCTTGAAAGACGGCTTGACCACAACGATTAACAAATTTTTTTTAATTCACAAAGTTTTGCATATCTCAAGGTTTCCCAGCAACCATGGGATGGAGTGTGTTGATGTCTATGTTTGTGATGGAGGGCTTAAATTTAGTGTGAAAACAGGCCCCTCGGCCCAACAAGTACACACCGACCCGCCGAAGCACAACCCACCCCTACATTTACCCCTTCACCTAACACTACGGGCAATTTAGCGTGGCCAATTCACCTGACCTGCACATCTTTGGACTGTGGGAGGAAACCGGAGCACCCGGAGGAAACCCACGCAGACACGGGGAGAACATGCAAACTCCACACAGTCAGTCACCTGAGGCAGGAATTGAACCCGGGTCTCTGGCGCTGTGAGGCAGTAGTGCTAACCACTGTGCCACCATGCCACCCACATGATGATCTTTTTAACTTCAGCAAGATTAGATCCACCACCAAATGTAAGTATTTCAAATCAGACTATTTGGACGTATTGTGAGACATTGCAGTGCCAGTAGACTTTGATCTTCTAGCCCAGAGGGAGGGACACTGAGAGTCACAAACACCACTGGAACAAATTCTCTCCTGATACTTGTTTCCAAATGAAATTAATTAATAAACTTTCAACTTTCCTAGTCTTGTTAATTGAACGGTTTATCAGTTCCTGCATTGAGGAATATTGAAGCAATGTGTTTAGTGAGGGATAGGGGTTTATGTCTCTATACACTTATTAAAGTATTACCTTCAAGAGTGCAAGAAGACATTGCAAATGGTGCAAGTGACCTGTCAATTCCTGTCACAGCTCACGACACACTGTCAGCTTTTTGGTTCCAATTTCAGTCCCCATTTAATGACTGATCATGCTTTTCTGTCAAAAATATTCAAAAGGCCCAATCTGCATAAGTGCTCAAAAGTGGGAAAGAAAGCAGTAACGTTGGTGCGATATTGTTCTAAAGAGAAGTGAAGGCACCCACAGATTTTCTAACTTCGCATCAGAGCAGGTTTTCTGCATTAAAAATAGACCAAGCATCAAAAGTACTTTATTGGCTGCAAAATATATTTGGACGTCCTGTGGTCATGAAAGACACCATAGAAGACAAGCCTTCCTTTCTTTAATCTTGATGCAAGGCAACTTTAAGTCTGAGGTTTTACAAGCAGCTATTCCAGGTACTGAGCCCGCCTGATGTCTCAATGCAATAATGTCCATGCCCCTTTAAAAAGTTGGCAGAAGATGCCCCAGTCCTCTGCCACGTTAGGTATTCTGTTCCAAACTAGTAAACAGCTTGGGCTGTTTCTAAGGTTATGTCACAAGCAGTCACTGCCACAGCAAGTCAACAGTGACTAACATTATCACAGTTATCAATGCTGTCAGCTTCTGGTGTCATGCCTTGCCAGCTGGCTCCAAGCCAGTGTGCACTATGTTGGATCTTGAAGTACATCTACTCTGCACATGCTCATGTTGGCGAACAATGGAAATGCTAAAGGGTAGGAAAAATGTATCCTGGTCCAGTCATAATTACTTTCACTGACCCGTGCTTCTTGTACACAATGCCTTTCTTTTCCCATTTTCTTCTCTGATAATTCTCTCTATCCTTAAATCATTAAGCCTCATAAAACATAAAGCCTTACATGTAGCCATCTGTGACTGTGCCCAAGTTTCCTTTAATCTAATTTTATTTCCAGAGAAGATGTTTCCACTTACAGGGAAGACCAAAGCTAAGGGCTATAACTGTAAAATAGTCACAAATAAATCCAGTAAAGAATTCAGGGAAAAGTCTTTGCCCAGAGAGTGATTAGAATGTGGAAATCATTACTGTAAACAATGACTGAGTGGATAGCATTGATGTATTTGAAGAAAACCTAAATAAGTAAATGAGAGAGAAAGGTCTCGAGGGTTTTAGAATAGAGTCGAATCTGAATTAGAAGGTCTGAAGAAAAGTTATTGGTCTTGAAACTTTAACTCTGTTCCTCTCTTCTCACTTGCTGCCAGATCTGCTGAGTTTCTCCAGCAATTTCTGCTTTAATTTCAGATCTTCAGCAGCTGCAGTATTTTGCTTTGATTTTGTAGAAGGCTATGTGAGTGGGTTAGATAAGGTAGAGCTGGAGGAAGCTTGTGCCAGCATAGACCGGGTTAGCTGAATGACTTTATGCTGTGTAATACATACTCTCTAATTCTACATAGTTAAAAATCACACAACACCAGGTTATAGTCCAATAGGTTTAATTGGAAGCACTAGCTTTCGGAGCAACACTCCTTCATTAGCTCCTTCAGCCACCTGATGACGGAGCGGCGCTCCGAAAGCTAGTGCTTCCAATTAAGCCTGTTGGACTATAACCTGGTGTTGTGTGATTTTTAACTTTGCACACTCCAGTCCAACACCGGCATCTCCAAATCATAATTCTACATAAACAGTGAAATTTGCCAGACCAGCTTCACACAGAGGGTTTCACAGTGAGTCTGACTTTTGATTTCATTCAATGAGCAATGATCAAGCAGACTTTTTAACCAGAATCACAGATCGATGAAGAACTGATATCTAAGTCATTGGCCACTCCCTTGTCCCTGAGTGAAAATTCATTTGAGATGCTCAAAGTGTTGTTTCCAGCATAATTAAAGGAACGATGGGAACAGGAACATAATTCACCCGAGGAATATCCCAAAGATTCCTTCCCCATCCCAGATGGGCACCGCTGCCCATGAAATAGCACACATCATGACTGGATGAAATTCTCTGTGAAAACCCAAGACCATCTTAAATGCTTAAACCGAAAGCAGCTGTTTTCCCAGCATCCTCCTCAGCATGAACCTCTACACTTTACAAGAAACAAATTCTTTTAGTGTTGTTGATGGGGTTACTAGGAACGTTGTCTCGTTTTTACTGTATTAGTTGTATGTGATAGAAATGACAAGTAAAAGCTACTCTACTCTACTAAAGACACAGAGTCTGCAGTTGTAATCAATAACATCAGCTACACAAGCGCTGCATATCAAAAGCCTTGAAAGATGCACATCAATGGACAAAATGTTTTAGCAATTGATGATCTATTGTACATTACATATTTTATGATCATTGCCCTTAGAAAACAGTAGAATAGATTTTGACAACCTGTGATCATGTAAATTGCGTGATAATGAGTCTACAGTTCATTCTACACATCTCCCTATTTTATTAACTTCAACAGAATGGGCTGCCTATCTTCCCATCCATTTTACACAATCACACAAAGTGAAGACAACTTTCAATCCAATTTCAACTGTACAGAGTTATATTTCTTGATGTGCAATGTGTTGCATCTTTCATATGACAACATCACATGGTTCCTGAAGAAGGGCTTATGCCCGAAACGTCGATTCTCCTGTTCCCTGGATGCTGCCTGATCTGCTGCGCTTCTCCAGCAACACATTTTCAGCTCTGATCTCCAGCATCTGCAGACCTCACTTTCTCCTCAACATCACATGACATGCAGGCTTCAGGTTCAGTCTTGAAAAGGGCATCTTTAATATTATCAATTATAAAACATGTCTTACATAGAGAGTAAGCTCTAATTCTAACTGGAGGCTTTGCAATGAGAGAGTAAAGGAAAATGTCGTGGTTTGAAATGTCTGACCATTATTTTATCCGAGAAAAGTTTTAGAAATGATTCATCTTTAAATGCTATAGCTTAAAACAAAACAAATTTGAACAGATTCACAAGAAGAATGCTGATGCATAGACGGAAGAATGTCTACAGTTTTTATTTGCAAATAAAATAAATTCACAAGTGTCTCAACAGCAAACCCTGAGAGAGGGTAAGTGGGCTGCATTGTTATGTGGTGAGACAGTGGTAATAATTAAGAGTTCCATACCTCTAGATTCCAATTCACTGCTGGTCATATTCCAACTCGCCCTGTTGGCCCACGACCTCAGTGCTCACTAACCTGCGTTGTTTTCCATATCAGGAAATGCCTTGATTTTATATTTTAATTCTGATGCCAAATTCCTCCATGGTTTCCATAAGACCATAAGAAACCGGAGCAGATTAATGGCCATTTGGCCTGTCAAGTCTGCTTCACCATTCGAGCATGGCCTGTGTTTTTCTCAACCCCATTCTTCTGACTCTTCCTTATGATCCTTGATTCTCTTACTAATCAACAACCTATATATCTTTGTCTTAAATATACTCAATGACTTGGCCACTACAGCCCCTCTGTGGCAATGCATTCCACAGATTCACCACCCTCTGGCTGAAAAAAACTCTTCCTCATCTCAGTTCTAAATGGTCATCCGTTCACTCTAAGGCTGTGCCCTTGAGACCTACTCTCTCATATTGGTGGAAATATCTTCTCCATGACGACTCTATCCAGACCTCTTAATATTCTGTAGGTTGCAATGAGATCACCCACTCATGCTTCTAAACTTCATCGAGTATACAGGCAGAGTTCCATCATCCTTTCTGTAATAATCGGGACCTGGATAATTGGGGCTCATTCTGGAGTAGGTGGGACCTCTACAAATGGGACCTGAACCAGAAGGGTACCAATATCCTGGAGGGGGAGGTTTGCTAATGATCTTCAGGAGGATTTAACTAATTCAGCAGAAGGATGGGAACTAGAATTGTAGCTCCAGTGTACCGGAGATTGAGAGTAGTGAGGTCATGAATAAGGTTTCAAGGTCTCAGGAGCGTACCAGCAAGCAGGAAGATGGTTTGAAGTGAGTCTACTTTAATGTAAGGAGCATCCAGCATGGGTTGGTACCTGGGACTTGAATGTTGTGGCCATTTCGGAGACAAGGATAGAGCAGGGACAGGAATGGTTGTTGCAGGTTCTGGGGTTGAGATGTTTCAGTAAGATCAGGGAAGGCAGTAAAAGAGGGGGTGGTGTGGCATTGATAATCAAGGATGGCATTACAGTGGCAGAAGGGACGTTTGCGAAATCGTCTACTAAGGTAGTATGGGCTGAGATTAGAAACAGGAAAGGAGAGGTCACCCTGTTGGGAGTTTTCTATAGGCCTCCAAAAAGTTCCAGAGATTCTGGATACGAGTGAAAGTAACAGAGTAGTTGTTATGGGGTCTTAAACTTTCCTAATATTGACTGGAAACGCTATAATTCGAGTACCTTAGCTGGGTCAGTTTTTGACTAATGTGTGCAGGAGGGTTTCCTGACTCAGTATGTTGATAGGCCAACAACAGGTGAGGCCACATTGGGTTTGGTACTTGATAATGAATTGGGCCAGATAGGTGAGCATTTTGGTGATAGTAACCACAATTTGGTTGAGTTTACTTTAGCAATGGAAAGGGACAGGTATATACCGCAGGGCAAGAGTTATAGCTGGGGGAAAGGCAATTATGATGCAATTAGGCAAGATTTAGGATGCATAGGATGGGAAAGGCAACTGCAGTGGATTGGCACATTTGAAATGTGGAGCTTGTTCAAGGAACAGCTATTGCGTGTCCTTGTTAAGTACGTACCTGTCGGGCAGGGAGGAAATGGTTGAGTGAGGAAACCGTGGTTTCTTAAAAAAATTGAAGATATTGTCAAGAGAAAGAAGAAGGCTTGTGTTAAGATGAGATGTGAAGGCTCAGTTAGGGCGCTTGAGTGTTACAAGTAAGCCAGGAAGGACTGAAAAAGAGAGCTAAGAAGAGCCAGGAGGGGACATGAGAAGTCCACTTTGGCAGATAGGATCAAGGAAAACCCTAAAGCTTTCTCTCGGTATATCAGGAACAAAAGAATGACTAGAGTAAGATTAGGCCCTGAGAAGGACAGTAATGGAAAGTTGTGCATGGAGTCTGAAGAGATAGGAGAGGCACTAAAGGAAAATTTTTATCAGTATTCACACAGGAAAAAGACAATTTTGTTGAAAAGAATACTGAAATACAGACTATTAGACTAAACGGGATTAATGTTCACAAGGAGAAGGTGTTAGCAATTTTCAAAACTGTGAAAATAGACATGTCCCCTGGGCCAGATGAGATTTATTCTAGGATTCTCTGGGAAGGTAGGGTGGAGATGCAGAGCCTTTGGCTATGATCTATATGTTGTCACTATCTACAGGAATAGTACCCGAAACTGGAGGATAGGAAATGTTATTGCCTTGTTCAAGAGGGGCGTAGAGACAACCCTGGTAATTATAGACCAGTGAGCCTTACTTCAGTTGTGGGTAAACTATTGGAAAGGATTATAAAAGATAGGATTTCTACTCATCTAGAAAGGAATAATTTGATTAGGGATAGTCAATACAGTTTTGTGAAGGGTAGGTCATGCCTCACAAATCTTATTGAGTTCTTTGAGAAGGTGACCAACAGGTGAATGAGAGTAAAGCCATTGATGTGGTGTATATGGATTTCAGTAAGGCATTTGATAAGGTTTCCCATGGTAGGCTATTGCACAAAATACGCACATGCATGGAATTGAGGGTGATTTAGCTGTTTGGATCAGAAATTGGCTAGCTGAAAGAAGAAAAAGGGTGGTGGTTGATGGGAAATATTCATCCTGGAGTTCAGTTATTAGTGGTGTACCACAAGGATCTGTTTTGGGGCCACTGCTGTTTGTCATTTTGGGTAAGGGCATAGAAGAATGGGCTAGTAAATTTGCAGATGGCACTAAAGTCAGTGGAGTTGTGGACAGTGCAGAAGGACTGGTCACAGAGGGACATAGATAAGCTACAGAGCTGAGCTGACAGGTGGCAAATGGGGTTTAATGCAGAAAAGTGTGAGGTGATTCACTTTGGAAGGAGTAACAGGAATACAGAGTACTGGACTAATGGTAAAATTCTCAGTAGTGTGGATGAAGAGAGAGATCTCTGTGTCCATGTGCATAGAGTCATAGAGTCATAGAGATGTACAGCATGGAAACAGACCCTTCAGTCCAACCCGTCCATGCCGACCAGATATCCCAATCCAATCTAGTCCCACCTGCCAGCACCCGGCCCATAACCCTCCAAACCCTTCCTATTCATATACCCATCCAAATTCCTCTTAAATGTTGCAAATGTACCAGCCTCCACCACATCCTCTGGCAGCTCATTCCATATATGTACCACTCTCTGCGCGAAAAAGTTGCCCCTTAGGTATCTGTTATATCTTTCCCCTCTCACCCTAAACATATGCCCTCTAGTTCTGGACTCCCCAACCCCAGGGAAAAGACTTTGCCTATTTACCCTATCCATGCCCCTCATTATTTTGTAAACCTCTTTAAGGTCACCCCTCAGCCTCCAACGCTCCAGGGAAAACAGCCCCAGCCTGTTCAGCCTCTCCCTGTAGCTCAGATCCTCCAACCCTGGCAACATCCTTGTAAATCTTTTCTGAACCCTTTCAAGTTTCACAACATCTTTCCGATAGNNNNCATTTATCTGAATTAAACTCCATCTGCCACTTCTCAGCCCATTGGCCCATCTGGTCAAGATCCTGTTGTAATCTGAGGTAACCCTCTTCGCTGCCCACTACACCTCCAATTTTGGTGTCATCTGCAAACTTACTAACTGTACCTCTTATGCTCGCATCCAAATCATTTATGTAAATGACAAAAAGTAGAGGGCCTAGCACCGATCCTTGTGGCACTCATAGATCCTTGAAAGTTGCCACCCAGGTTGATAGTGTTGTTAAGAAGGTGTATGGTGTGTTAGGATTTATTGGTAGAGGGATTAAGTTTCGGAGCCATGAGATCATGTTGAAGCTGTACAAAGCTCTGGTGCAGCTGTGCTTGGAAGTATTGCATACAGTTCTGGTCGCAGCATTATAGAAAGGCTGTGGAAACTTTGGAAAGGGTGCAGAGGAGATTTACCAGGATATTGCCTGATATGGAGGGAAGGTCTTATGAGGAAAGGTTGAGGGACTTGAGGCTGTTTTCATGAGAGAGAAGAAGGTTAAGAGGTAACTTAATAGAAACATAAAAAATGATCAGAGGATTAGATAGGGTGGACAGTGAGACTCTTTTTCTTCAGATGGGGATGGCTAGCACGAGGGACATGGTTTTAAATTGAGGGGTGATAGATATAGGACAGATGTCAGAGGTAGGTTCTTTACTCACAGACAGTAGTAGACTCGCCAACTTTAAGGGCTTTTAAATGGTCATTGGATAAATATATGGATGATAATGGAATAGTGTAGGTTAGCTGGGCTTCAGATTGGTTTCATAGGTTGGCACGACATTGAGGGCCAAAGGGGCCTTACTGCTATGTTCTATGCTCTACATAATCACCTTCAGCCCTACTACTTTTTGAGATTTGTGTGCACCTCAAATTCTGGCCTCTTGCACATCTCTGTCTTTTGTCACTCCACCATTGACAAGTGTACTTCCAGTCCCTCTGGCCCTGAGCTCTGGAATTCCCTCCCTAAACTGTCGTATGAAGTGCCAACCATTGCCAATGTGTGGTTGGGTAATTAGCTGCCATGATCCAAAGTTATGATCGTTACAGGGTGTACAGTATTGGATCTAGTGAGGTAGAGGAATCCATTTGGCAGCCTGTCAAGAAAAGGTCTTGTCATAAATGAGACATGGTTAATTGCACGATAGCAATCACGTATAAGTCACATTAATCAGATAGACGCAGTTACTAGACTACTAGAAGGCCTACGATAACGGGTCTCTCCCCTTCACAATCCAGACCTGTTTTGCCTATCCCTACTCAAGTCATCATCAGATTACATGGAGTTTATTGCAGTTTTCAACATTAACTTTTTCAGAACCATTATCTCCTATGAAACTCTCAGCCCAAGCAACATCCTGGTAAATTTCCTCTGCACCCTCTCTAGTGCTATCATATCTCTCCTGTAATGATGAGTTGCAATATTTCAATCAGACCTCCTCTTCTCATCTCCAGGGAAAGCCTCTCTGTTCACATTCTTGACTATCTATTGTAATATTCCCTCATTTAGCTCAATGCCAGCTTAGTTTATGTCAATTTTATTATATTAAGGGCACTCCACATATACAAGTTGCTGTTCATATTTGCAAGCAATCTGTTCTCCTACCAGAGGACTAAGGCATATCTGTTACGGTGAACAGGATTCTATTAGTGTGAGGTATTCCTAAGGGGAGAGATCAGGGGCTACTGGCAACTTCCAGGATGTTACAGGATGCTGAATTCCAGTGAAGGCAGGAAGAGAATAGAAGAAAATAGACAGATGAAGAGCAAAGGCAGTTTTCTCAACCAGAAACTGGAAAAACTAACATTAGCATTGGAGTTGAAATAAAGAGCTAGAGGGCGAGATATTAAACTGTGAATCTCAATGCTCCCTATCTACTACAACCAACATGTACTCAAAATGTAAATTACAGAATTCCTACTTTGTTGATTTTCTCATCAGTTTGCGTGACCATTTTGCATGATAAAGGTCATAGGCTTTCATCCAAATCTGCAAACTTTGCTAGCCCTTTCTGCCAATCAGTACCACGTGACCTTTCACCTCATTGCCTCCTATATCATTTCTTCTGTATTCAGATAGCTGACAGCTGTCTTGATCGCACTCTCTCTCGTACACCTAAACACCTCTTTCACACTTTCCAATCGTCTCTTCAAAACCAAAAGCAGTGTCTTTGGTCACCTGCCTAGCTCTACCCATCATGCACTGCTCAGTGCCTGTGAGAGATATCATGTTGCAGCATTTACAGCACGGTCCATTGTGTCTGTGCCATCTCTTTGGGGGAAACCAACCAACAAGTCCAATTCCCCTTCCCTTCCCCCAAAGCCCTGCAAATTACTCATCTTCAAACCTGTATTCAACTCCCTTTGGCAAGTTAATATTGAATCTGTTTCCATCATCTTTGCAGGTAATGTATTCCAGATCTCCCCTCTGTTTTTTTTTTTGGCCAATTACCTCCAGTCTGCATTCTCTGCTTACTAAGACTCCTACCTGTGGAAAAAGTTTCAGACTATTTACTCTTTCATGTCAAAACCACAATATAATTTCAAATTATTGCAAAAGATCCCAGTATTATTTTTATGGGAAGTTTATGGGTGAGGGCAAAGGAAAACATAAATGATGCAAACATCTAAAGCAGATCCTCCTTACTGTGAATAGCAGGGTTTACAGCGATGATTCATGACTGAGTAACAGCCCAGCATATTTAATAAAGAAATTAGAGCAGGCTATTTACTAACGCAACATTGTTAAAGCCATTGTTGAGCAAAGGGAGATGGGGGGATGTCGAGAGCACAGTACTTCCTTCTACTTTGCATGTGAAAGCGTATCAGCAAGTCTGAATATTTTGGCGATGGGGCAGGAGAAAAAATTTTAGGAGTTGAATCAGGCAGCACCTTTTCACAAGGAAGGTGGACATTTAAAATCTTTCTCCAAAAAGGCCATGATTACTTTGACAATTGTCAGAACAGAGGTCAAGGTGTTTTTTAAACACCTTGCGTAAGGTGGAAATGAAACAAAGACTGAATTTGAGGTACAGACGAACCATGATCTAATGTAGTTCTAGAACAGGCTGGATAACCGAATCAGCTACACTTAATCTGATATTGCAATGTACCACCATTTTCACTCCCACATTAACAATTCATTCCTGATGCATTGTTGTATTATTTTATTGACAAGTCTAAGCTTTAGAACAAAGTTATTAAGGACATTACAGGATCTTTGAAACTGGAAATCGGATTTGAACACATTTGTTCTGTTTTGTCGTGTGGGGCTCTTCCCTATTTAGTCGTCCATAACACTGAAACTTGAGTTTGTGGGACATTCTATAAGAACTCTCTTTACAGTTTGATGTACACACACACACATTCTCCTCACATGAGGTTGCAACCTCCACTGTAACTCAAAGAACTGCAGATGCTGGAAATCTGAAACAAAAAACAGAAAAAGCTGGAGAAACTCAGCAGGTCTGGCAGCACCTGTGGAGAGAAAGCTGAGTTAATGTTTTGGGTCCACTCCCAAGGAAGACTCACTGCACTTAAGACATTAACTCTGCTTTCTCTGCACAGGTGCTGCCAGACCTGCTGAGTTTCTCCAGCAATATTCTGTTCTTGCTACAGTTTATGCTGCCTTAGAGCATGCTTCTTCATAATCTGACATTGACATTCTCATTACTCAGGTTTCTGTTATTAATTCCATTACTCTACATGTTCCTTCCTGCAATACAGTAAAGGTATCAGAAAATTTTACATCACCAACAGACAGACAATTTGGCCTGTTGTCCTGTGTCAACTCTCAAAAAGAGCTATCCAGTGGGTTACCTATCCATGTTCCTATTTACTTTTCTCGCAAAAGATTTTCCAGCCCTGGAAACGTCTCCTCACTCTTTCCTAATTCTCTCGGTGATCATCTTAAATTTATGGCCTCGAGTTACTGATTTGTCAACTGGTAGAAATAATTCTTTTCCTACAAACTTATCTTGTTTTCAGTATCTTGGGAGTTTTCACTCTCTCATTGGATTTCACTGTGCAGTTACAGAAATCCAGTTACTACACACTGTTACACACAGGCACACAGCACAAAGTCATAATTCAGTCTTTGCTCACTGAGATGATATTTTATGATTAGTCAGACGTGAGTAAGATATTTTAGGCTGTCATTACAAATGGAATGCACAGCATATGGAGCCATAGCAAAGCGGTTGTAATTTATCACTCTTGAGGGTTTGTGAACATGTTCAAAAATCTCCACAACCATTTTTTTTTTAAAATGAATTCTCAGGATGTGGCTATCACTGGCAAGTCTGGTGCTGAGGTATGTAAACAATTTCTGGGTGTTGTCAGAAGGCGATTTAGCACAGCAAAGATGAGAAATTCAGGATGGGCAGTGAATAGCAGTCTGGCCAGCGATGCTCACATCTGATGACTGAATCCAACTGAGTGGAGGCAGCTGGGATTCAACTCACAATTGTGTGTCCCTGGAGTCACATATAAACCAGGTTGCATAAGGAAAGCACACACACACCAACCACAACTGAGGTGCAAATGCACACATCATAAATATTCCAAAAAACGCAAATGCATGAAAATAAAAACAGACATAGACTTAATTCCCAACAGAGGGTCGAAAGGGAAATGTTGATCGATATAGATGGGTTGGTACTAATGGTGATGAAATGATTTGATTGGATACCATGGGCCATGGGGTGGCACAGTGGCTCAGTGGCTAGCACTGCTGTTTCATAGTACTAGGGACCTAGGTTCAGTTCCAGCCTCGGGTGACTGTCTGTGTGGAGTTTGCACATTCTCCCTTTGTCTGCGTGGGTTTCCTCCCATAATCCAAAGATGTGCAGCTCAGGTGAATTGGCCATGCTAAATTGCCCATAGTGTTGGGTGCATTAGTTAGATTCCTGAAGAAGGGCTCATGCCTGAAATGTCGATTCTCCTGCTCCTTGGATGCCGCCTGACCTGCTGCGCTTTTCCAGCAACACATTATCAGCTGCATTAGTCAGGGGTAAATATAGGGTCAGTGTGGACTCGTTGGGCTGAAGGGCCTGTTCCCACACTGTAGGGAATCTAATCTAAGATACCCATTTAGTGTGGAGCTCCCCCGCCTGGTAGTTAAAACAACCCCCAGGGACAGGCAAGCACCCCAGAGGGCAGGTGGGTAAGCTGCCTCCCAGGGTTTGTATATCCAGCCTCCTTCAAACATCCAGAAATCCAAATCCACTTTAGCCTGTGGTTCATCTATCATTTACTTCTGTTCAGCCTGTCTGCTGCCAGTTAACTTTATTACAAGCTGCTTTTTCACAGTCAGGAAATACTTTTGGTTTGTCTCCCTCTAATTCTGACAATTTTACAGCACAAACTGATCAGTGAATCCAGCTCAGGTTTCTTCACATCCTCCCAAATGTTCTGCTGCAATTTTCTTCAAACATGCTGACCAATCCAATCAGCTGTTAACCACGACCGGAGACCACTCCGACTCTTGAAGCGTTGCCACCTTCGGCCAGCACAGTCGCTGGATGTAGGTTCGATGTTTTATACTTTAAACTTCATGGGCTGCAGGTGTTACTGACAAGCCGAAAGCTTGTGTTGCCCATTCCTAATTGCCCCTGAACTGAGTGAGTTGCTTTCTCAAGGGCAACTAGGAGTGCGTCATAAATGCTAACCCCCACCAGCGACACCCATATCTCATGAATGAAGTTTTCAGAAACCTTTTTTCATTCATTCGTGGGATATGGGACATAGGCTTTGCTGTCTGGCCAGCATTTATTACCCATCCCTAGTTTAGATTAGATTAGATTAGATTACTTACAGTGTGGAAACAGGCCCTTCGGCCCAACAAGTCCACACCGACCTGCCGAAGCGTAACCCACCCATACCCCTACATTTACCCCTTACCTAACACTACGGGCAATTTAGCACAGCCAATTCACCTGACCTGCACATCTTTTGGACTGTGGGAGGAAACCGGAGCACCCGGAAGAAACCCACGCAGACACGGGGAGAACGTGCAAACTCCACACAGTCAGTCGCCTGAGGCAGGAATTGAACCCGGGTCTCTGGTGCTGTGAGGCAGCAGTGCTAACCACTGTGCCACCGTGCCGTCCTTGAGAAGGTAGTGGTGAGCTAGCTTCATGAATCGCTGCAGTCCATCTGCTGTGGGTTGATGCACAATGCCATTAGGGAGGGAATTCCAGGATTTTGACCCAGTGATAGTGAATGAATGGTGAAATATTTCCATGTCAGGATCGCGGGGGAACTTGTGGGTGGTGGTGTTCCCATATAGCTGCTGCCCTTGCCCTTCCAGATGGAAGTGGCCATGGGTTTGGAATGTGCTCTCTAAGGATCTTTGGGAAATTTCTTCAGTGCATTTTGTAGATAGTACACACTACTGCCACTGAGCATTGGTGAACCAGATTGCTGTGAGTCTGAAGTCACATAGATGGGTCAATGGGCTGAGAAGTGGCAGATGGAGTTTAATTCAGATAAATGTGAGGTGCTGCATTTTGGAAAAGCAAATCTTAGCAGGACTTATACACTTAATGGTAGTATTGACTACAGGAGTTGGGAGGTCATGTTGCAGCTGTACAGGACATTGATTAGGCCACTGTTGGAATATTGCGTGCAATTCTGGTCTCCTTCTTATCAGAAGGATGTTGTAAAACTTGAAAGGGTTCAGAAAAGTTTTACAAGGATGTTGCCAGGGTTGGAGGATTTGAGCTATAGGGAGAGGTTGAATAGACTGGGGCTGTTTTCCCTGGAGCGTCGGAGGCTGAGGGGTGACCTTATAGAGGTTTACAAAATTATGAGGGGCATGGAGCAGATAAATAGATTCTTCTGGTCAGGGAGTCCAGAACTAGAGGGCATAGGTTTAGGGTGAGAGGTGAAAGATATAAAAGGGCCCTAAGGAGCAACGTTTTCACGCAGAGAGTGGTACATGTATGGACTGAGCTACCAGAGGATGTGGTGCAGGCTGGTACAATTGCAACATTTAAAAGGCATCTGGATGAGTAAACTAAAAGGAAGGGTTTGGAGAGATATGGGCCGGGTGCTGGCAGGTGGGACTAGATTGGGTTGGGATATCTGGTCGGCGTGGACGAGTTGAACCTACATCTCTATGACTTTATGTAGGACAAACCAGGTAAGGACAGTGGATTTTCTTCCGTCAAACACATTAGCAAACCAGATAGGGCTTTTCTTCCAAATCAAAACACAATTGGTGGGCATGATAACTAAGGCTTGCTTACAATTACTGATTATCAGTCGAAGTTAAGGTCCACCAGCTCCAGGTGGATTTAAACACCAAGCATTAATCAAGGCCTCTGCGTTACCACTGCAGTAACTCACCTTTGAGCTGCACCCCTGTCACTACAGGTATTGGCTACTCACATCATTTTTCAAACCTTCAGTGTGGGGGGGAGCTGGTTTAACAAAAAGCAAAATCTCAGCTGAAATCATTTTGCTCATCTTCCAGCACTGAATTTATTGCTGCAGACTTTACTAAAGCAAACAGTGTGTACTTGCAGAGTGGTTCACTACAGCACAGAGGAGAGCTGATAATCCTTTATGGCCATTTATGGTGGCAGCCATTTTGATAGCGTTAGAAATATCAAACTACAGAGACATGTAGGATTACCAGTTACTTGTGGTAATCTCAACATTGTCCTTGACTGCTCTGTGTATCTGTACAAGGAAAACACTGGATGTCGTACAGATAAAAGAGTTACAATGGCTAAAGTTAATCTTTGACCCTCTACTCAGCCATGGAAGAAAATGCTGAACTTTACTTATAAGCAACCTTCCACTTTTTCCCTTTTTTTTAATGCACCTTAAGTTTGCACTTTTTTAGTGTTGCTTCAATTCCCCTGTAGTGCCACCGTCCTCGAGGGAGTATGGAACAATGGAAAGGTGGAACTCTTGGAATAGGGATAAGGGAGCAAGTGAGCCCAAGGCCCTTCTCACTCACATCCAATCACAGGAGGTGTGATGATTTTGGGTACACACCTCATAACAAAGGCCAGCAACCCAGTCATCCCACCTGTAAAGAGAAAAATGCACAAGCAAAAGTTGCCTTTCTCTTAATTCATACATGGAATGTGGATGCTGCTGGTTAGGTCTGCATTTATTACCCAACTGCGGTTGTCCTTGAGAAGGTGGTGATAGTCCAACTTCTTGACAACTTCTGAAGCCATTTCAGCGAGCAATTAAGTCACCATGGGCCTGGAGTCACTTGCAGGCTAGACAACAGTAAGGATGGCAGATTTCCTTCTCTACATCATGAACCAGATGAGGTTTTATGATTATCCAGTAGTTTCACAGCCACCGTTAATGATACCAGCTTTTTGTGCCAGTGTTTTATTTAAAAGAATCTGAATTTTAATGTTCTCACACTACCATATTAGGATTCTGAACTCATTTCAGTGATGATGACTCCTCATTGGGATTGCTAACCCTACAATATAACTACCATGCTACCATTTCCATTGATGCCCAGCCCATTCTACAGAACCATGTCACAGTCAGGCCTCCCTGCCCCACCTTCTGGTGGCCCATGATGAACAGATGCTGCTGTGATACAACCATTCCACTTATTCGACACAAGCACTGTTCCAAACTTTTTAAAAATAGCTAAAACACAGGCGGCATAAACATTAAGAGTACACAGAGTTGGCAGTATATGAGAAGTAAACTACTCATAACCCAAACCACGTGACCCATCATGCATCAACAGGCCTACACAGCTTGTCAGTTTATTTTCTCCATTTCACCAATCCCTAGTGTCTTGCTCTTAACCCTCAGTTAATTATAATTTACAGACATTCCCCTCATTTGTTTTTTTTAAAATTGCTGATCTCCTGAAAACTCGTCCCCTTGACTGGGTATGGTGTGGGCACCAGGCAACCTTCTGAATTCTCAACTTCAGGCTTGATGAACACACACACGCTTGCATGCACACACACAAGCATACGCACACATGTGCATAAGCACACACATATATATGCGCACACACGCACACAGACATATACACATGCAGACACACGTGCGCACACACACACATGCACACACACAGACACACATAAACACACAAACGCATGCACTTGTGTGCGCACATATGTGAATATACGTGTATGCACTGACACACGTGCATGCATATATGTGCATACAGGCACACACACTCACACACACATGTACCTACAGACACAAGCACACACATACGTGGCACACAAATGCACATGCACAGACTCACACATCCACATAGATACATGTGCATGCACACACACATGCATAAGCACACAAGCATGCACACATGCACAGACATACATGTGCATACACACGTATATGCACAACAGGCACACACAGACACAAATGTGCTCAGACGTGCAAGCATGCACTAATACATTCATATACACCAGATTAATAGATACACATGCATGCACAGAAACACAGATGCACACAGACGTGCACTCACGCATTCGCATACAAACACACACGCACGCACATGCGCACAAACACAAGCACACTCGCATACACATGCGCTCACATCAGAGACATATAGTATCTGATCATCTGTCTCACATTTCCTACATTCCAACAGTAAACGCCATGTGCTAACAGTTTGTTAAAGCAAAGGCATCCAGAGATGTGGAAAGCACTATAAATGCAAGCTCTGCCTTTAGATGCAATTTACAGATTGCTAATTACAGATGCCCTGATTGCCACCCTGGCCAAGATCAGCGAACAGTACAGATTCATGATAGTTCAGGAGCATCCCAGGGCCCTAGGTCTCAACTTTTTCCAGGATATCATGTCTCTTTGCACAAAACTTGTCAAACATGATTTCAATGCCTCTTGCATCAATCTGTCCAAATTGCAAATAAACGTTGCAGTGTTCACTTTAAAATATTCACCCAAAGTGTGCCATGGATGTAACAGCTTCAAGCATGTCACTTTCCTGTCTGCATCCCTGTTTCTGGTTTAAAAGGAGCACTGACATGACAACCACTAAATCCCTCTGTTGTATTCCAAGTTCCAATAAATACTTGAAGGCAATTGTGTTCACAGGAGAAGTGTGACTGACTAATATAGTCCAGATGAAAAACGCACTGACTCTAACCCAGCTGCCAAAGAGTTAGTATAGCTGGTGGAAAGGGGCCTGAAGCAACGACCAACTCCAATGTCCCTGAGAAACGTAACTGGAAAGCTTGGGAAAGCTCAGTCTGCAAAATGTGGCATGGAATTTAGCTTTTGCCCCTTTAAGGACTATCAAGTAAAGCATTTTTTTAAAAATTCTGTTTCCAATTTACTACCTAGAAACTGATTACTTCTGAAACTTGTGAATGGAATGGATTATCCTAATGGGGGTCACCTGAATTTTTGTTTCCAGTACAAAAGACAGAATACATCAGAGGTACAAAATGCTGAAATGTGATTATAGAGAAATAACAAGCACACACAGGAACAGGAGCAGGAGTAGGTCATTCAGCCCCCTGAGCCTGTTCCACCATTCAATGAGATCATGGCTAATCGATGGTCTAACTCCATCTACCTGCCTTTGATCCATATCACTTAATTCCTTTCATCAATAAAATGTATCTATCTCAGATTTAAAATTAATAATTGATCCACCATCCACTGCCATTTGTGGGTGCTATCTCAGTAGCCCTTTAAATTCCTCACTTTCAAATGTCCATCCAGCTCTCTTTTGAAACCTCGTCTGAAATCCACCTCCACCACTAGCCCAGGCAGCACATTCCAAACCCAAACAATGCTCTGAGTAAAAAGGTTTCTCCTCATCTCACTCCCAGCTCTCTTGCTGACATACTGACTTGAGGAAATAGAATATCCTTCATTATCCTGTCAAAATTATTCATAAATTTGAACACTTCAATAACCTCACCTCTTAATCTTCGCTTCTCCAACTGCATACAGTTCTGGTTGCCACACTAGCAGAAGGATGTGGAGGCTTTGGAGAGGTACAGAATTGGTTTACCAGGATGTGGCCTGGTGGGGAGGGTATTAGCCATGAGGAGAGATTGGACAAACTTGGTTTGTTTTCACTTGTATGTTAAAGGAAGATGAGGTAACCTGATAGAAGTTTATAAAATTATGTGAGGCACAGATAGAATGGATGGTTAGAATCTTTTTTCCCAGGGTAGAAATGTCAATAACTAGGGGATGTGGATTAAAGGTAAACATTTAAAGGAGATGTGAGAAGTAAGTTTTTTTTACGTACAGTGCAGTAGGTACCTGGTGGTGGAGATGGATACAACTAGCAATGTTTAAGAGCTATCTTGACAGAGATATAAATCAGCAGGGAATAGAGGGACGCGGACAGTACAGAGGAAAAAGGCGCCATGTGTCCGTACAGTCTTGGCGGGCGGAAGGGCCTGTTCCTGCGCTGTGTTGTTTTTTTGCTGACACCTCAACCAATGAAGTTCTGGTGAAGTGTAGTGGCTGTTTTAATTTAGGATATTGGCCAATTTGCACACAGCAACCTCACACAAACAGCAAAGGGTGATACTGACCAGACCAACTGTTTTTGTGATGTGGATTGAGGGACAAATATTGGTCAGGACACCAGAGGTAACCTGGAGTAACTCAGGATCTTTGATGTTCACCTGCCAAAGCAGACAGAACCTCAGTTTAACATCTTCCACAACAGATCATGGCCTCTGCCAATGCCACACACCCTCAATAGGATAATGAAGCAAACAGCAGTGATCTTGGTGCTGAAACCTGAAGCTTGAACCTTCTGCCACAACGACAAGAGTGTTAACTACTGAGCCAGCACTGGCATCCCACTTCATCAGCTATGTCCCTGTGAGATATAAACACCCAAATGGGTGCAGAGTATCTGACAATATCCTTTATTCCCAAAGCATCTGCCTGTAAAGTAACATTTCTTTCAACAATGCAATTGTTTCAAGAAGTCAATCATTATAAACCAATTATAAATTACAGCCTGGGCAATATTGAAGGATTAACATTCCATTCTTATGCAGTTAGAGAATATATTTACTTTTAGGAAAAAAAATGCAAATTGTTTCTCTCATTGATGCAGTGGTAATGGATATTCAGTTCATTGCCATTGGTTCTAAAGCACATTGGAATGGCCTGCAGTTGTGAAAGAAGCTTTATAAATAAAAGATTTTTTTTATTGTAATCATATCTATTCAACCTCTGCTAAACATTAGCCAACTAACTTAAAATCATAAGCATGCTGAGTGGGAGTACACTATCCATCCTCTTGAGGCTGCTCCACTATTCAGTATCACCATTGAAAATCTTTGGCCCCAATTTGCAATTACAGCTTTTAAAAGGCATCTAGATAGGTATATGAACAGGAAGGGCTTAGAGGGATATGAGCCAAGTGCTAGCAAATGGGACTAGGTTAGGTTTGGATATCTGGTCAGCATGGACAAGTTGGACTGAAGGGTCTCTTTCCATGCTGTACATCTCTATGACTCCATGACCTTTAGTTGATTTCTAAATCTCTCTCAATCTCCAAATGCACGATTCTTTGTAACCTTATTAGCCATTACTTTAATCCTACTACAATCCTTAACTTTCCGAGGAAGCAAGGGATAGATCTTTCTCACTGAGCTTTTCTTTGGCGGAATATGGTTTTGTTGAAAATTTTGCATTCCTTCACACATTTCCCACTGTTTCTTTGCCACCATTCAATATAGTCTAGCCAATCAACCCAAACTAATTCTCATCTCACGCCTGTATAATTAGTTTTGTTTAAGTTTGATGACTTTATTTGGGAATAGAGTATATCGTCTTATTTTTGATATGGAATTTAATTGTATAATGATCACTGCTTCCCAAAGATTACAGATTATTAATGGATTCAGCTCCATTACACAATACCTGGTTTAAAATAAATTTATCCCCAGCTGGTTTCACAGCGTAATGTTGTAGGAAAGTGTTACTAAAACATTGTACAAACTCATCTTCCAGATTACAATTGCTAATTTGATTTCCGACATCATTAAAAGGAAATTGAATATATGGAGATTCTTTAATGTGATCCTAAAATACAAAAAGTGGATCTAATTCAATCATGTCAAAAAAAAATTGCTTCAAGCTTCCTGCAAGCCTTCTCTTGAAGTGAAATTTACTTGGTTGATCAAAGACTTTTCTTGTTTAATTAGCACCTTGCCCATGTCTTAGCTTCTTTCCCCCTTCCTTTTAGCTCAGGACTAACCACCTTTGAAAGGAACAAATTATTCAGTCAAGCACACATCCTCAAGAACTCAACTTTAAATGACTGAATGGAGAAAGCAAAGCATCTGGGAGACATCTTGTAACCTTGAAACAAATTAACCGTTTGTTCCGTATGTTGAGCAGGGGTTCACACAATATCAAGTTCCCTCATTCTAAATCGAACTACAAATAGAGCATGTTGAGAGATTTGTGAAGTGAAAGAGCCCACATTCCTTTCTACAGACATTCTTCATTGTTAACAACCATTAACATTTCCTTTGTAATACTTTTCTTCAGTAAAGGTGAATTTACATCACTTTGAGAGACTGGTAGTTGAAGTAAAATATTCCAGCCAAGCCTGTTTATACCGCTGGCTCCCAACTGACTGGAACTTTAACTGTCCTGTCCAAGAGAGAAATCTGCATGTGACCAGATACAAGAACTCTGTCCAAGTCGAGAGTGTTTGTCTTTGATGTTACTCATCTTAAAGGGTTAGAGAATGGGGATCAAGGAATTGCTACCTTTTACAGAGCAGATATTCCCAAGGTGTTTTACAGGCAATTAAATCATTTTGATATGTAGCAACTGTTGTAAAGTAACAGACAGGAAAGGCAATGCATGGATAGCAATACCCCACAAATTACATTGTGATAATGGCCACATCAATTTATTTCAGTAACACTGGTGTTTGGATAATATATTGGTCTGAGAACTGGATCAAACAGCCCTTCTCTTCTTTGAGTCATGTTCATGGGTTCATTAATGTTTACCGGAGAGGGAAAATAAGACCTCAGTTTAACATTTCCTTCAAAAGCTGGCATCTACTACGATACAGCACTCACACAGTATTGCACTGAGGTGTCAGTCTAGGTTATAGGGTTAAAAATCAGACAACACCAGGTTATAGTCCAACAGGTTTAATTGGAAGCACACTAGCTTTCGGAGCGTCGCTCCTTCATCAGGACCACTATCACCTAATGAAGGAGCGACGCTCCGAAAGCTAGTGTGCTTCCAATTAAACCTGTTGGGCTATAACCTGGTGTTGTCTGATTTTTAACTTTGTACACCCCAGATCAACACCGGCATCTCCAAATCATACATTATAGGAGCAAGACTTAGGCTAGAGGGAGGGCTACCATCGCCCATGGACTATAGGACCAGGGTCCAATTTGTGAATAATGTTTAGAGAAGACTCAATAACAAAATCAAGTCAGATCTGATTAGATTACTCACCCCTCCTACTAACGGCTCTCAAGGAATGAAATTGATGCGAGTGAAGTATGGATCCCACTTCCAATCAAGATGGCAGTGGAGTAGGAAAAGAAGCACACAGGCCTCTGAGCCCAGGAGGGCGGGACTCGTCTGCTCCAACCACTTTTAGTTTTTTCTTTCTCCTTTTTATAATCTTAATTTTCCCTTGGGAGAGCTCGGACAACATCGAGGTGTTGAGGCACATCGGAGGAGAGATTGTGCTCCCAGGAATGATGGAGTGAGGTGAGATGGTGTTCATGGTGGTGAGGGAGGGAGGTGTGATAGTGTTCCTGGTGGTGATGGAGGGAGGTGTGAGTGTGTTCCTGGTGGTGATGGAGGGAGGTGAGATTGTGTTCCTGATGGTGATGGAGGGAGGAGTGATTGTGTTCCTGGTGGTGATGGAGGGAGGTGAGAGCGTGTTCCTGGTGGTGATGGAGGGAGGTGAGATTGTGTTCCTGGTGGTGATGGAGGGAGGTGAGAGCGTGTTCCTGGTGGTGATGGAGGGAGGTGAGAGCGTGTTCCTGGTGGTGATGGAGGGAGGTGAGAGCGTGTTCCTGGTGGTGATGGAGGGAGGTGAGAGCGTGTTCCTGGTGGTGATGGAGGGAGGTGAGAGCGTGTTCCTGGTGGTGATGGAGGGAGGTGAGAGCGTGTTCCTGGTGGTGATGGAGGGAGGTGAGAGCGTGTTCCTGGTGGTGATGGAGGGAGGTGAGATTGTGTTCCTGCCAGTGTTCTGGGGACCTGGGTTGGAATCCCACTATGGCTGATGGTTGAAATTGAATTCAATGAAAAAAAAGTCTGAAATGAAGAATCTATTGACGACCATTGTCAATTGTCAGAAAAAACTCATTTGGTTCACTAATGTCCTTCAGGAAATGCAATTTGCCTTCTTCACCTGCTTTGGCCTCCATATAACTCCTGACCCACAGCAAGGTTGTTGACTTTCAATTGCTTTCTGAAATGGCCTATCAAGCCATTCAATTCAATGGCAGCTGGGGACTGGCGGTAAATACTGGCCAGCCAGTGATGCTCAGGCCCCACAAGTTAATAAAAAATACATCCTGGGAATTTGGTGGGTGAAGGGCGCTGTTTCACCAATTCCAGTCGCTGATTGGCTCCTGCTGGCCAAGAGTCAAAAGGAGGTGTGATTGTGTTCCTAGTGGTGATGGAGGGAGGTGTGATTGTGTTCCTGGTGGTGACGGAGGGAGG
Organism: Chiloscyllium plagiosum; assembly: GCF_004010195.1. Taxonomy (NCBI): domain Eukaryota; kingdom Metazoa; phylum Chordata; class Chondrichthyes; order Orectolobiformes; family Hemiscylliidae; genus Chiloscyllium; species Chiloscyllium plagiosum. The sequence continues at coordinate 24,975,374 of NC_057710.1, read as the reverse complement.
TGTGATTGTATTCCTGGTGATGATGGAGGGAGGTGTGATTGTGTTCCTGGTGGTAATGGAGGGAGGTGAGACTCTGTTCCTGGCGGTGACGGAGGGAGGTGTGATTGTGTTCCTGGTGAAGATGGAGGGCGGTGTGATTGTGTTCCTGGTGGTGATGGAGGGAGGTGAGATTGTGTTCCTGCCAGTGTTCTGGGGACCTGGGTTGGAATCCCACTATGGCTGATGGTTGAAATTGAATTCAATGAAAAAAAAGTCTGAAATGAAGAATCTATTGACGACCATTGTCAATTGTCAGAAAAAACTCATTTGGTTCACTAATGTCCTTCAGGAAATGCAATTTGCCTTCTTCACCTGCTTTGGCCTCCATATAACTCCTGACCCACAGCAAGGTTGTTGACTTTCAATTGCTTTCTGAAATGGCCTATCAAGCCATTCAATTCAATGGCAGCTGGGGACTGGCGGTAAATACTGGCCAGCCAGTGATGCTCAGGCCCCACAAGTTAATAAAAAATACATCCTGGGAATTTGGTGGGTGAAGGGCGCTGTTTCACCAATTCCAGTTGCTGATTGGCTCCTGCTGGCCAAGAGTCAAACAGATTCCAGTAGAAAACCTGCCACCAGCCAATCAGCTCCATGATTGCTGGAAGATCCATCCTCATAGACTGCAATTTTCCCTCCTCCAAATTCTCCTGCTTTTGGATGTAGAAGCACAGAAAATAGGAGCAGGAGTCGGCCATCTTCCCTTCAAATCTGCTCCACTGTTCAATAGATATACACTGGATGGCCAATCATCCAGCTCAACAGCCTGTTTCTGCTTTACCCTTTAAATCTTTTAGCTCCAAGATGTTGCTCTGAGAGTGACTTGTTCCTCCATACTAATTCAAACAGAGTAAAACAAGGGGGATAAAGCATGCAGAAATCCAGTTATCTCAACTAGCTGAGACAAGAGCAAAGAAAAACTGGAACTTGATAACAATTTCTAATTTGCCTTCAATGCACTTCCACATACCTTGAAACCTGTCACCACAAACTAGATAAGTGCAGTTAGAACCAACTTTAGTTTTTTCTCAAGTCAAACTATGCTATCTGCTATTCTGATCGGCATAGAATAGGCTTTTCTTAAAGTGAATTCCTTAGGTTCCTTAATTCTAATTAGACTTCAATTTGATTTCAGATATGACTTGAAGGAGCCGGTGGGGTGGACAAAGTTAAAAATCACACAACACATGGTGCCTCAGTGGTTAGCACTGCTGCCTCACAGTGCCAGGGTCCCAGGTTCAATTCCAACCTCGGGTGACTGTTTTGCACATTCTCCCTGTGTCTGTGTGGGTTTGCTGAAGTTTCTTCCCAGTGTCCAAAGATGTACAGGTCAGGTGAGTTGGCCATGCTAAATTGCCCACAGTGTTAGGTGCATGAGTCAGAAGGAAATGGGTCGGTGTGGACTGGTTGGGCCGAAGGGCCTGTTTCCACACTGTAGGGACTCTAATCTATAAAAACCAGGTTATAGTCCGACAGATTTATTTGGAAACACTAACTTTTGAAGCACTGCTTCTTCATCACAGTTACCTGATGAAGGAGCAGCCCTCCCAAAGCTAGTGCTTCCAAATAAACCTATTGGACTATAACTTGGTGTTGTGTGATTTTTATTTCAGATAAATAATTCCATACAATAATTCCATGCATGCATGTTCTGCTGTGGGCGGGTTGAATTGGAGGCATGTAGCTGAAGGTAGCTAGGTAGATGAAAGCCTGGCAAGAAAAGCAAGTACTTGCGTTGTTGCCTTTTCATTCACTTCTCGTAACGTGATCTGTTCCACTTTTCTTTTCAACCATTTCCCACTGTGGTTTTGGAAGAGAACAGAACGGGCCACAGTTTCCAGCAATAATACCTTTCACATCAGCGGCAAATGTTCACGATTATGATTGACGTTTTCCTTTTTTTGAGGCATAAAAGATTTCAGATGTGGAAGGCTCTAAAATTACTAATCATGAGGTGGAGCCAAGGCTTTGGGGATTCGACAAGAGTAAGGGAGGGAGGGGAGGAGGCTCAGAGACACTTTCCAGAGGAAGCCAGTAGACCCCGGAGTGTGCCGATCTGTCGGCCTGGTGCTGTAGGCATCTACGTGCATTTAAAATGGTTGAGGGACTGCTGGGTTAGCCTTGCCCGTGTTCTGATTTGTATCCCTGCTACTGATACCTCTAAAATTACCTTATTAAATTCCACAGCGCCAAACATTTGACCTAGCGTTTTTACTCCAATAGACCCTTAAGCAACTGACTAAATGCGTTTGGGTTCTGCTGGCTGATGCAGTCTGTTCTGCAGTAGTAATTAGAATGATATATAGCATACTCCAGTGGCTGTTACACAGTCCTGATAGAGTAATCAACTAATCAGTGCCGTTCAAACATTCCCACTCAGCTATTCAGCAATGTCCCTTCACTCAAATTATACTGACACTTCGGGTTCCTCGCAAATCCAAATAACTTCGCCTCCCCTAATCTTGGTGTAGTACTTGTTGTTGCTTCCTTGCTCCAGATCGGAGCAAATAGAGCACTCCCCCCACAGCCCCTCCCAGTCCATTCCACTAGGACCAGCATCAACCCAGCACCAGCCCAGCATCAACCCAGCCCGAATCCAGCATCAGCCCAGCATCACCCCAGCCCTAGCCCAGCACCAACCTGGCACCAACCCAGCATCAGCCCAGCATCAACACAGCACCAGCCCAGCTCCCACCCAGCACAAACCCAGCACCAGCCCAGCATCAACCCAGCCCTAGCCCACCACCAGCCCAGCACCAACCCAGCCCCAAGTCCAACCCAGCACCAGCCCAGCACCAACCCAGCCCCAACCCAGCATCAACCCAGCACCAGCCCAGCACCAACCCAGCCCCAACCCAGCATCAACCCAGCACCAACCCAGCATCAAGCCAGCCCAAACCCAGCACCAGCCCAGCACCAGCCCAGCATCAACCCAGCATCAAGCCAGCCCAAACCCAGCACCAGCCCAGCACCAGCCCAGCATCAACCCAGCATCAAGCCAGCCCAAACCCAGCACCAGCCCAGCCCCAACCCAGCACAAACCCAGCACCAGCCCAGCACCAGCCCAGCATCAACCCAGCATCAAGCCAGCCCAAACCCAGCACCAGCCCAGCCCCAACCCAGCACAAACCCAGCACCAGCCCAGCACCAGCCCAGCATCAACCCAGCATCAAGCCAGCCCAAACCCAGCACCAGCCCAGCCCCAACCCAGCACAAACCCAGCACCAGCCCAGCATCAACCCAGCACCAACCCAGCATCAAGCCAGCCCAAACCCAGCACCAGCCCAGCACCAGCCCAGCACCAGCCCAGCATCAACCCAGCATCAAGCCAGCCCAAACCCAGCACCAGCCCAGCCCCAACCCAGCACAAACCCAGCACCAGCCCAGCACCAACCCAGCCCCAACCCAGCATCAAGCCAGTCCAAACGCAGCACCAGTGCGGCACTAGCCCAGCAGGCAGGACTCTCTGGTTGGGAAAGCAGCTCCTTTTCGCACCTGTCCAGACTGCAGTAACCAGGCCACGGGTGGGTTTAGGAACAAATTCCTGCCACTGCAGGAATCTGTACTGAAAACAACAAATGCTGGAGATCACAGTGTGTCAGCCAGCTTCCATGGAGAGAGAACAAGCTAACATTTCAAGTCTAGGTGACTCTTCATCAGAGTTGAAGTGAAGTGTCAATGGTACAGCATTTATGCTGCAGGTTGGGGGTGGGGTGTGGTGGTGGGGGTAGTAAGTGTAGGGTGCTGGTGGAGAAAAGATGTTAGTAGTTTACATTAAGTGGTGGAAATGTGAGAATGGCAGGACAATGGTGTGTCTCCTGCCAAGCTTGAAAGAACAGTATGTGGGATAGGGAAAGGGAGAATATGATATCCCAAACTACAAGAAAGGAGTCCCACTTGCTTCCTTTCAAAGTCTGGAACTCTACACCCACTACCCCCACCACTATCACCCCTCCCCCCCCCCAAACTGTAGCATAAATGCTGTCCACTCCACACTTCACATCAGCTCTGATGAAGCATCATCTAGACTCGAAACGTTAGTTTGCTCTCTCTCCATGGATGCTGCAGACCCCCTATGATTCCAGTATTGTTTTCAGTGGTGAGTTTCGGTCATTAATTGGCCACTAATTGAACACTTAAGGACTTCACTTGGTGTCAGGTCAGAAAGGTTACATGTGGGCACCCAGATCTTAATTGTTGAGGTGGCAGGAAGATGGCTAGGAATAGACTGCATTGAAGGAAGTATTCATCATGAAGGAAGAGAATTTTAGGTGGCATTGTCCTCACGGATAACTGTGGACATTCAATGGTTTTGGCTGCGGAAAGCAGGATATAGTGGTCAATATCGTCAAATCAGATCTAGTAATGAATATTGTATCTAGTTATATACCAACATGGGGTGGCACGGTGGTTAGCACTGCTGCCTCACAGTGCCACAGACCCGGGTTCAATTCCCACCTCAGGAGACTGACTGTGTGGAGTTTGCACATTCTCCCTGTGTCTACGTGGGTTTCCTCCGGGTGCTCCGGTTTCCTCCCACAGTCCAAAGATGTGTGGGTCAGGTGAATTGGCCATGCTAAATTGCCCGTAGTGTTAGGTGAAGGGGTAAGTGTATGGGTGGATTGCGTTTCGGTGGGTCGGTGTGGACTTGTTGGGCCGAAGGGCCTGTTTCCACACTGTAGGTAATCTAAATCACTGATACACTGTCACTCTTCGGGGAAAGGAAACAATCTTTGTTGTCTTGAAGATATGAACGCTGTGAAGATATTTGACGTCCTTCACTGTAACTTTTGAAATCAATTGATGATCAGATGTTTTGAAAACAAAGTTGTAAAACAATTATTTAGGTCACCTTGTGCACAAGTAACTGCATTACACAAACCCCCTTGAGCAATGTGTACGTAATTGACAATAATTAACAATAACCAGACTTTTGGACCCAGGTATACAAGCTGTCATTTAATTGTGGTACCTTGTCAAATTTTCTCTTTTCTGACTCCTTTCATCATGACTGATTTTTAATTCATGTTCTTAAAACATTCAAAAGAAAATGTCTTTTTAACCAAAATACCAAATACTAATCTCGCCAATACCATAGCCCTGAAATCAAAACTGGGGGATGGGGAAAATACAAACAGAAAGATACAAATCCCAGTAATGAGCACAATGAACACTTGCACATAAAGGCTTGACACGTTCATGCAACATTCTTCAAGCCACCGTTTCAACAGGTGAATAAATTGTTTAAATAAACAGGCCATATGTAAAAATAGCGTGCAGAAAAATAAAATAAAGGCTACAATAGTATTCTGTATCATGGTTGTGTTACTGGACTATTAGGAGAAAGTGAGGACTGCAGAAGAAGGGCTTATGCCCGAAACGTCGATTCTCCTGTTCCTGGGATGCTGCCTGACCTGCTGCGCTTACTGGACTATTAACCTAGCTGCCTGGATGAAAAATCCAAACCAGTGTGTGTTCAAATCCCATTATTTGAATTCAGATAAATAAAATGCTACCATCGTAAAAGTGGCATTAAATTATCAGATTGTCATAAAATTCCGCATGTTCACTAACGTGTTTTATAGGAGGAAGCATTCCTGCCAAGACAATATGTGATACCAGGTCCACATCAATGTGGCTGATAAATGCTCTCTATCGTGTTAGTTACTCAGTTTAGGGATGGACAATAAACATAGGCTTTGCCAATAATTCCCACATCCTGAGAACAAATACTAAAAGGAAAAGGAACTGAATGGAACTAGAACTTGTCAGAGATGGAAGACAGCCTGCTGGCTTGACATCATCGGTTTCATACCTACAGCATCAAGTGAAAATCAATCCACTGATTTTTAATCAGCAAGAGAAAAAAACTATCACAGCAACAAAAAAAAGTTGCCAAAGAACTTCTGAAGCATTTAAAATGTAGAATCCGAACGTCAGTATTTCTGTCAACTTGTTGGGGGAGGGAGAGTTCCCATGAGTTTTTCCCCATTGTGTCTCTATTCATTGGTAACAAATAAAGATAAAATGCCTGGACGTGAGACAATTGGGTCAAATCTGTTTTATTCAGATGCCTACCATGCACAATAATCCTGTGTTACAATCAAGCCAATCTAAAATACAGTTTTAAAAGTCATTCTGTGCATACAATGGGGCAACAAAGAACTAACATTGTTTTCCCCTGATATATTGTCTGCTGTACAAAAGAAAACACTGCACTGCAAGCCAGAGGCAAACGAAGTGGAGTTGGTAAGTGTTGGGGTGGAGAAAGTTCTTGTTAATTTTCAGTGAATGTAGGGAGCCACCTTTGATCCATCATTGAGACAGCTTGGAGCATTTGGGTAAATGCAGAATGTGAGGAAATATTTATAATTTAAAACGATGGCATCAGGAACACACATACTGCCGACTGGCCTAATACATCTCTAGTGAGATTAGGTATTGCTGTTGCTACAGAACCTGAAAGAGCTAAACGTCAGCAGAAGTCATCCAATGGAAAAGCTATGAAAGTTATTACAATGTCTTTGGAAGAGTGGTTAGTGTGATTCCCTTCAGTGTAAACTCCCCCACCCCCACTTCCCCTCCCCCCCAATACCAGCCCCTAAACGTTTCTAAACATAATGCTGAATTCTCTCTGTTCTGGCCGACCAATGTCCTCTGCCCATTTCCCATCACCCCACCCTGCGCTCAACACTCTCATGTTTTCATCTCGATGCCAGCTCGACATGACATCTTCTCTATTCTTGGAATAATGAGCCCAATGCTAATGACTGTTAGTGACAATGCTCATTATCACAGATGGGGAATATTTTTGGAACTGGCCGTTACATTCCTATGAGTCTCCAGCATCCTATTCCAAACAGATCCTGGCTGACACATTCTTCAGATTTCTCTTTCCGACTGTAGCATCTCTCGGTCAGAAATATTGGAACGTTTCCTTCGCTATGGGTAAGTTTCAACTCCTGGAGACAACACTTGGAAATGTGCAACAGAGGCAGTTTTCAAAACAGCGATCTGATCGAAACAATCCGCTAGTGCCCTCAAATACCTTGGCTGCAGCATTCTTCCAGGCAGATTAAAAGCATGCAGCCTTGAATATCAAAACACCCCATACTGAGTGTCTGCAGCAGTGGCTACACGCTGCACAAAAGTCTGCTCAACCTCTACACGAAAGGTGTAATGCCTGAAGAATGGGATTATGGGTTGCTTCTCGGTCTCCTGTCAAATTTCTACTAAATAACAGATCACATTATTGTAGCACCTCAAAGCCACAATATCTCCTTTGTTGCCTTGAACACTCCAATTTTAAAACCATTTAAAAATGTGTTACCCAAATCCTCCTTCGAGTGTAACTCGGTCCACTTTTATCAGTCAAAGCAGTTCTGCTAACTGTGCTGATGACAACAACCTCAGAATTATTGCCGTGTCTGGCAGTCACACCCTCCCCATTGAGCTGAGGGATGTTTTATCTTTATTAAAAACCCTTAATTCTCTGAAATGTGCGTTCTTTAAATTGTAGCTTCAGCTAAGAATTTCAGACATATCTTTTAGGGCTACTTATTGCAGAAGAGACTAAGTATGATTGTTCAGCTTCTCATTCTCCTGGGAGGCAGTATGGAATCATTGATTTTTACAGTACAGAAAAAGGCCATTCGGTCCATCTTGTCGATACCAGCTTCTGAAAGAGCTACCCAGCTAGTCCACTCTCCAGTCCTCTCTCTGTAGCATTTTGAATTCATTGTTTTCAACTATATATTCAGCTCCCGTTTGAAATCTTCTTTGCAATTTCCCTGTACCATTCTCCCAGGCAGTGCATTCCAATCCTAACAATTCTCTGAGTAAAGAAGTTTCTCTTCATCTCACTCCTAGCTTTTTTGCTGATAATCTTAAAATTGTGACCCCTAGTTACTGACATACCAATTAGCAGAAACAGAATATCTTTCTTTACCCTGTCATAATTGTTCACAATTTTGAACACCTCAGTTAGATTGCCTCTTAATCTTCTCTGCTGCAAAGAGAATAAGTTGAAACTTTATTGCTGGAACAGCACAGCAGGTCAGGCAGCATCCAGGGAACAGGAGATTCGACGTTTCGGGCACAGGCCCTTCTTCAGGATCCTGTTCCCTGGATGCTGCCTGACCTGCTGTGCTGTTCCAGCAATAAAGTTTCAACTTTGATCTCCAGCATCTGCAGACCTCACTTTCTCCGCAAAGAGAATAAGCCCAATCTCCTTCCTTGTATCAAAAATCGTCATTCCTGATATCATTCTAGTAAATCTCCTTTGAACTCTCTTCAGGGCTTTAACATCCTTCCTTAAATATGGTGCCCAGAACTGAAAATAACATTCCAAATGTCTTCTCACCAATAATTTATAGATTCCTTGCATTGATAGTCTATGCCTCTATTTATAAACTCAAGGTTCCTGGAAGCCTTCTAGACAACTCTTTCAACTTTCCTTCCTTTCTTGCCCCCTTTTCTGTCCTTCCTATAGCATCTATACCCTGGAACATTAAAGATACCAGTCCTGTCCAGTTTCTGTAATAACAATGATATCCCATTCCCATCCATGCCCCGAACTCACCTGCTTTATACATAGTTTTTTAAGATTACTTACAGTGTGGAAACAGGCTCTTCGGCCCAACCAGTCCACACCAACCCTCTGAAGAGCAACCCATCCAGACCCATTCCCCTACATCTAACACTACGGGCAATTTAGCATGGCCAATTCACCTAACCTGCACATCTTTGGACTGTGGGAGGAAACTGGAGCACCCGGAGGAAACCCGCACAGACACGGAGAGAATGTGCAAACTCCACACAGACAGTGGGAATTGAACCCGGGTCTCTAGCGCTATGAGGCAGCAGTGCTAACTGCTGAGCCACCGTGCTGCTCCAAATGTCAAACCTCTTGCATTGAAATAAACCCTATCTTTTATCCAACCTCTAATCTATGCTGCCAAGGATGCATTAAGCCCAAACATTTCTAATTTGCTAACCAATCTGCCATGTATCAAATACTTTCTGAAAGTGCACATATACAACATCCACAGCTCTGTCCTGGGTCACCTCTTCAAAGATCTCAATAAATTTGTCAGACGTGACCTGGTCTTGACGAAACCATATTGACTGTCCAGTATTAACTTATTTATCTCTTAGTGTATTATTCCATATTATGGCCTCCATCAATTTTTTTCACTCTTGATAGCAAGCTGACATATCTGGAGCTTTCTGGGTTATCCATTTCCACTTTCTTAAACAATGGTTTCACATTTGCAATCCTCCTGTCCCCCAGGACCAATCCAGTCATGTTTATGCTTACTCTCCACTTCTTGTGAATTAGGCAATCACCTATCTTTACCAATATGTTACCCCGAAACCATGAGTTTTTATTTTCTGCTATCAGCTTTGATGGGGGACCTTATCCACTGCTCTCTGAAAATCTAATTGCAGTACAGCCATTGGTTCTCCATTACATGTTGTTACTTCAAAACATTCCAAATAATTGGTACAAAGTGATTTCCCTTTCATACAACCAAGTTGACTCTGCCTGATCATCTTGACCTTATGACATCTTTAATAACAATGTCTAACATGTTCCCTATGAGGTGAAGCTAATTGGCCTGTAGTTCCTGCTTTCTGTCTCCCTCCCACTTTGAATAAAGGAGTTATATTTCAAATATATTGAAACCTTCTAAATCTAAACTGTGTCCATCTTAAAGATACCCTCTAAGATTTACCCGATGGACCTTTTAGTTGCCTTGCCTTAATCTCTTGTTATATGGTTCATTGCCAAATCTAGTGTCATAATGTTCCCACAGAGTGCCTTTGGATGTGAAGGGTATGATATAAATGAAAGTTGCTATTAAATGACTCAGTAATGACAAGTCATGGAAAATCTGTCAGATATTTATCTTGTAAAGTCAGGATGCCAGCAGTATCATCTGGAATGTTAGCCAGCAGTGATCGACTAGTTTGCATTAACTAGTGATCGACTAGTGTGCATTTCTGGTTGCCCTATTATAGAAAGGATATTATTAAACCAGAAAGAGTGCAGAAAAGATTTATAGGATGCTGCATGGACTGGTAGATTTCGATTATTAGGACAAGCTGGACAGGCTGGAACGATCTGTCCTGGACCGTAGGAGACTGAGGGGTGAATTTATAGAGGCTTATAAAATCATGAGGGGCATAGATAAAGTAGATAGCCAACAACTCTTCCCCACAATAGGGGAGTCTAAAACTAGAGGACAATAGTTTAAGGTGAGAGGAGAGAGGTACAAAAGAGTCCAGCGGGGCAATTTTCCACGCTGAAGGTGGTGAGTGTCTGGAATGGGCTGCCAGAACTAGTGGTCAAAGTGAGTACAATTTCATAATTTAAGAAACATTTATACAGGTACATGGTTCGGATAGGAATGGAGGGATACGAACTAAATGCAGGCAATTGGGACTAGTTTAATTGTGGGTAGAAACAATGATGAAGATGCTGAAAACCAGATTCTGGCTTAGTGGTGCTGGGAAAGCACAGCAGTTCAGGCAGCCTCTGAGGAGCAGTAAAATCAACGTTTCGGGCAAAAGCCCTTCATCAATTTTGCTGCTCCTCGGATGCTGCCTGAACTGCTGTGCTTTTCCAGCACCACTAATCCAGGAACTAATTTAATTGTGAAAACTGAGTGGCATGGGCAGGTTGGGTTGAAGGGGCTGTTTCCATGTTGTGGACCTCTATTTCTCTATGACAATGAATCTAATGCACTAATGACCACTTCTTGTTGCCGTGGAAAGGCTGCCAACATCATCAAACTTCCATAACCTCTTCCAACGTCTTCCAACAGGCAGAAGACACAGAAGTTTTTATATACGCACCAAAAGGTTCAAGAACATGTGGGCGGCACGGTGGCACAGTGGTTAGCACTGCTGCCTCACAGCGCCGGAGACCCGGGTTCAGTTCCCGCCTCAGGCGACTGACTGTGTGGAGTCTGCACATTCTCCC
>NC_057710.1:24960554-24964339 GCF_004010195.1 Chiloscyllium plagiosum | reverse complement strand
AGTCCAAAGATGTGTAGGTCAGGTGAATTGGCCATGCTAAATTGCCCGTAGTGTTAGGTAAGGGGTAAATGTAGGGGTATGGGTGGGATGCGCTTCGGCGGGTCGGTGTGGACTTGTTGGGCCGAAGGGTCTGTTTCCACACTGTAATATAATCTAATCATAATCTAAAAACAGTTTCTTCCCTGCTGTTGTTAGACTGCTGAATGGACCTCTCTAACTTCAAGTAATGTTGATCTTGTTTCGTGCACCTCCTGTGCAGTAACCTTGTACGCCTCTCTCTGTTGAAGTACCCTACGATCTGTATGTTCTTATTTGCTATGATCTGCCTATACTGCTCACAAAACAAAGCTTTTCACTGTACTTAGGTACATGTGCCAACACTAAATCAAATCAAATCAATCCAAAGAGCAGCCCAATCTCTGGCTCAACAACTCCCCCAAGAGTAGTTTGATCAGCCATTGCTGAGCAAGGATGAATGTTTATTTCTGCAGAGATCGATGTGAAGGTTTCTATAACACCTGCTCACTGAGAAACCCACAACTGGAAACAACAGGCTTTTCTTCACAACTTTACCTGTTCTAATGGATGGGAAATCACGGAATGTGCAAGCGGAAACTTTAGAAACACACCTTCAGTATGTGGATGCCTCACAAAAAAAGCACGATAGTGAGGTTTCTCAGACAGTGCTTGGAAGGAACCATTACTTTAATGAGCAGAAGCTATACCTTGAGGATACCACTAGGCTGAGGAACCCTGCTCTGGAACAACAAGTTAACAATGCTAAAATTATATGCCTAAAGGTTCCTAGTAATTGTTACATTAGTTACATAGCCAAATGGATCATGATTTTGCCGATAGAGTTGATGTAGCAAACATCATGCATCTGAACCACTGTTACAGTTAAAAAGAGTAGGTCTACTTGGCAAATTTTATCATACAGTCATTCAGTCATTGGTTAACTGCATTTCACCATTCTAATTCAGACTCTTACAGACCATCCAACTCCTCTGTAATATGCTTGAATCTCTGTATATATACAGTTGTGATATAGCCAACACTTTCCTCATTCCTGAAGAAGGGCTTTTATGCCCGAAACGTCAATTCTCCTGTTCCTTGGATGCTGCCTGACCTGCTGCGCTTTTCCGGCAACACATTTTCAATTCTGGCCATTATAATTACACCAGGAAAAATAATGCACTTCTTGTCAAAGCCTCACTTTCATGGCTCTTTTTTTCAAATTTTAAATGAGTTTGAATCAAAACCAACAAAAATATTATTGCAATTTGAGGTTTTGTAATGGTAGGGTTTGTTACAAAGACATTATAGAAAGCCACCGTTTCAAAAGAGATTTAAGCTTTTTGGTACTTTAATGCTTTATTTTCTTTTTGTTAATATAAAGTTCTGCACATGCATCATTTATTTTTCGGGTCTGGTTGCTTTTGGAAAAACTCACCACCTGGGTTTCATCAGCCAGTCAGTTGAGGCAGAACTAAGGTAAGTCCAGATTACCTGCATACCCGTCCTGAACACAACTGATTCAGCTCTGCTCCCAGTATGGGTTTCTTTGAGTTCAAGAATACTGAAGGTCATACAACTCACTCATTCATTCATTTAAAAACAGCCACTTGATGAAGACATTGAAAGACTATTGATGCCCCCAGGATTAATCACCAGCAAGGTCAGGGCAAGGAAATCAGGAAGAAAAATGGAACTGATTTAAAATAAAACTTTATTTAACAGAATTAAATATCAATTAAGCATTAAAGTACCAAGAATGTGTTTGTTTCAGGGTGGAGGATTTGCATTTGAAAATAAATATTAAACCCATCTATTGCATTCTTAAAGTGTATTCAATGACTTGACCTCTACTGCCTTCTTTAGTAGAGAAATACCCCCGGGTCACCACCCTCTGAGTGAAGGATTTATTTCCTTATTTCTGTCCTAACTGGCTGGCATGTATCCTCAAACTGTGGGCTCCTAGTCCTGGAACTCTCCTATACCCCCAGCAAGATGGAACTTCATCCCTGGGTCCAATCCTATCAGAACTTTAAAAGTTTCAAGCAATCATAATGACTACATTTGAAAGGAACGGGGTGAGATTAAATTAACTGGGTATTGCTCTGCGCATCTCATCATGTCAATAAAACATGAAAGAGATCACATAATATTTTTTAAAAAAACAATGTTCCTTTGCTCAGTGTTAAAATTGTCTTTCTGGACTAAAATGGCTGCTGCCAATCACATGATGCAAGCTGACTACAATTCTGAAAAATCCCAACTTGGACACCGTCTTTCTGGAATCTGATACTTTTCACAATGTAAACAACACTGGATGGAATGAATCCTGGCAGGTACTGATAATTAACATCACACTATTATATTTTCTAATAGCCCCATCTGGCTCATAGGGTAAAAATCTACCTTTTATCAGAGGGATAGAAACTAATGGACAAGTTGAAAATAGCACATCATGGAATCATCTCATGTGACCAAAGGTCCTCTGGTGTTTGAAGAGTTCATTTGTAATTTCTGGACCTCCTTGCTTCAATCTGTATTTATAACATCCACGTGAGTTGACCCTACAACACCATTGATAAAATGCAGGCCTCCTAACTTATAGCTAAGTCTGCCACAGGTTTAAACCTCCTTGAAAGCTGCTCAACTGACAGAAGACCACTAGCTCCTGAAAATTGAACTAAGCCTTTGTGCATCAACCTCATATTGTTACACCTTTAAAAGGCACTCTTTCACTCCTGTTTTGGTCAGCTGAATCCATCAGAGTCATAACTCCAACAGACGAAAAACATCTGGACACTGGAGACAAATGTTTTGGAGTCCAACAATTTGTGAATTTTTAAAAACTTATCTTTATTGTAAATTCTTTCATTTTAATTGCGTGTGTGTGTATATGATAAGGATCTATGAATAGACAAAACTGATTTATATTGAACCGGAACAGTACAGCACAGGAACAGACCCTGCACTAAAAATGATGCCATAAATTAATCCCATCTCCTTGCATATGGTCCATATCACACTGTTCCTTGCCTGTTCATGTGTCAGTCTAAATGCCTCTAAAACTTTGTTAACATTTCTGCTCCTTCTACTTCCCCTGGTAGCACATTCCAGGCACCTACCGTACTCTGCAAAAAAGCCTCCTTTAGAGTCATAGAGTCATAGAGATGTACAGCATGGAAACAGACCCTTCAGTCCAACTTGTCCATGCCGACCAGATATCCCAACACAATCTAGTTCCACCTGCCAGCACCCGGCCCATATCCCTCCAAATCATTCCTATTCATATACCCATCCAGATGCCTCTTAAATGTTGCAATTGTCCTCTGGCAGCTCATTCCATACCCGTATCACCCTCTGTGTGAAAGAATTGCCCCTTAGGTCTCTTTTATATCTTTCGCCTCTCACCCTAAACATATGCCCTCTAGTTCTGGATTCCCCGACCCCAGGGAAAAGACTTTGCCTATTTACCCTATCCACGCCCCTCATAATTTTGTAAACCTCTATAAGGTCACCCCTCAGCCTCCGACGCTCCAGTGAAAACAGCCCCAGCCTGTTCAGCCTCTCCTTATAGCTCAAATCCTCCAACCCTGGCAACATCCTTGTAAGTCTTTTCTGAACCCTTTCAAGTTTCACAACATCTTTCCGATGGGAAGGAGACCAGAATTGCACGCAATACTCCAACAATGGCCTAACCAATGTCCTGTACAGCCGCAACATGACCTCCCAACTCCTGTACTCAATACTCTGACCAATAAAGGAAAGCATAC
>NC_057710.1:24937292-24959939 GCF_004010195.1 Chiloscyllium plagiosum | reverse complement strand
TACAAATATCTCAGCAAGAGGCCCAGCAATCACTTCTCTAACTTCCCACAGAGTTCTCGGGTACACCTGATCAGGTCCTGGGGATTTATCCATCTTTACCCCTTTCAAGACATCCAGCACTTCCTCCTCTGTAATATGGACATTTTGCAAGATGTCACCATCTATTTCCCTACATTCTATATCTTCCATATCCTTTTCCATAGTAAATACTGATGCAAAATACTCATTTAGTATCTCCCTCATTTTCTGCGGCTCCACACAAAGGCCGCCTTGCTGATCTTTGAGGGGCCCTATTCTCTCCCTCGTTACCCTTTTGTCCTTTATGTATTTGTAAACTCTCTTTGGATTCTTCTTAATTCTATTTGCCAAAGCTATCTCATGTCCCCTTTTTACCCTCCTGATTTCCCTCTTTTTAAACTTTCCCAGTCTCACCTTAAACCTATGACCCCTAGTATTTGACATTTCCACCGTGGGAAAAATATTCTCCACCCTTTTCATGCCTCTCAGTTTAATAAACTTCTATCAGGTCAACCCTCAGCCTCCGACACTCTGGCAAAAACAATCCAAATTTATAACTGAAGCCTTCCAACCCAGGGAACATCCTGGTAAACATCTGCACTCTCTCCAAAGCCTCCACATCTTTCCTATAGTTTGGCTACCAGAACTGTGTGCAGTACTCCTAATGTGGCCTAAAGTTTCATAGAGCTGCAACATGACTTGCCAACTTTTATAATCAATACCCTGACTGGTGAAGGCAAGCATGTCGTATGCCTTCTTTGGCACTTTAACCTAAAGAGAGCTTGTTATGCATCACTTTCAATTGAATTTTAGTCATGGATGGTTTGAGCGAACTATACCACAGCCTGTTTCAAAGGAGAAAGGTTTCAGGGCCTTCTTCAGAACTGATGCTCGAAATACTAGAGCCCTAGGAGATTGAGGGAGTAGGGGAGTGAGGTGTTGAGGGGTCAGGTTTTGTTGGGTAGGTGGTGCGGAAGGAAAAGGGGGCCTTGATATCTTGGTGCAGTGCCTCCTGTGCTCACAAGAGCCACCCTAACAGGTATTCTCCTCCCTTCCTGCCTTTTCCCATCTAAGACATAAAAATACTTCAAATATGGCCTAACGTTTTATACAGTTCTCCACAGATGCTGCCAGACCTCTGAGTTTTCCCACCAATTTCTGGTTTTGTTTCGGATTTCTAGCACCTGCAATTTTGGGGTTTTTTTTTTGCTCCGGTGTCTCTCTCTCTCTCTCTGTCTCTCTCTCTCTCTCTCTGCTCTGGGAAGCCATGTTTTAATCAGTGCTTTTTCCAGCCGACCCAGCAATGCCCACCACTGAACTCTGATGCTGCTGCGGCCAATGAGATCCTGCCAGTTAGTTTGCTGGCAGCTCCTGACGGCGGAATTTACTCCCACTGGGATTCCAGGGTTAATCCCGGAACCTGTCTGTCCAAGAGAACGCACCCATTTTTTATGCTGGGGCTGCCTGCGATTTCTAATCTGCCTCAGCTGCCAAACCTTCCTCGATCTCGCCTTCGGTTCCTCTTCTCTACATCTTACAGCTGTAAAAAAAAAATTTCACTTTTCCACCTCTCCCCTCACTTCCAAAGAAGAAAAATCTCAAACTTCTCTTTTTCTCTCCCTCCCTCAACAGACACTGCTAGACTTGTTGAGCTTCTTCAGCATTTTCTGCTTTTATTTCATATTCCAAATGTCTGCATTATTCTGCTTTTATTCTGAACAATCCATTCATTATTATTTACATACGGCAGGCAGGAAACCAGCTTTTGTTTTACCAGTTTAGCCTACCCAGCCGATATTAAGGGGTGACAGTTTAGGGATGGGACTACCTATCTCTATCCAATACCACGGTCAAGATTAGAGTGATGCTGGAAAAGCACAGCAGGTCAGGCAACAGCCAAGGAACAGGAAAATCGACATTTTGGGCAGGAGCCCTTCATCAGGAATCTTGCCAATCCCACACCTTGTAAGAGTATATAAAGTCCAGGCCATAGCTTGTATCATTAGGTCATTTTGGTATATTTGTATTTTACTGTTTAGGACACAAGGTCTAATTGGTATTTCATCCTGGGACTGCGTTGGGACGGTAACTGTTTACAATATGTGATTTGGAGGGAGGAAGCAAGTGTACTATAGCCAAATCTGCAAACAACACAGAAAGGAAAGGCAGGTTGCGAGAGGGAAACAAACAGTTTATAAAGACATATTGATAGGTTAAATGAGTCTAATGTGGGAAAATGTGAAGTTGCTCATTTGAGAAGGCAGATCAAAAGAACAGAATGTTATTCAAACAGATAAAAACTGCAGAAAGGGACTTGGGGTATACTTGTGCACGGAACACAGAAAGCTAGCACATCAGGAGTTCTGTGAGCAGTTTTGGTCCCCTTATTTAGGGAAGGATATCATTTCACCGGAGGCAGTTCAGAGAAGGTTTACTAGGATGGTCGCTGGTAGGGAAGGATCGTCTTCTGAGCAAAGGCTAAATAGGTTGGGATTCTACTCACTGGAGTTTAGAATAATGAGAGATGGATCACATTGAAAAATATAGGATTCTTAAGGGTAAATGCTGAGAGGTTGTTTCCCCCCCATGGGAGAGTCTGGGATCAGAGGGTGTCTCTGGGCTCAGAGGGCATAGTCTCAGAATAAGGAGATGCCAATTTACGGCTGAGATGAGGAGGAATTTCGTCTCTCAGAGGGTAGTGAGACTTTGGAACTCTTTGTCACAGAGACCTACCAAGGCAAGTCCTTGTCACAGAGACCTACCAAGGCAAGGCTCAGATAGCTAGATGCTTGATCAGTTGGGGAACCAAGGATTAAGGGCAGGAAAATGGATGAGAGGAATGTCAGATCAGCCATTGAATGGTAGAGCAGGCTGAAGGGCCAAACAGCCTCCTCCTGTTCCTATTCCCTAGATCCTGAGTTAATTTGAAGCTAAACATTTTTCAGTTGATCCTGTTATCATGATAAGTGATCAAAAGTGTTTGATTTATATGCAGATATACATATTCAATGTGATGTTATGCACAGTTAACTTGTATATAAGCTGTAGAAATCATTGTAGGTTGAATTCTCAACCTGGTAACCAAACATAAGAATACTTGAAGGATGTGCTAAACCAGGGTTGCAGTCATCGGCTCTCTTAGATAGATATAAATGATCCTGTGGCACTATTACAAAGAAGTGTATTGAGATTGCTCAATCCTTGGTCAGTGTACATTCCTCAATCAACAACTCATCATTGTCATAGCGCTGCATGTGGAGACTTGCTGTGTACAAATATCCTGCCTTATTTCCTACATTAGAACAGGGACTGACCTCCAAAAATATTTGATTGCCTGTAAAGCACTTCGAAGCATCCTGAACTTGGGAAAGGCACATTTCTTTCCCGAGGTAGTTAAAACAACTTCACCATCCATCTAATTGAAACTGATGTTTGCTGTTCAGTTCTGATGCTAACTCCTCTTCATCTTCCAGTTGCTGTGCACTTCTGACATCTTCTATCACATTTCAGACTCTGTTTAATTTTATTTCTCTATTTGTGATCGAGGAATGCTGCCAAACCCCTGCTACCTTTGCCCTGGAGCCAGTAATGCAGTGGAATGTTTTAAAGGAAAACTGCTATTTGTCATGGACTAGAATGCCACTTAAGGTTCATGCCAATGTCATCTTGTGTGATTTGTCAAAAGGAGGGATCCAATAGGTTCTTCTTACTACGACCAGTTTCTCCCACAGAGCAGTCATCCATCATTCCTTGGTCAGGGCCTGCCCATCTGGGGAGAGTAAGGCATAGAAAAAAAATCCAAGACTAGATTTAATGGCCTCACTCCCTCCAAACAATCTGAAAGAGCAATTGGCTATGGCCCTGGTATTCCAGATATCGCCTTGTTTCTGTCACTGTGGGTGCCACCTCGCTTGTTCTAAGTGTTTTACAAGGTTGTCACCCGGGAGAAAGAACACATGCTTTTGATGAAACAGGAAGGATATAGTCACTGTGGGCCAAAAACATTTAGCTGTTTCCCATATTTGGCAAGAAGCCACTGATGACATTTCCAGGCAAGAAAACCTACACGTCCTGTGTCCATCACAGTTATCATCATCTTTAATGGAGCATAAATCACGAGGAAACCAAACTGTGCTGAGAATAAGCAGTCAGCATTTAACATTACAAGCCACAAATCTCAGTCAGTTGATTGTGGCGTCAAGCTTCAGCATCTGTGCGTAAAGTAAGTTTGCACATGTTTGCGCATATCTGTCGATCTCTTCTGAGAATAGAGTTTCAAAAAAAATAATTAGGAGTCTTAAAGCTTTGTTTATAGAGTCAGGGAGTCATGCAGCCCAGAGAAGACCTTTCAGCCTATCAAATCGGCAACAATCTTCAATAATCCCTCACTCATTGAAAGATTTTGAAATGTTCTTTTGAAAATGAATGAAAATGGGAAAATGAAGTTAAGACGCAGATCAACTTTGATTAAATTGAATGGCAAATCAAGTCTACTCCTGTTTTAATGCCCTGTCTATGGTACTAGCAGCCAGAGAAAGGACTAAACAGTCCAGTAATGGTGATTCCTCAAGCAGTCTCCAGCTCCTAGGCTATCCCGCAAATAAACTCCAGCTGTTGGGTTTAACTTCAACACTTGGCTGACATTACTCCTGAATGTACATTGGTTCTTCACGGTTGCACGTGTGGAATCCAACTTATTTAGCTCAGCGTGGTCTGGGAGTGATAGGTTACAAACTGAGATGTGTTAGAGCAATACACGGATAGGGAGTAGACATTCCCCAATACGTTTCGTGGGAGAGGTTACCCTGCCAAATGGATTCAGTGACATAATTAATTTAGGAACTCTTCACTGTTTATTTATTTTTAATTGTCGGAGAGGGTGGACATTTGGAGGGATTTTATGTCGCTGCTTGCTTCTAAAGAACAATGGGATCACAAGGTCACATCCTGCTCTGGACAAGATACATCTAGCACTTCCATGTACAGTTGCACTGTAAGTACTGAACTTCCTGACTGTTAACTGTGTGACTGCACAGCCGACTGAAGGGGTCACTGAGATTCCTAAGGACTGGCTTCATATCCAATAGTATGTCTGGCTCAGCTATCCCCATTTTTCATATTTGCTTTCCCAGGCAGAAAGTTCCCATAAGGCTCTGCTCTTTTTGATGAACAAGTCCAAGCTAAGGTCATTAGTAATTTGCTTCACGATGGCATCAAATGCAAATTTCCACACAACGCAGATAAAAGAAGCCATTTTAGCTAGGTGGGATTATTTTTCAATATGCATTAAAGAAGGAAGGGAGAGTACCAAACTCTCTCTATAGCCTAATGTTTTCGGAAGAATGAAGAACAAAATACTGGTTTAAAATTCCCTGTGCTCTCAAGGTTAGCTGAGTTGGCTGGACAGCTGGTTTGCAATGAGGTAAAAACAATGACTGCAGATGCTTGAAACCAGATTCTGGATTAGTGGTGCTGGAAGAGCACAGCAGTTCAGGCAGCATCCAAGGAGCTTCGAAATCGACGTTTCGGGCAAAAGCCCTTCATCAGGAATAAAGGCAGTGAGCCTGGAGCGTGGAGAGATAAGCTAGAGGAGGGTGGGGGTGGGGAGAAAGTAGCAGAGAGTTTGCAGTGGGAGAGGGACTCCCTGAGATTCTTGTAGAGAGAGGAGGAAAACTACTTCAAGGCAGGCATCCTTTACAATGAAGAGTGACACAGTTCTTGCACTGGCTGAGGGCACCATGTAGGTCCTGCCTTGCCCCTTGCCTGAGGTGTGGTGACCGCTATCAGTCAGCTCTGTCAAATGAAAGAGCAGGAACTATAGTGACATTACCCATGTCATTGTCATAGTCAAAAATCACATGACAATGGGTTATAGTCCAACAGGTTTATTTGAAACCGGAAACTTCCGGAGCGCCCCCCCCCCCCCCCCCATCTTGTCATAGTATTTCAAGTTCACATTCCTTTCATTCTCACAGTTCTTACTCCATGGTGCTGGTTAAAAAGGAGGAGGAAGCCTGCTGAGGGGAGGAGGGAGCCTGCTGAGCTCTCCCAACCCTTCCCCCAACACCTACCCCCACAAAGCCAGTTGATAGTCAATTGGCTGGATGGGGGGGGCTGGGGGTTTCTGTCCCTCAGGAGTCAGGAAGTCTGACCTGAGAGAGCTAACCAGAGGATGAAAGCATTTTGTGTCAAGAGTGAATGGCTTTAGACCTGGGTCAGTGTTTGGCTGTGTTGTCAGGCCCCCAATGAGCTGGCCTAAGGGAGAAATGGAGGAAGTTCTGGAGGATGGAGGGGTAGTGGTGGTCGGATGGCTGGGAGGGGAGGAAAGCCTGGAGTGGGTAAAACCTTTCAGGATGATTAAATCATGGAAGCAGGACATGGCTGTAAAGTGGAAAATAATTGGCTGCATGAAAGTCTCAGATGGCCTATTGACTGGGGGATTGCACATGCCATCCATAGGTTATAGAGGAGGCCTGGGTAGGGAGGGAGAAAGTGGGGTGAATAAGATTTTCCTACTGTCTCACTGACACCGCCAACATTGATTTTTCCTCTGCCTTCACTGCTCATTTCCTCATCACCTCGGTCCTTACTGTTTGGAGTCACTTCTCTACCTTCCTCCTCCCTTCTGATCTCAATCATGATCTCTAGAGACCCGTAATCCAAGCCCCAGATCAATGTGTTACCCGCTCCACTTAAATGGAATTGTCTTTACCTCTGATCAGGACTGCGTTTGCCCAGATATGCATCTTTTTCCCTATTAAAATCCATCCAGACCGCTTTTAATGAAAAAAAAAGTAAGGTTGATGGCTTTATTTTCAGGACTGGAAGAGTTAATTGGCGATAGCAGGAAGGAAGCTGCCATACAGTAAGGATTGCTGTGATTTATAGTTTCAAGGTTTTGGAGGCCAGAACGAACTCGAACTGCGCAATTTCTCACATTCTCTTCCTGCACTCACTCCTTAACTCCTTAATGCCATTTCTCTGTCTAATTTCTCCCCTTATCTATTCCTTACTCTTGTTACTTATCTTTTTTCTGTTCTTTCTGCTGATAGTCCGGCTGCTGTTAGCTCTCATTCACTTACTGGCCTTGGCTCTCAGCTCCCCTTGGTATTCAACCTACACTCCTTCTTTCCCGTTTCATTGATGACTTTGGTTCCAAAACTAAGTCCACGTGGACAATCTAGACTAATAGCTCATGGGAATAATCAGATCAGAGTCATTTCCTTGTCAGAAAATTAGCCTTTTTTTTTGCTTTGGCTTATCAGTTGCACAGTTGGAGTTAAAGTTAGCCTCCAAAATCTTAGCACTGTAAATCACGGCATCGCTTACTCTGTGACAGCAAATCTCACCCTGTCATCATTTTTTAAACCACTGAGTACTAAAAATCAAAGTTTTGTTTTCATTGGTGAAATTGTGTGGATGAGCTTTGAATGGGTTCACAAAGCAAAATAAAAATATGCAAAAATCATTGAAACTGAAAACACGTTTTTTTGTGGTGGAATGGGGACACAAAGAAAGATGAAGATGGAAGAATGGTAAATGGAGATTTATTCCTCTTTACATTTATGTAAGGATCAGTGCTGGGTCCTCTACTTTTTGTTATTTACATGAATGATTTGGTTCCGAGCATAAGAGGTACAGTTAGTAAGTTTGCAGATGACACCAAAATTGGAGGTGTAGTGGAGTAATCTGTTATCTCAGATTACAACAGGATCTTGACCAGGTGGGCCAATGGACTGAGAAGTGGCAGATGGAGTTTAATTCAGATAAATGCGAGGTGCTGCATTTTGGGAAAGCAAGTCTTAGCAGGACTTATACACTTAATGGTGAGGTCCCAGGGAGTGTTGCTGAACAAAGAGACCTTGGGGTGCAGGTTCATAGCTCCTTGAAAGTGGAGTTGCAGATAGATAGGATAGTGAAGAAGGCGTTTGCTTTCCTTTATTGGTCGGAGTACTGAGTACAGGAGTTGGGAGGTCATGTTGTGGCTGTACAGGACATTGGTGGAATATTGCATGCAATTCTGGTCTCCTGCATATCGGAAAGATGTTGTGAAACTTGAAAATGTTCAGAAAAGATTTACAAGGATGTTGCCTGGGTTGGAGGATTTGAGCTATAGGGAGATGCTGAACAGGCTGGGGCTGTTTTCCCTGGAGCGTCGGAGACTGAGGGGCATGTGGGTATATGAATAGGAAGGGTTTGGAGGGATATGGGCCGGGTACTAGCAGGTGGGACTAGATTAGGTTGGGATATCTGGTCAGCATGGACGGGTTGGACTGAAGGGTCTGTTTCCATGCTGTACATCTCTATGACTCTGTGTATATTGAATCACGCTTCTATTCCGTATGAAGATTGAGGGGTCACAGATCCCATTACAAAAAGAGAGGACAACTTGCCCTCTGGATCAGAACCCCAATTTCAGTTTGAATGTATTGTGTAAGAAGATTTCAATCTAATGTGGATCTTGTTTTTGTGCACCTCCTGTGCAGCTGTAACCTTGTCTGCCTCACTCTGTCTAAACATCTTATGATCTGTATATCCTTGTATGTTGTGACCTGCCGCGACTGCTCACAAAACAAAAATTTTCACTCGCCTTAGGTACATGTGACAATAATAAAACAAATCAAATCAAAAATAATTTGCTGACAAATTAGCTGTCTGCATCCTTTCTTGAAAATTTCCGGTGCTTCACAAATTTGAATCAAGTGACGGCTGGAAATATAGGCAATAGTTATAATCAATTACTGTTCACTGGTTACATAGCTGTCATAAAACAGTAAATAATAAAGTTAAAATTACATCTAAAAGTGTGCTTAGTCTAAGTTGAGAATATTTGTGTTTTTGTACAGCCAGTAAGGAACCAATATGTGAAGGTGAAGCCCCACTCTATCATTTTGTTAGTCAATTAACCCTGTGGAGAATCACCACAGTGTGGAAACAGATCATTTGGCCCATTGAGTCTAAACTGACCCTCTGAAGACCAGCCCATCTACACCCAGGTCCCCACATTATCCCTATAACACTGTATTTCCCATGGCTAATCCACCCAGCCTGCACATCCCTGGATACTTTAGCGCACTCAATCCACCCACCCTGCACATCTTTAAACTATGGGAGGAAACCCACACAGACACACAGGGAGAATGTGCAAACTCCACACAAACTGGAATCAAACTTGGGTCCCCCGTGCTGTAAGGCAACAATGCCAACCACTGAGCCACCATGCCACCCAGATACTAATCCCCTATTAGAGAAGTACTCATTATAAGTATATTATTTCTCCCAAAAATATTTTTTGTGTCTTTTATAAGTTGCATTTCTGGGAACGGCGACTTTTACCAACAACAGGGATGCTGCTGAGACACCAATAAAAAACTACAATGTATCATCAAGGGCAAAAATGTTTTAAAACTAGTTCCTTTAAAAGGTGTTCTGACAAAGGGCCATTGAACGTGAAACATTAACTCTCTCTCTCTCGCTCTCAAAAAATGCTGCAAATCCTGCTGAGTTTCTTTGGCACTTTCTGTTTTTGTTTCTTTTTAAAAAGGGCTTGTTTTTGCAATGACAGTTCACTCTCAATAGTGGAGCTGAAGGCATCAGATCAGATTGTAAATGCCCTAAATAAGACAAATAGAGTCCTAGATTTTGCAAACAGAGTCACAGAGTGTAAAACCAAAGGAAGGTGTGGTGATTAGTTCTAGGCACCACACTTTAGGAAAAATGTGAAGGGATTAAAGAGATTATGGACAAGATTCACAAGAATAGTTCTGGAACTCAGTTACATGGATAGACTGGAGAAGCTGGGACTGTTCTCCTTAGAGAAGATTAAATTAGATTCCCTACAGTGTGGAAACAGGCCCTTTGGCCCAACAAGTCCACACCGACCCTCCGAAGAGTAACCCACCCAGACCCATTTCCATCTGACTAACGCACCTAACCTATGGGCAACTTAGCATGGCCAATTCACCTCATCTGCACATTTTTGGATTGTGGGAGGAAACCGGAGCACCCGGAGGAAACCCATGCAGACACGGAGAGAATGTGCAAACTCCACACAGTCAGTTGCCTGAGGCTGGAATCAAACCTGGGACCCTGGTGCTGTGAGGCAGCAGAGCTAACCACTGAGCCACCGTGCCGCCTCTAAAGATACGACAGAGAATGTTGTGAAAGATCTGAACAATGTAGATTGAGGAAAGGAAACATTTCAGGTCCACAGGAAGAAAGGTACGGAGAGGTGGTAGAGTCAATCTAGCTGAGTAGCTCTTGCAGAGAATCATAATGGGCACGATGGGCCAAATGGCCTCCTCTGTACTGAAAACATTTTATGATAATAGAGTCATAGAGTCATACAGCACAGAATCCTTTGAATCCATGGCCCTTTGGTCATGGTATGTATGCAGAGATCTAGCTGTCGGGACCCTAACCTTTTCAGATAATCTAGAGAAAGAAGACTTCTCCAATTTATATATTATTGACAGACACCATTGGCACAATTTGAGAAACTGTGCAGTTAAGTGGAAAAGATAGAAGGGCTGAGAAACCTGGCTGCAAACCTCCATGACCAGGAGCAGACCAAGACCCCAAAGGGCCTGAAATAGACTTTAGATTTTCAATAAACAATGTACATCCCAAGTAATGTAATATACAAAGAACCTGAGCCCAGAATAAGCACATGCTTGGCACATGCCAACATTGAATTCATCAGTGCCCGTTGCTTGCCTAAAATAATGGACACTGCACAATTCAATTTTTATGCCAATGTGTACCTACATATGAAGTACACAACTATCTAGCTTCACTACCTAACCTCCAGGGGAAAACTGGCTTTTTGTAGAGAGTAGGTAGCAGACCACAACCTTCTCCCCTGAAACCATGTGCCAGTTTCAACTTATTTCTAAGGTCTTAACAAAGAAAGACCATTTGGCCCAACAAGTCCACACTGGGTGCTTAAGCTCTGTTGTATATTGTAAAAAAAAACCTGTTGTATTATAGTATAAACCACACTACCACACCAAATGTTGCATTAACTTATCTAAACAATTTAGCATGAGTAATGATTATATAGCACTACGTATGCACTGCAATATGAAAACTTAAGTCATATATACAGGAAGACCAGATAGCAGTCTGTGAACTCAGTCCATTCTGCTCAAAAAGGCTCAAAGTTGATTGCTCTAATAGAATGCCCTCTAGGGGCAGTACAATGTACCTAAACTGATATGAACTAAATTACAAAATAATAATGAAATTCACAAGTTAGAAGGTTGTAAGACCAAGGAAATTAAGTTAATTATTGTATTCACAAACTTGCAAAATTACAAGCACTCACTTCAAATTATGCAGAGGGCAATTGGCAATTACTTCATTCTACGAGAGTGGATCACCTGCCCACTGTGGACATCATTCCATGGACGTCCATGGAATAGGAACTGAGTGGGATCTATCATAGGGTGGCAAAAGTGAGGACTGCAGATACTGGAGATCAGAGTCAAGATTAGAGTGGTGCTGGAAAAACACAGCAGGTCAGGCAGCATCTGAGGAGCAGCAAAATCGACGTTTCAGGCAAAAGCTCTTCATCAGAAATAAGGTTGGGAGCCTCGAGTGTGGAGAGATAAATGGGGAGATAAGTGGGGCTGGGGAGAAGGCAGCTAAGAGTGCAATAGGTGAATGGAAGTGGGGATAAAGGTGATAGATCAGAGAGGATCTATCACTCATTTGCAGATCCAGGAACCGTGAACAGGCTCGTAGTCATGACTGGAGAGACAGGGAGGGGAAATGACCAATAGTTCTGGTCAGCCAAAAGGTTGAACAGGTAAATGTCAAGGAGGTTTTCAAGGCACAGAGGAAGAGGGGCGCAGTGAGAGACTTCAGCAGAGAAATCTATTCAACATTCAATGATTGTCAAAGACACAGACAATAAAAGTTTCATGCAAATTTCAAATACTCCATTGTTTCATTCCTTTATGGCAAGATCAATGTTTATTGTCTATCCCTAATCACCCTTGAGAATGTGGTGGTGAGCTACCTACCCGAACTGTTGCAGTCTGTGGGTTGTAGTTGCACCCACAGAGTTCCAGGATTTAAACTCAGTAACAGTGAAGGCACCACAATTTGGTTCCAAGTCAGATTGGTATTTGCCATATGGTTAAGGACATTGCATGCTGTTTTATAATGGTGGGAGAGTTACATATTTTACAATTACAGTACCACTGTATTTTACCCCATCCATCACTTTCAATTTACTGTAAACATCCTGTAGGCTAATGGGAGTTACAGTTCTTTCAGTGAGGGGTATCTGCAGATTGGTGTGTATTTGTAGAGTAATTGCCAACTCCAGGTCAGAGGAAACTTTGAAATAACTGTTCCTTCTCTTATATCTTTGACCTTTTAAGCATAAAGTCAAAGTATTACTTGCCAAGTTCATCCACCATTACAGTAGAAGGAGAAATGGAGTCCACCTGTATTTGGCAAATCCCCACAAACAGCAATGGACTGACTGTGCAGAGAGTCTATTTTCATGATGCTAGGTAAGGTATAAATGCTAGCCACGATATCAGGAGGACTCCACTGCTCTTCTTTCATCAGTGCCATGGAATCTCTGCAACCATCTCATCGAGCAAGTGATGCCCTTATTTAACATCTTGAAAAAGCACCTCTAACAATGCAGTTCTCCCTCAACACTCAGTTGAAATGTCAGTCCAGATTCCATATTCAATGCTCCACTGAGTACACTTCCACTCAGCCAAGGATGACATGCATCTCGGAACATTGATGCATTGTGCTAAATAACTAACAGGAACAGTGTGGATCACGGACAGGAACTGGGCCTCTTGTTGGCTTTGGTTTGGATTTACCAACATGGGGATGAGCTGGAATTTGTCCTTGCACATCCAATATTTTAGACATATTATTCCTGGATAAGATGCAGAGTGACTACAACTGTGCTCATAGCTGTAGAGGAATTTGCTTATTATCCTGCCCACATAGAATGATTTAACAGACTATTCCATTTTATTTAAAGCCTCAACAGACCCCACTTCTTCATGTCAAGCATTTCCCACTCTGCACTCAGCTCATCTGGGCATATGTGTTACTTGAAGTCAGCCAGAAGCTTGCAAGTGAGCAGTGCACAGAAGCACAAGCAGCACTGCAGACAGAATTTTATTAAAATGCAGTGAGTCTGGGTGCTCCTGTCACATAGATCAAAAACAAGAAAGGTTAGGGCAGGAGTCGGGGGGCTGGGTGAGAATAAGAAGCTGGAATGTTGACGCTTTGGATCCTAAATCAATCAGAAAAATGGACAGCCTCACACTTTGATATTCACACGGATGCACAAGCTGCCTTCTGCTCCTGAGCATCTGCAAAGAATTGTGGATTAAACAGATCCATATGTTCTGCATGCCTTAAACTGACACCAGCCATATGTCAGCTCATCAGGCGTCTGCTGCATTATCAGGTATGCAACATGTGAGAAAAACAGTTCATAATCACATTTTACACTTACGTTAGTGAAAAATAACTCTTCTTTCACCTCAATCATAAGCAGGTGCAATTCTGGGCTTTGTTCCCCAGTCAAATCCCATATTCTCTGGTATACGTCATTATCAGTGACAAAGCAACATATTAAACAGTTCTTTTAGATGATGTCATGACCACAAAGACAAAGAAATCTCTCAATGTCATGCGAACCTCAAGTTGATTGATCATTTGAATTGAATTTTGTATTTCAGGATAGTATGAACTGTCAAGTTTGTCCAAATAGTTCAAGCCTGTTTACAAGCCTGTGTTCATCAAGGCAGATGTCAACAAGTTCCATCCTCCATGCAATCAACCTACTGAGATGTCCACCTTAAATGATACCTGATCATGACATAGTTACTGCAAGTTAATCAAGGGCTAATCTACAACTGATTATTAGAAAACAGGCAGGCTATACAAAGTAATGGATACTTGGCATTGATTACAAGGCACTAAGCTGACTGAGGGGTTCAGGTCACCTTATAAACCTTAAGGGCAAAGATCAAGTGCTTTATAAACATCATTTGAACCCCATGAGACTAAATTACTGTCATAAAAATATCATGCTTTGCAATAAGGTTTTGTTATGTATTACACACATGGCTGTAATATATACAGTTTTGTGCAGTATTTCTGTCACCAACAATGTGTATCATTACAAAACTAATTATAAAATCCAGTAAAAAAGAGCAGTCTAGTTAAAAACTGTTCATATCAACAAATATTTGAACTCTAAGTAATTCCTATCAAGCAATCAGTCTGATTAAATTGTAATTTAATCAGAAATTCAAGCCTGAATTATAATCTGTACTATTGACATTGTCATTCCAGACAAACAATTCCAGTCTAATCTACAACCAGAAAACAAAAATCACCATCTACATAAATTACCTGACACGTTATGTTACATTACCTAATTATTTTAAATAATTACATTAAGTAATTACATTACTCATAAAAGCAGCATTTCACTTCAGTCTTAAAAGAGATTTATATATAAGGGCTTATGCCCAAAACGTCAACTCTCCTGCTCCTCAGATGCTGCCTGACTGGCTGTGCTTTTCCAGCACCACGCTCTTCAACTCTGATCTCCAGCATCTTCAGTCCCCACTTTCTCCTATATTCTTTAAATAATCAATCCTTCTGAACAGCACTCGATATGGGTGTTATTTCTCCTTTACCATGATGATGTGCCCCTCATCAACCGTTCTGTCAACAATTCAGCGCTCCCTTACAGATGCAGCTCATACTTCACCTCTGACATTTTCTGTTTGCTTTTTACAGAGCTGTTAAAAACTAATGGCTTAAAAGCAGTTGAAGCACTTTGTTGTGAATGTGGGAAGGTTCTGGCAAGGTGCTGCCCAAGTGCAAATTCTTTCTTTTGCCCAAAGACTGAAAGTTATGCAGCCAGCTATCTCCCAATTGCGTTTTGGAATCATCTGGTAAAATCAACATTTTTGCATTTCCCTTCATTTCTCAGGTGACAAAAAAACAGAGTCAGTATGAGCGAGCATACTTCGCCTGCTAGGAGAATAGGATTTGCATCTATATGCCTGACTGACATTAAACTGCCAGTAAACTGTATCTCACTTAGCTCTGTGTGTGTGTGTGTGTATGCATGTGTGTCTGTTTTGAATGAAGACCAAAATCTGTTACAGTCAAGTTGACTTTTCACACTCTCTCAATTGGCAGACAATGTAGCTATGAAATTTATATTTGAGGCTTTTTAAATCGGAGATAATTCTTCACACCACTTCACGGCTCCATCTGGATACAGTAGGACAGGATTTATTTGGTGCTACAAACATGTCATTGGATAGGCTGAGAAATTACTGAAATGAACAGTGATTTTATGACTGGCAAGATTTGTCATTGAGTAGTTTGGTGATGAGTGGCCTGGAGTGAAGGCAAAAGACTCTGGATACTTAACAAATTATCGTCTTTCCAATGCATTAAATGCATGTTTATAAATCAAGCCTTCTTTTCTGTCTTTTCAGGTTTTTCCTGCCCTAGGCCATAGGAACTAAAGTGAGAACAAACACTACAAGTCCTCAGGTTCCTTGTTCTCTTCACGGAAGCTTCAATAGTGGGTGTTGACATGGTATTTGACCAGATTCAATTAATGTCCTGGTCTGGACAGAGGTATTTCTGGATCATATCTTCAGAGCAGTGTATGGGTTGTGCCAGGAGCTGGTGGCAATGTGAATTGTATACGCTTCCAACAGACTGCTGGCAAAGCCCTGACCTTGTACTGTTTTGCTCCTTTGTATCAGTCTTTATGGGGGAAGATACTTCAAACATTCCATTAATACTAAAGAATACAAGTGAGAAATTAAGTACCATCACTATCACCATTACTTGAGAATTATTATTCACCAAACTAAAGGCAGATATATCCCCTGATCTTGATGGTTTGATCTTAGGATCCTAAAATAGGGAGCTAAAAGATAAAGTTGCAATTTTCCAAAAATCGTTGGACTCTAGAAAAGTACCAGAGGATTAGGGGCTAATGTGACACCTGTATTCAAAAAGGGAGGGAGGCAAAATGCAGGGAACTATAGGCAAATTAGACTAATACCTCTTGCTGGAAAAGTGTTGGAGTCAATTATTAAGCAAGTAATAGCAGAACATTTGGAAAGTCATCATCTAATCAAGTTGAGTCAGCATGGCTTCATGAAAGGGAAATCGTGTCTGACTAATTTATGAGAGTTTTTCAAAGAAGTCTCAACCAGTGTGGATGGAGGGGAACCAGTAGATGTGTTATATCTGGACTTCCATTAGGCATTCAACAAGGTACCTCACAAAAGGTTCAGTCATAAGATAAGAGCCCACAGTGTTGGAGGCAGTGTATTGACATGGGGAAAGAATTGGCTCATGGGCAGGAAACAGTGAATGGGTATAAGGTGTTCTTTTTCAGATTTGAAACTTGTAAGCAATGGGTTTTTAACAGGAATTAGTGCTACTTACAATAACTACAAATGTTTCTATGTATTAATGACTTGGAGGAAGGAAGTGGATGAACTGTAGCCAAATTTCCAGATGACACAAAAATAGGTGGAAAGGCAGATTGTGAGCAGGATAAAACAGTTTACAGAGAGTTAGGTTAAGCAAGTGGGTAAAATTGGCAAATGGAGTATAATGTGAGAAAATGTGAAGTTTCTCATTTTGGAAAGGAGAACATATAATGTGAGAAAATGTGAAGTTTCTCATTTTGGAAAGGAGAACAAAAAAACAGAATATTACTTAATTGGAGAAAAACCGCAGAAAGCGGCAACACAAAGGGACTTGTGGGATACCTGTGCTTGAAGCTCAGAAAGCTAGCACGCAGGGGCAGCAGGTAATCAGCAAGGCTAATGGAATGTTACTTCAAGGGACTTGGAGTATAAGAAAAGGGAAATCTTACTGCAACTGTACAAGGTGCTGCTGAGACCACATCTGAAATACTGTGAGCAGTTTTGGTCCCCTTATTTAAGGAAGGATATCATTTCATTGGAGGTGGTTCAAAGTAGGTTGGATGACTCCTGGTAGGGAGGGATTGTCTTATGAACAAAGGCTAAACAGGTTGGGATTCTACTCACTCGAGTTTAGAAGATTGAGAGGTGATCCCGTTGAAATATATAGGATTCTTATTTGACAGGGTAAATGCTGAGAGAGTGTTCCCCTCTTGG
The DNA here is from genome assembly GCF_004010195.1 of Chiloscyllium plagiosum. Taxonomy (NCBI): domain Eukaryota; kingdom Metazoa; phylum Chordata; class Chondrichthyes; order Orectolobiformes; family Hemiscylliidae; genus Chiloscyllium; species Chiloscyllium plagiosum. The sequence goes on along the minus strand of NC_057710.1, from coordinate 24,942,738 downwards.
GACAATCAGGGCCAAAGAGCATGGCCTCAGAATAAAGGGACACAATATAAGACCGAGATGAGAAAGAATTTCTTCTCTTAGAAAGTTGCGAGTATCTGAGACTCTTTGCCACAGAGAGCTGTGGGTAAAGTCCTTGTGTCAATTTAAGGCTGAGATAAACAGATTCTTGATCAATAGCAGAATCAAGGATCTTGGGGAAAGGGCAGGAAGGTGGAGTGTCCGATCAATAATAACCTTACTGAATGGCATAGCAGACCTAAGGGGCTGAACGACATACTGCTGTTCCTATTTCTCATGGTCGTATGACCTTAGATTAAGGATACTCTAACCATATAATCTTCAGAGAGTGCTCTTGTAGTTGCAGTGTTATGGTAGTGTCCCTACCTCTGAGTGAAGCCCTCAGTTCAAGTCTTACCTTATCTGGAGGTTTGTCATGACATGCCGAATCAGGACGATTAAAATATCTACAATTCTCACAACAATGATATGGAATCCCTATTGATTTATGTATGTGATGGTATTGCTGAATTGAGAAAAGAAGGAAGACTTGGATTCCTGTAGCATCCTACACAACTTTAGGAAGTTCCAACTCAGTTTACAGTCAACTAATTACCCTGTGAAGCACTGTTACTGCTCTGTGTAGGAACAGGAATTGACCATGTGACCCCTCAAGAATGTTTGCCATTGTGGTTCAGCTTTGACCTAACTCCACATTCACACCTTTGCTCCTTATTTTTCAATGTATCTGGGGAGTGAAAATCAATGACAGATACAGAATTAATAATTGACACAGCATGGACTGTCAATTGTACAAGCGCTCAAAACATTTAGCACCATTTGCATGTAAAGGAGTTTTCCAACTTCACTTACATGTTTATCTAACCTCTATTGAGCTTATACCTAATTCCCAAAGAGTTTTAAATTATTTTCTATTTCTTAATTCTATCCATAAAGACTCCACAGCCTGTTTACCAATCATTCTTATTGAATTAATTTCATTCTTAATCATCCCCTTCTTCTATTTTTCTTGTGCACCTTATAACATGATATAATCAGATTGTAGTGTTGGCCATGTTCCAATCATGCCTTAGGACTGGCTACCATGTCATACCCCACATTGAACATGTCCGTAAATCACTTAACTTATACCATCTACTTCTTTGGGCTGAATCTTCCCAAATAATTACTCAGTGTCATTTTCATCAAGTTTCATGGGAAGTTCTCTCCATCATGCTGAGGAATTTTTCTCATGAGGTCATCACTAACCCAACTCATTAACTCCCTACTTTGCCCCGTGCTGTCTCTCTCATCCAATGATAACCTGATAGTTCCACTCGCTGTAGCTGAGAGTACTCATCACTGCTGAGATATCCCAGAACCCTTTGTGCTGGCACCATATTTAAAAGGCTGTCATATTCCCAGTCAATCTTCTTTTATATTACGAGCGAGCTTACTCTCATATTTCATGTTCTCCCCCACTTATTGCTTTTTCAGATTTCCTCTGCTGGTTTTTATAGTCCTCTGACTTCCCACTAATCTTCACCACAATGTATACTTTCTCTTTTGCTTTTATGTTGTCCCTGACTTCCCTTGTCAGCCATGGTTGCCTTGAGTCCCGCCTTAGTAGGTTTCATCTTTCTTGGAATGAATTTCTGCTGTATTTCCCAATTCATACCCAGAAACCCTTGCCATGGCTGCTCCACCATCTTCCCTGCTAGGTTCCCCTTCCAAGCAACTCTGGCCAGCTGCTCCTTCATGTCATAGAGTCACAGAGATGTACAGCATGGAAACAGACCTTCGGTCCAACCTGTTCATGCCGACTAGATATCCCAACCCAATCTAGTCCCATCTGCCAGCACCTGGCCCATTTCCCTCCAAACTCTTCCTATTCATATACCCATCCAGGTGCCTTTTAAATGTTGCAATTGTACCAGTCTCCACCACTTCCTCTGGCAGTTCATTCCATACACGTACCACCCTCTGCGTGAAAAGTTGCCCCTTAGGTCATACAGTCATAGAGTCATAGAGATGTACAGCATGGAAACAGACCCTTCGGTCCAACCCGTCCACGCCAACCAGATATCCCAACCCAATCTAGCCCGCCTGCCAGCACGCGGCCCATATCCCTCCAAACTCTTCCTATTTATATACCCATCCAAATGCCTCTTAAATGTTGCAATTGTACCAGCCTCCACCACATCCTCTGGCAGCTCATTCCATACACGTGCCACCTTCTGCATGAAAAAGTTGCCCCTTAGGTCTCTTTTATATCTTTCCCCTCTCACCCTAAACCTATGCCCTCTGGTTCTGGACTCCATCACCCAAGGGAAAAGACTTTGTCTATTTATCCTATCCATGTCCCTCATAATTTTGTAAACCTCTTATCTAGTCAATGGAAGAAAAGGAATGAGAAATTGAAGATCCATAAACCCTTTGCTCGGTTATACAATGTAGTGTTTGCTCTTACTGATGGGACAAGCCCAGCTTCTAACCGCACTGCCCTCAACTCCCAACCTGAAAAGCCCCAGGACTGTCAAGGTAATGGAAAAGCTCATCTTTCCTGATCTTTGAACATGAGCAGAGGATATTTCTGGCCAAGTGCATGAATAATTGCTTCAGTTTAGAGCCATAACCAACTCTGTGATTCATAGAATTATAGAATCCCTGCAGTGTGGCGGGAGGCCATCCGGTCCATTGAGCCCATACTGAACCTCGGAAGAACCATAAACAATCCTACATATATATCTGTCTCCAGTATGATTTCTTTACAATGTCATGGCAGACAGAGTTTATTGGTCAAACAGCTAAAGCAATCCAATGGTCTAAATGGATGCAGCAGGCAGGAAGTTTATTAGTCTACTGTGCTGGTAGGAGAAAGTGAGGACTGCAGATGCTGGAGATCAGTCAAGAAGGTGGTGCTGTTAGCCTGTTGAGGTCTTCTGGTGCAGTGGGTAGTAGGCTGGAAGCCCCAGATTCAAGTTCAATCCCAGGACTGTCCCAGAAAAGTCATACCAGACTCGTAACATTAACACTGTTTCTCTTTCCACAAAGGCTGCCAGACCTACTGAGTTTCTCCAGCATTCACTGTATTTATTCCATGTCAGGACTTGCTGGCCAAGGAATATGCATTTATAACAGGCTCTAACAAATTGAGTATCAATCTGCAAAACATTTTAACAGACTTCAACGGCAGGCAGTAAGTAAAGACTACTTCTAAAAAGGACATTGGAGCCTCTACCATCACTATCCAAAGGTGTGGACAACAATATGAATGTAAAATGCATAATACCATAATATCTTGGATTCCCTGAGTAAACTGTAACACACCCTCACCACTGGTAACCTGATAGCTGTAGTTGATTAAACTCCAGCATAACCTTGTCTGTTGCACATGAGATGTGTCCCATTAGGCAGTCATTGTAACTCAATAGTGAGCAAATAGAGACTTCATGTGAGTTTCTGAATAACTTGGTTTGAAACAGCCAAAGTACAAAAGAAAGAGAGAAAGGAGACTAAAACAGGAAATGGTATAGTTTATAAATCTAGGGCCTGACTGCTTTATTTATTGAACTATTCCTTCTCATGATAAAGGAAGTGGTTAGTCAATGATGCAGAACAGTGCAATTTGTACAGGTTTATTGGTTTAACTTGTACTCGGATATTAGAATCCTAAATAAAGAATGTCAATTTGATGCCAAATAGTAAAATTTGACTTTAAGGCAGATGTCTCCCCGATTCTGTGTGATAAATAGAACCCACACTGTCTTTAACTAGGAACTGCAAAACAATCAACCACAAAGCCCAGAGTAATGGAGCTTAGTTTAACTGGCCTATAAGGAATAGACAGATGGAGAAAAAATGCATCAATCCTGCTTAATGGAGCTCAGAGGACACCTGAGTTAAATGGAGCGGAACAAAAAGTAAAGCAGCTTCCTGTCTTACTCAGTACTTACTAATCACAATGAGAGTGTAGTTGAGGTTAATGCTGCCAAAACCATTAGTGGCCTTGCAGATGTAGGTCCCAGCATCTTCAGCTTCCACTTCTTTGATTTTCAGACCCTGGCGCAGGACCCGGAATCGCGTCCAACCGCTGTGAATGGTGCGGCCATCTTTCGTCCACATGGTCAATGGTGGGGGGTCACCCTCTACTGGGCACGGCAACTTGATCGTTCGACCTAACCTCACGGTCTGTCGGTTGATCACTCTTGAAGAAATCTGTGGCGGACCTAAGGATCAAGTAGAAAAGCAATTGGTTGAGTGGCCAGTGCATGACTAACATCTCTGAGTTGCCTTTCTAATGCATTTTTAAGGACACTAGCACATCTCCATGTGGTTAGACATGGTCAGTTACATGCTGTTTTAACACGCCAGAACTATGTAAAAAGTTAAATGCCCAAAGTCTTAGTCTTCTGCTTATTCCACTAGATCCAAGAATATTAAGCAACAATTGAATTGATGAGTTTAAATTCACTGTAAAATTGGAGCAGAGGAAAGAGAAATGGACTGCTCCAAGTGCTTGTGTGACCTAGAATGAGGAGACATAGATTAAGTGTAAGAGATTTAAGGTAGGCAAGCAAGAGAAATATTTTTTTAAAGGGTTGCAAGGCTGTAAAATGCAGAAGTAAATTTAATGATTGAAGCAAAGACCATGTTAATATTTAAAAATAAGTTGGATAGGTGGTTTAAGGAAAAGGGAATGGGTGGTTTAAAAAAAAGGGCATTGGAATAATGCATTTATGAGATTGAAGCTACTGTTTTGCACATCCCAAGAATAAAATTTGAAAGAAAACACCGCAATTTGCTGCCCAAGTAACCAAACAGATTTGAATTGTAGTGAGCCTTATTTCCTGATGAAGGGCTTATGCCCAAAATGTCGATTCTCTTGCTCCTTGGATGCTGCCTGACCTGCTGTGCTTTTTCAGCACCACATTTTTGACTCTGATCTCCAGCATCTGCAGTCCTCACTTTCTCCTTAAAGATCAGACTGGAGATCAAACCTGAGACCTGAGTAATCATTGGGTAATTTAGCAGTACACCACACAGTGAGTCAGTCACTGATCAAAAGACATATCACAAACAATGGTTTTCAAATACAATCATAATTGGCAGGTTGGGAACAGGATAATTCTTCAAATTGGTGTTTCTGCTGAGGTGATAGCACTTGCCATGGGCACAACTCAAGAGGTTTCTGGCAAACAGACAATGGCATCACAAGGTGCTATGCTAGTTGCACTAAATCACAGGATCACCACAGTTGCCACTATAATGTTGTTTCTGGATCAATGGTGCTGGAAGAGCACAGCAATTCAGGCAGCATCGAGGAGCTTCAGCAAAATCGACGTTTCGAGCAAAAGCCCTTCATCAGGAATAAAGGCAGAGAGCCTGAAGCGTGGAGAGATAAGCTAGGGGAGGGTGGGGGTGGGGAGAGAGAAGCATTGGGTACAAT
>NC_057710.1:24847457-24936051 GCF_004010195.1 Chiloscyllium plagiosum | reverse complement strand
AAAATGGAGGGCTTGGAGGCCCTGGTCATGGCGGATGGAGGTGTAGAGGGATTGGATATCCATGGTGAAGATGAGGCGTTGGGGCCCGGGGAAACGGAAGTCTTGGAGGAGGTGGAGGGCGTGGGTGGTGTCTCGAATGTATGTGGGGAGTTCCTGGACTAGCGGGGATAGGACAGTGTCGAGGAAGGTAGAGATGAGTTCAGTGGGGCAGGAGCATGCTGAGACAATGGGTCGGCCAGGGTGGTCAGGCTTGTGGATCTTGGAAAGGAGGTAGAACCGGGCAGTGCGGGGTAATGTTGTGGTCTAATTCCTAACCTTATCCACACACTTACAACACTTGGATGGTAGGATGGTTTTTAAAGTGCAGCATTTGAAGTAAATGGATTGATAACATGGAAATGACTGAGGAATTAACACACAATGCCTTCTCAAGGGCAAACACTGGCCATTACATTAACATAAATATGAACCCACTTAATATGAAAATGGTTAACTTCTCAGTTACAATGGTGAACACAGGATATCATACAATCTCCTATATCTCCTAACTCCTACAAGTGCCCAATAGCATCATCTACTTGGATCTTGAGTTTAAGGTTCTTGATTCCACTACCAACACCATTCCAGATGTAAATAACAATTTGCATTAAGAATTGTTCTTGAGATTTATCTTAAGTTGTCTATTCACCCACTTTAACCTGTTCCATTCTCGTTCTATGTTGAAACATTCCTTGAAAAAATGTTGAAGATTAAACCTGTCTATGCCAAGCCTGGACAGTTGGAATTAGCTTCATGGAGTTTCCCTCCACTCCCTTCATACCGGGAAAACATTTTGTCTTTATAGCAATACTAAACACCATATTACAGAGCAATTTTGACCACTGTAATGTATCATTTACAGTCCAACTATACTCAGTCACAGTTCTAGTCCATTCAATTTTGTTCTATGGTCATTTGATACATTAACTATCGAATCTATTATAATGTCAGCTTCCTTTCTGGTATGTTTTTAGCTCTTTTTACATCTGCGATAATTTATCTGACATTTTGTTTGTCTAACGAGATATAGTACTTGATTAAATATTTATTTGTATCTCGTTTAATCTGCCACTTACTTTCCATTTACAGATTTTATCTAAAACCATTAATTTAAATTGTGGCCCCAGGAGCCACCACTGTGTATCATGTTACAACTAGAAGAATAATATTAGCCAGATTTTGCGGTCAGCATCAATTCAGCATTAGCTTCAGCATCCAGTAACAATGCTGTCACCAAACAGATTGAACAACCAATCACATTGATGAATGCTCACAAACAGAAAATCAGTATTAACCAATGATTGTCCATGTATGTTTGGTCATTTTAGCAACACTGCAATAGAGATTGGAACATATGCATGAGATTAAGTTGGAAATTAAAGCAAAAACGATTTTTATTGCAATTAAGACATTTCAAATCCAACAAATTAGAGCTAAAAGCAGCAAGGAGGGGACATGAAAGGTCCTTAGTAGATAGGAAAATCCAACAAACATCAAATATATTTTCACAATCACAGAGATTATCATCGTGGACTGCATATACAATTAAAATGAGGTCAGTTAGTTTGGTCAGCACATGCCATCATATTGGATTTAATTCCTGTTCTAGCTGAAGTAAATTTTGCACCTGCCCCTAAGACTGGAGGGCAATGACACTGACGTACCACTTCTCGCAAGAAATCAGCTTGGTTAGCAGAGCATAGCATACGTCAAGGATCTGTCTTTAGGCACAGCACAGATGAACAAATAAATGTTATTTAAAAAACAAGTTACACATCATTCATCAAAGCATTCCTTCTTCAATGGTTTTTAAAATGAGAATATTTGTGTAAAACTGCAAGGTCACATCATTCAGTAGTTTGAGAAGATTGTAATCTACTGAACTTCCACAGTACACCCTTTGCAGGATCAGAGAATCATGACAGCAACTTCTTGATATCTACATTTATCTGGACGTGCGCATGCCAGAAATTGTCCTCACTTTCACAATTGTGACATACTGATAATTTTGCTGTCATTAAAACTGCCACATGTGAGACCTATGTATCACACAAATTACTGGACCTTTTACAGATAAAAGAATGCCAGCATTTTTATAATTCAATTTCACTGAAGTATTACCACTGTCCCATGTAACACCATAGATTATCACTGCAGTATTAATCACTTACAATATTACTATGGTATGAATCAAGTTGTAATACGTCAGCATAGTATGAACTAACCCTAAGTGTGCTTTTAGGATGTGAACTACATGGAGCAATCTTTCTGTCCCTACAACCCAAGGACTGCAGTAGTCCCAAAGGGCAGCTTACTCCGACGCAATGAAGGATGGGCAATAAATGCTGGCTTTGTCAACAAGCCCAGATCCTGTGAAAGAAGTAAAATAATCTGAATGGGACAACTGACCAAATGAAGAAAAAAATTCAACTCCTGTGCCTCTGTCTGTATGTTGTATGTTCCACAATCCCAATTTAGCATGTTTTGTCATGAGTAGTATGTTTTGTTTGGTCATGCTTAGTTAATTTCAAATTTATGAGATTGTGCACCTAATCAATAACATTGAACCAAAAATGAACTGCAAGGCGAAGGGTGGAAGACAAATTGCATAGACAATATCCTGTACGTAACAAGCCACTTGCAAAAACAGACCTTGTTACAGAGATTACATGTAGCAAACACCACGCATCAATTAATAAACCACTTGAAACAAATTTTGCCACTGCACAATGGGGTAGAAATGGATAGCGTCAAGAGTGTGGCGCTGGAAAAGCACAGCAGATCAGGCAGCATCCAAGGAGCAGGAGAATCAACGTTTCCTGCATAAGCGCATGCTGCCAGACCTGCTGTGCTTTTCCAGCACCACGTTCTCAACTCTAATCTCCAGCACCTGCAGTCCTCACTTTCTCCTATAAATGGATAGAGTCTTATCAGCTGCTGGTTGTTTACCCTGTTCACTGCCCAGTTCCATTACAGTCAATGGTATTGAATACTCCATGGGGTATAACATACTCACAATGTACAATGTGTTACCATTCAAGACAAGTATCTAATCAGCTGTAACCCTTGCCAGAATTGATGTGCTCCAACCCAATCCCTGACAATATTTCTTGTGGAGAGTTATCACATAGCATTGTTATTGCAACAGGAGTTATCTGGAGTGCAGTGCCTGTTCAGGTATTATAAACAGGTTCAATAAAGTTGTGTAATAACATCTCTGAGCAGGTTGATTAGAAAATATCTTCAAACAGCAATTGGGTAGAAAGTTGAATAAAAGAAAATTGCAAGATGACAAGTTAACAGCAGAGGAGTGGCGATAACTGGATAACTCTTATTAATAAAGCAGGACAATCACAATATGCCAAATGATATCCTTCAGTGCTTTATCATTCTCTGATTAGTACTGTCTGCTCACAGGACTTAACATCTGTCAGTGTTCAACATTTAAGCCTGAAATTTATATGAATTGCAAATCACAGTCCTTTGCTATTTCTCAGGCAGGTTTGATCACAGAACAGCAGATACCCAAATCACATTAATCGTGCACTTAATACACATTTCACGTAAAGGAAGATTTGGTGATCAGAACCTCCACTTTAATGCAACACCATGTTATGTGAGTGGCTAAAATGCTCAAGACCACGGGTGAATGAATGCCTTCAGAATGTTTAATTTTAAGGGTAGGCTTTTAAGTGTAAAGCAAATAAAGTTATAGATATAAAGAATGTGGTTTCCCAGATGCCACTGCATAGTGTAACAGATGCACCAGCTGTGGAAAAGCTTCTAGCTCCATGTTGGAGTTACCACTGTGAAATCAACAGAGGAACTAATCTGAATGAATGCAGTCCAGAAACCAGGATTCAAGAGCCACCATCAGCCACTTCAAAAGGACACATTTTCTGTGCTGTGTTTGTTAACGTGCCCACATCTAGGAATGATTACATTCAACTTGTTTGACAGTCCTTTATGAAATATTGAACAAGATGAAAAAGTGCGGACCTCCGGGCAGCATAATTATCCCTCTACAGTTTCATTGATGCAAGCCATCTGGATGAGCATTTACACCCCATAGCCAACTACAGCTCTTATAATAAACTGCCTCTCAACCCCTCGCCAACACCCTCCCTCCCCCTGCCTTCCACCCTTCGCCTTTCGCAATTGTGAGTTGTTGGCTACTCTTGAGTTTTGCAGTAAAGAAAAACATTGTAATGTTTTAACCTGGGAAATAAATATTCTGTCATGTCTTTGTCCAAAGAAATATAATGGTCATAATTAAGAGTGTGAAAGTGCAGCAAATTCTAAGTAGCAAAAGACCACTCAATATTTCTGCTTGCTTTGAATATTGGTGCGTGCAAGAGAGGTACATTAAAAGTGCCAAATTGTATTGTAAGCCAGAAATTCATGTATACACAAAAGGCAGTTTTCCTTTTATCAAAAACAGCAGTAGACATTAGAGCTTGGAGTGTGTAACAGGGTAGCAGAGTCTTAGCAGATTGGCCTTTCACCACAGGGACACAAGTTTGAATCCAGCCCAGACTAATACAATGTTAGAGTCGACAGTATTTTGAATGCAGGCTATTCTTTTTCATCAAGACTATTTAATTCATTAATGTTACCCATTTTGTTTGTATTTCACGTCAAATTGAATGTTTCTTAACATTGTTAACATTGCTAGTAAGCTGTGCAAAGGTATTGATTTTAGTTGACTTAACTCAGTCCCAGAATGCTCAAAGTCACAGCACAGAGTAGGACCTGTCTATGTCCAAATTGACTCATAAGATTTTGTGTTGGTGAAGAAATGGGAAAATGAGACTTCAAGCTGAACTAATATGCAGCTTCCTACATTTGGATTTAAGGTTCACTGTTGTACAGCAAGACTTACATTTATAAAGCACCTTCAGTGCATAAAAAGTGTAGTTATACAAAAAATGGAATTACACCGAATATTAGGTTAGGGTAATTTGTCAAATGGTTGGTTTGAAGGAAATTTTGAAATTCTGTCACAGGATATGAACCTTACCGGCTAGGCCACCATATATTGCCAATCCTGAATTGCCCTCAAGAAGGTAGTTGTGATCTACCTTCGAAACTGCTGCAGTCAATCTGGTGCATCCTGTGTCTTGGAATGGGGATTTCCAGCTTTTCAGCCCAACAATCAGGAATGCATAGCAAAATACTGATAGTTTCCAACTTTGTCACATGATCAATTTAGCTCCATCTACAAACCTAAAGTAGGTTACTGTATGAGCGATTTATACCTCTGCACAGAATCTTGTATGAGCTTCCTACAGTATTACTCACAATAAGATATCTTTGCTATCTCCAACCTCTTTAAGATCATAAGACTGTAGATACAGAAGTAGGCCATTCAGCCCTCGAGTCTGCTCTGCAATTCAATAAGATCACAGCTGGTCTGATTATACTTAACCCCACTTTCACACTTTGATTCTGGAACCTCTGATTCCCTCATTGATTAAAAATCTGTCTATCTCAGACTTGAATATCTTTGTAAGACAGTAAGAAACAAAATTGTGAATACTCTCCAGATGTTTATACTTAGTTTGAAATTACGACCTTCATTAATTCAGTGCCTCAACTGTAGCTCCCAGCAGCCCACATCCCAAGCATTTCACTAAAAAGATCGATAAAGAGTAGGACATGATGTGGAGGAGCTGATGTTGGACTGGGGTGGACAAAGTTAACAATCACACAACACCAGCTTATAGTCCAACAGGTTTATTTGGAAGCACTAGCTTTCAGAGTGCTGCTCCTTCATCAGGTGGTTGTCTTGATGAAGGAGCAGTGCTCCGATAGCTAGTGCTTCCAAATAAACCTGCTGGACTATAAACTAGGGTAGGACAGGAAGTAGTCCACTGAGAAAACACCCTTGGCTTAAACAAGATGTAGTTCAATACATGGTAACAAATAACACATTACACTAATGCAAAAGACATTATTATAGACACAATGAAGAAATCCCAGATATCCTAAACTGTTCTCCCCACCAAGCCCATATTGTATCATCATGGTAGTTTTGCCTCAGTATTAACCCTTTTAGACCATTATGCCTTTATACAACAGCCATTTCTGATCCCTATTTCACCTCTTTGGTCATTCAAACAGTTCAATCCACAACCACCCTTTACCTTCTTGTATTTAAAGAGTTTTCATTCCTCTTCAAGAAATTCTATTCCTTGAATTCTTACCAATCCCATGTGTGGAACAGTCTAGAAGCTTTAATGAAGTCAAACATTTTACATCCACAGAATGTCTGTTGTCAACAAGGTCTGTCATTTCACTGAACAACTCCAGTGAATTTGTTAGACAAGACCTCCCGTCCATAATCCATTTTGACTCTGTCATACCAAATCATACCACACCATATGTATCCAGGCCTTTCATTATCCCTTCTCTGAAAATGCCTTCTCGTACTTTATCCACAACAGATGTTGGGCACAGTGATCTTTAGTTCCACATGTTATCCCTATGCTCAATTTTAAAATTGGACATTATTTTTGTCACTTATCATCCTGAAGCACAGGTCTAATGTCTTCCATAAAACCCTGCCAAAGATGCAGCTGGTTTTGTTGGACATTTCTTTAGGTATCATTGTCTGAGGCCCATTCAAGTCACTACCTTGCCTTAATTTAACTTCAAGAGCTATCAGAAACCAATTTGTTTGAAAGTTCCAATCTTACTTCAGCCATCTGCTCTTGAAACGGAGATTCTGTGCTGAGGATACTGCCTGAAAGTATCTACCATAAACTCAGTAGCAATACATTCAGCATCTTTGCTATGCTTTGACCAATTAATACAATTTCATCAAATTACACGATCATTTAAATGGCCACATAATTTTATTGCCTTACCTCCATACAGTTACCTCTGGTAGTTAAATAACAACAGATCAAAATTCACATCTTGTGTTCCCCATTATTTGGAAAGCTAATGCAATTTCCCTTTCCTTCCGACATCCAAAACTAGTTTTAATTGCTAACTTGGGGGAAAGGCTGCTTTCACTGCAAACATTTTGCAAGGGAAATTTCACGTAACCACAGACATATGGAAAACCCACCACTGCTGAATCCTGTCCTCGGAGACCAATCGCACTGACGTTGTTGAAGCTAAACTTTATTATCACATTAAACACGACCAAAAGAGGAAATTCCTAAGAAGGTCAAACTGCAAGACATTTGTTTTAGTGTGGGGGTGGTGATGAGGTGGTGAAGGTTGGTGTGTCTCACTGGCTCCAGTGAGCTATCTTCCTTCTCTCCTCCTTTGGCTTACTTTCCATGATTTTCCAACATTTGTGACAGCAAGCCTCCTACTAACACAGTTTCTGCAGTCCCACACTGTAATCAGTCAAAGATTTGAATATGTGATGAGATGGACCTCAGATTAGAACCTTTGCTTTGCTGGGCCCCTGTGGGGGTTTCCGTAAATGAGGTTAGACTGGTTTCCATTAATGTATCATCTGAGTTAATGTAGTTTAAAAGGGGACCATTGCTGTTTGATTAATTGCTTTGTGAGACTGCAATTTACCAAGTTAGAGAATCAAAGGACATAATAGTGACATTATATCATCATTGCATCATTGATCAACTGCTGTTTTTTTCAAAAAGTGTACTTGACCAAACCATACAAAGCAAACGCAGCATTGAGAACACTCACAGTGCAGTAGATACAAGCAGGGCCTGTGGAATGAACGTTCCACAGTGACCAAGAGAACAAGGTCCGTCTGGATCAGATTGTTGAGGTTTATGTACAAGGATATGCTTATCACTAAAATAATTTGCAAAAACAATTTTTTTTAAACTTTGGGAAACATTGGTTTGGCCACTTTTGAAACATTGCATTCAATTCTGCTCTCCCTCTCATAGGAAAGAGTTGTTAAACTCAAAAGGGCACGGAAAAAATTTTACAAGGATGTTGCTAGTGTTGGAGGGTTTGAGCTATAGGAAGAGGCTGAATAGGCCGGGGCTATATTTCCTGGACCATTGGACGGTGAGGTATGACCTTATAGTGATTTACAAAATCATGACAGGCATAAGGTGAATAGGATAAGGGAGTCCTAAACTAGCGGCATAGGTTTAAGGTGAGACGGGAAGGATTTAAAAGAGACCTAAGGGGAAACCTTTTCACACAGAGGGTGGTGTGTTTATGGAACGAGAGGAGATGGTGGAGGCTGGTACATTTAAAACACATCAGAATGGGTACATGAATAGGAAGGGTTTAGCGGGTAATCGGTCAAATGCTGGCAATTCAGACTAGATTAATTAAAAATATCTGGTCGGCATGGATGAGTTGGACCAAAAGGTCTGCTTCCGAGCTGCACAATTCTGTGACTTGATGCTTGTAATAAAAGTATTAACATCAATGCAAGAAACTAACCATCAACCTCAGTGAGTTGGAAGGAAATACACCCCAATATCATCAACTACAAAGAGCTCTAGAGAGCAAATGAATATAGGAACTGACCCCTCAGCCCCACCATTCATTTATAAGTTCATAAGTTGACAAGATATAGGAGCAGAATTAGGCCATTTGGCCCATCACAAGTTTGTTCCGCCATTCAATCATGGCTGATATGCCCCCCATTTTCCTGCCTTCTCTCCATATCCCTTCAACCCATTACAATCAAAAATCGGTTTAACTCCTCCTTAAATGTTCTCACTGTACTGCACTTTGGGGTAGCGAATTCCACAGGTCAAACCTTTTTGGAGAAGATAAATTCATAAGATCTAAACTGTACCTCAAATCATGTTGAGTAATTTAGCTCTACAACTTTTGCCTTATAAGAAGTAATTTGAAAATGTTGGAATTACTCAGATCTGTGGCGAGAGAAACATACTGGGCAGAAGCTACCTAGCCCTTGAACAATGTGGACATTAACGAATCAGTTGGGAAAATGTGGGGAGCTGAGCAAAATTTGTTCCTCCATGTTGAGAAAAACAGGGACAATTTTGCTTAAATTTTGATTGGCAAAATGAGGATCTTGCTAGTGAGTGGCAAGGGGCCTATTTGCATGCATTAACATGCCATTAGCATTTCAATCCATTGATAGGTCTTCTCTTATTCTCCCAGCAGCAATGGGATAATTAAATAGTGACAATTCCCGACACGAAAGTCAGAACAGGTTCCTGTTGGCTCCAGCCTGCTACTTGTTTCTCCAGGCTTCCATCTTGGACAGTGATCACCAACATCTCAGGGCATGCTCTATGGGCAGCCCACAACAACCAACCCTTCCATGGAGAAAGCCAGCCATTGAAAATAGCCTGCAAATCTCGTCAGGACTCAGAGACAAAACCTCTGCAAAACCCATTACAATTGACACATGGCTGAAAATTCAGCCCACACTTTTGAATACATACAATTCTTCAAACCTTCATTGGAGCAGTTATCAAAATGTATTTCTCGTTCAGAGTTGCTGAACATGTTTGACACAAAACTCACAGTGTCGATTAAAAATAAAAGGTTTTCCATAACCAAGCAGATCCTATCCTGTGAGATCTATAATCTCTTTACCAATAGTTACTTTTCCATTTCCTGCTCCCAATATAGATCTCGAATTCAAGTTCGCAGATTAACTTTGCATTCCATTGCACTGTCACAGTTAATCTTTAACCCAGTTTACACGACTCACATGGTTGAATACTCTCCACCTCCACTGAGAGCCAGAAATGGAAACTTGTCACAGACTCGAGTGTTTCAACAGCTGTTCTCTACAATATCTGACATGTAACCTGATCACATTATTTGAGCAGTCCCATTGACAGCACTTTAATAAGAGGTGAAAATCAGAATAGATTCTTTTTCTAAAATTAAAATCTTCAGAAGGGTCAATGAGTTCATTCAATAAGCCACAGACCATTTCTCTGAATGTGATCTCCCAAAAGGGATTCCCAGCTGCTAGAAAACATCTCAAAAATCCCAGGTCAGTTCCCCACCACTTTGTTTACACATTCAATAGGTGCATTGCTGTGAGGAACGCATTCATAATTTTTAAACATGGGTTCCCACCGCAAAAAGCTCCCATCGCAAACACACATTCATAAAATCAGAACTATTACTACATATAATTCCCATGAAGCAATATTTTTTAGAAAATGATGAAGAAAGATGGAATAAAAAATGGGATATCAAATAATTTGAGACATACTTTATGTTAATCTGTACATACTCAGCCAAATCTATGTAACTTATTAATGTAACTTATTAAAAATAATCAATCACTGGCAAGATTACTGACCATCCCTAAGTGCACCCGAGAAGGTGCCAGTGAGTTGACTTGTTGCCCACAGCAGACATAAGGTGCAGGTACACACAGTGCCATTTCTTTTATTTTCTTCATTTATGGGACATGGGTATCTCTGGCTGGCCAGCATTGATAGCACATCCCTAGTTGCCCTTGAGAAGGTGGTGGTGAGCTGCCTTCTTGAATCGCTGAAGTCCACGTGCTATGAGTTGACCTACAATGCCATTAAGGAGGGAATTCCAGGATTTTGACCCAAGACACCAAAGGCACTTTGATATATTTCCAAGTCAGGATGGTGAATGGCTTGGAGGGGAACTTGCAGGTCGTGGTGTTCCCACACATTTGCTGTCCTTGTCCTTCTAGATGGAAGTTGTCATGGGTTTGGAAGGTGTTATCTGAGGATCTTTGTTGAATTTCTGCAGTGCAACTTATAGATGATACACGCTGCTGATACTGAGCATCGGTGGTGGAGGGAGTGGATGCTTGTGGACGTTGTGCCAGCAAGCAGACTGCTTTGTTCTGCATGGTGTCAAGTGTTGTTGGGGCTGCACTCATCCAGCCAAGTGGGGACTTTTTCATCACAATCCTGACTAGTGGCTTCTAGATGGTGGACAAGGTTTGGGGAGTCAGAGGGTGAGTTGCTCACCATACTATTCCTAGCTTCTGACCTGCTCTTATAGCTAGTGTGTTTATGTAGAGAGTCTAATTGAATCTCTGGACAATGGTAACCCCAAGGATGTTGATAGTGGGGGATTCAGTGATGGTAACACGATTGAGGGTTAAAGAGCAATGGTTAGGTTGTCTCTTATTGGAGATGATTATTGCCTGGTATTTGTGTGATGCAAACGTTACTTGTCACTTGTTAGCCCAAGCCTGAATATTGTCCAGATCTTGTTACATTTCATCATAGACTGCTTCAGTCTCTGAGGAGTTGTGAATGGTGCTGAATATTGTGTAACTATCAGTGAACATTCCCACTTCTGACCTTATGATGGAGGGGAGGTCATTGATGAAGCAGCTGAAGATGGTTGAACCTAGGACACTACACTGAGGAACACCTGCAGAGGTGTCTTGGAGTTAAGATGACTGATCTCCAACAACCATGACCATCTTCCCATTTGTCAGGTCTGATTCTAAAGAATTTGTCCCCTGATACCCATTGATTCTAGTTTTGCTAGGGCTTCTTAATGCCACATCACTTTACTCATAATCAAGAGTAGACTGATTGGCTGGGTTGGATTTTTCCTGGTTTTTATGTACAGGACATAGTTGGGCAATAAGATGGTTCATGAGGTTCATTTATGGTTAAATGTTGGTCAGCAAACCAGGATAACATTCTCTGAGCAAGTTTCATAGGTTCTTATTCTCACAGTCTATATGAAAACCAAGAACACTCAGCATCTGTCAGTACTGAGCTGCAGCAACAGTATGTGGGATTACGTATTCAAATATGTCAAGGTTAGAGCATACAGCCATTGGATATTGAGGCAGAATGCCTCAGAGGGACTGTAAAGGGCAAGATAATGATTCTCTCTATTTATAACGTTGAAACTTTTAGTTTTCAGTTATTGAGGAACAAGGAGCTAATATCATTCAGCAAGGACATGGATAATAAGTGAGTGAGACATGATGCCAGGTAGGATCAGAAGGGCTTTGAAAGAGTAATGATGTTTATACAGAGAGGATGACACCCAGTGAGTTTTGGGCAGATTTGGAGGTGACAAGGAATGGAAAAGGAAAGAAAAATGGGTATTATATTGGGTCATTAATCATCAAAAGTGACACAAGTTGTGGATAATGTGCGTATCCAACACTATTGCTGCAGGAACTTTGGTAGATACATTGATGTATAAAGAAGCATATAACCATTCACTACAGAGGCACTGCCTGACCAATAACATTCATAATATTCCAGTAGCTTACTGTAAGTAAACACAATATAGCATCAAAGTTCTCAGGATAATTACAGGTCATGAGACTCTCAAATTATTTATTGTTTCTGCACCGTTCTCTCAACAGGCTAATTTAGCAAAGGATTATGGGTCAAATCTGCTAAAGCCGAGGCCATGACATCTGATTTCCTCCCTATAAATCTAGCTTAATAGTCAAACTTGTAAGTGCAGCCGTCTCACTCCAGTAGCTTGAGGTGGAGCTCCACGAGGAAAACAAAGGCTCTCCCTTAAAGTTACAGTGCATCTCTGGGTGAGCTGCTTGTTATGCATGATGTAAAGCGTAATAAACCAGCACCATATGTAATAGATCTGAACTCCTTTTCAACATGTTGTAGCTTGGAAAGCCGCTCTAAAAATAATGGTGTAGTGGTTTCAGCATTAACATGCTGTTGGCTGCCATTTGGTGTTCAAAGACAGTGAAAAATCTCTTCCTAACAAGAAGCAGCTGGAATGAACAATACGGGGCCACAGCTTGGGTATGCAAGCTGTCCCTGGTTAATCTGGCTTTGTGGCTTTAACCAGCATTAATAAGCTACTGTACAGGGTTTTACGTCACCGATAATTTTCACTTTCTTTCCCCCCCACCTCTCCCAACAGGTTTTGAGCTGCGGTGTGTTTGTTACTTCTCTTTCTCTGTATTTCTTTGGGCTCTCCTAATGCCAATCTAGATTCTTGGCCAGCTGCCATATTGATGCCAGCTGGGAGATGCACAGGAGTGTGGCCTATGGGGATTCCTGCTCACTGAAGCAGCCCTGGTTTTCTTTCCAGCATCACTTTTTTTGTGTGTAAAAACTCCCCAGGCGCAGGCTTGAGGAGGTGGAAAGGTCTTAAGGAGGAAGTTTGAAGACCACCACACACCCATTGTTATATCCATCTAACCTTTCCATGGCATTGCACAATGAGCAAACCAATAGCTCTGCACAACATAGTGGAAAGGCATTGAACAAATCTACTACATCATGGTGAATCGTGTGCACACACCTTGATTTGAGATAAAACTAACTAGGATGATCTAATTGAGGCATTTAGGGAGAATGCCTAAGGAGTAGAAGGAATGGAAATAAAGAGAAATTATTGCCTTTAATGGAAGGAGTGCAGTACAGGGCAGCCCACTTTCAACCAGTGAGATTTTTTGAATAATGTGAAGAAGCACTCTTTCACACAGGCGTACAGTATTATAAATCTGGAACTCTGCCCTTCAAAAAGCTCTTGAGATTAGGCTGACTGAACACAGTTTCAAAACAGAGATTGATGGATCTTTGTTAGGTAAAGGAATCAAGAGCTATTAACCAAAGCAGGTAAATAGAGTTGATGTTAAATCAGTCCATGGGAAGGGGCTGAGAGACTGAATGGCCTTTTCTTGTTCCTATGGCATATCATTTTCTAAAATGTATCTGCTTCAGTTTGGTGGCATGTAAAAAGTTGAGGTCTGTTTGTTGTCATGGAAGAATCAGTGGGATAAGTCCTGACACTGATTTTAAAGCAGTGCATAGGCAGAGCAGTTAACAACACAGCATTATGTTGTATACCTCAACATACACAAGAATGAATGTTGGGAAGTTGCAGTAAAGTGCAGTCAATATGAAATAAACATGTTAAGGATATGGAGAGCTAGTAATTAGTTATGTAAGTACTTTTTTCACAATGGACTCATTGTTATTGACTGTCAATCAGTCTCTCTGACATTATAAACTAATTGTAACAGGCAAGGAGGTCAATTCCTTCACATATTAATTGATCTTGGAAATTTTAACAGATTCGTTTCTCATAATAAGTTATATTTTGCTTTGTTTGTCTTAAGTCATTTTTTTCTTGCTAATCCAATGTCTTTATTCTTCTCTTTAATTCCTTTTCTACAGTCAATTTGCCATTGAATTCGTCTGAACAAATCTGCATTGTCTTTTCAACTATTAACCCGTTTATTTCAAACTATTTAATTCTCATTGCTTAAGGAAATAGTCATGGCTTCATCAATGGGAAGTCATGGCGAACAAATCTGTCAGAATTCCTTGAGGAGGCAATGTGCGAGATAGACAAAGGAGAGCAAGTGGACATGATCTATCTGGATTTCCAGAAAGCTTTTGACAAGGTGCTGCACAGAAGATAAAGAAGATAAAAGACCAAGGTGTTAGGGGCATATACTGTCATGAATAGAGGATTGGCTGACTGGCAGAAGGCAGAGAATGGGAATAAAGGGGTCTTTTTCAGGATAACAGCTCGTGACCAGTAGTGTTCAGGAGTCAGTTTTGGGATCCCAACTATTTACTTTATACAATAACAATCTGGACAAAGGAACTGGAGGCATTATTGTTCAGTTTGATGGGGGCATTGTTGCTAAGTTTGCTGATG
The DNA here is from genome assembly GCF_004010195.1 of Chiloscyllium plagiosum. NCBI lineage: Eukaryota > Metazoa > Chordata > Chondrichthyes > Orectolobiformes > Hemiscylliidae > Chiloscyllium > Chiloscyllium plagiosum. The sequence goes on along the minus strand of NC_057710.1, from coordinate 24,921,456 downwards.
ACACAAAGATAGCTGGAGGGGCAGGTAATATTGAGGAGGCGTGGAGACTGCAGAAGGACTTGGACAGGCAGGGAGAGTGGGCAAAGAAGTGGCAGATGGAATACACTGTGGGAAAGTGTGAGGTTATGCATTTTAGTAGGAAGAATGGCAGTGTAGACTATTTTCTAAATGGCGAAAACTTTGGAAATCTGAAGCACAAAAGGACCTAGGAGTCCTAGTTCAGGATTCTGTTAAGGTTAACATGCAGGTTCAGCTGGCAGTTAGAAAGGCAAATGTAGTGTTGGCATTCATTTCGAGAAGGCTAGACTACAAGAGCTGAGATATACTGCTGAGGCTTATAAGGTTCTGGTCAGATAACATTTGGAATATTGTGAGCAGTTTTGGAAAGATTTAAAAAGGAACTGAGGAGTACCTTTTTCATGCAGAGGGTGGTACATGTATGGATTGAGCTGCCAGAGGAAATGGTGGAGGCTGGTACAATTACAACGTTTAAAAGGCATCTAGAGGGTACGTGGATTGGAAGGGTTCAGAGGGATATGGGCCAAATGTTGTGGTCAGATTGGGATGTTTGGTCAGCGCAGACAAGTTGGACAAAAGGGTCTATTTCCATGCTGTATAACTCCATGACCCAAGTTAGATGGAAGAATAAAATGTTCATGTCTTAGAGTCATAGAGTCTTAGAGATGTACAGCACGAAAACAGATCCTTCGGTCCAAGTCGTCCATGCCGACCAGATATCCTAACCTAATCTAGTCCCATTTGCCAGCACTTGGCCCATATCCCTCTAAACCCTTTTTATTCATATACCCACCCAGATGCCTTTTAAATGCTGTAATTGTACCAGCCTCCACCACTTCCTCTGACATCTCATTCCATACATGCACCACCCTCTGCATGAAAATGTTGCCCTTTAGGTCCCTTTTAAATCATTTCCCTCTCATCCTGAAACTATGCCCTCTACTTCTGGACTCCCCCACCCCAGGGAAAAGACCTTGTCTGTTTATCCTATCCATGTCCCTCATGATTTTATAAACCTCTATAAGGTCACCCCTCAGCCTCCGATGCTCCAGGGAAAACAGCCCAAGCCCAAACAGCCTCTCCCTATAGTTCAAATCATCCAACCCTGGAAACATCCTTGTATATCTTTTCTGAACCTTTTCAAGTTTCACAACATCCTTCCAATAAGAAGGAGATCAGAATTGCATGCAATATTTCAAAAGTGGCCTAACCAATGTCCTGTACAGCCACAACACGACCTCCCAACTCCTATACTCAATGCATTGACCAATAAAGGAAAGCACACCACATATTTTGCCAGAAGCTCCAAAGAATCTCTACATCACTAATACAAATAGGATTTTTCTAATTCCTTTTAAATGAGACTGGAACAGTTCAACATCAGTAAGTACATTTTTGCTGTCTCAATGCTTCTTGCTCATAGATCTTGTCATGTCTCTCTGATGTTGACAGCTCTGGGTGAATCATCTTTGAGGACCATTGTCAGAACCACAGAGACAGCCGCAGTTAGGTGGTGGTATCAATCATGTTGTCTCTGACAGGTTGATTCCACAAGACATTCCCACACTAAATGGACAGTTTGAAAATGACCAGTAATTTGAGTGCCAACTGCAAATGTGGCTCCTGCCAAGTGGATCTTCTTTCTTGAATGGTAAATAACGAAGACTGTTGACTAGAATAGGTTCGGAATTCACAGTTGGAGATGTAAAAATGATAGAGCAGGAAAATCAAAATCTAAATTAATCAGGATTAAATGTAAACGATATCACTGAGATAAAGGCAGATTGTAACAAAACAACACCAACCAGTTTGTTTCATGCTTGCATGCATAACGAGGAAAGCAACTGGACCTTTGACAGTTTGACAGTTTAATTAAATCCAAAAGAAAAGAGGGCTTCTCTCCATCTTAAATTCAATTATTGTCACACTGCAGGCACAGAATTTCAAAACACCGAACCATTTCCTGCTCATGCTTCAGAAATTCTATTGCTGCTCTCATTGAGATGTTTGATGCCATAAATGTTTAACTCGTCTCATTGAGCTTGATGACAAGGCAGCAATGCACTACCTTTACATGTTTATGGATCAGTAAATGATCCGAGTTGTCATTATGGATGTAGATTTGACCTTGCAGTTAACCTTTTGACCTTAATATCCCAGTTCTGTAACCCCATTAAATGGCAATACAGGACTCTGTTCTGATGTTTCAATTTGATTCGATTTGATTCGATTGACTTGATTTATGGTCGCAAGTATTTTGTCACAAAATACAGTGAAAAGCATTGTATAGTGTCACCACTCTCCTTAAAACAGAAAATTAACCAAGACATAGAATATAAAGGCAAAAAAGTGAAGAAATAAGGAATGCGTTCAACTTCACAGTCCTTCTTGTTAAGTGCTCTGCCATGGGCCTGGTAGCCAGGTATGAATCCCCTTTACTAAGTTGCCATGACCAGAACAAAAGTTGCACTGTGCAGTGCCATCTCGCCTCCAACTCCCTCACCACTATGAATCCTCGCTAGCCAATGCAGATGCCGGATACTGCACCATTCCAAACCGACTCTGTCACCATCATGAGTTCTCTTCAGGCGCACCTCACCAATGCAGCCACTGTTGAGGCTGCCGGGTGTTTTACTAGGATCAAACTCGTCTCCATTACCCCCTCCATGAATCTGTGCTGGACACCAAGAACCCAAACCTGCCTCCCCCATAGCAGCCATGAGTCAGTGCTAGGACCAGCCCGACACTGCAGAAGCCACTGGAAATCCAAGCTCACCTCTGATAACGCTACCATAAGGCTCAGAAACCCGACTCCACCGCCATCTTACGAGAAATCGACAGACCTTTGTGAATACCTACTCCCTCTGGACCTGTTTTTTAAATGTAAGAAAGCTGAAAATCAACAGTGGAATGACTGCAGGAATTTCATTTAAGTTAATGTAAGCAGCACAAACATGCCCGATTTCTGTAGGGAATTGTAGATGCACTCACAGAAATTCCAATTTTGTGTTAATGCATTTCAAACATCTGGAATCAGTCCCCTTGCAGTCCACTGTCTGCCCCTCTCTGCAGTGCACACAGTCACCTGTTTAAGACCATTGCTGCTGCTTCCTTCTCCACGCTCTAAGCCATTGTAAACAGGTTGTTTTAAAGATCGCTCTTCAGGCCAGTTGCAATTGTGGCATACACAGACACAACTGTCTACAACATTCACTCCCCTTACCACTGATGCACATTAACAGCAGATTGTACCATCCACAAGGTGCATTTCAACAACTTGACAATCTCTCTTTGAGCGCACCTTCTAAACCCACACTTATCCACCTTGGAAGTCAAGGACAGCAAATGCATTGGTACATCACTAGGTCACTCACCATCCTGACTTGGAAATAGATCACCGTTCCTTCACTGAGCCCAGATCAAACTCCTGGAAATCCCAATCATCACTGCGGGTGTACCCACACCATGTGGACTACAGTAACTCAAGTAGCTTACTGGAACCTTCACAAGTGCAATTAAATTTGCGTAACAAATGGTGACTGTGTTCCTGCCCACTTCCCATGTACTCTGGAAGCCCTCAGTGGCAACAATGTGAGAATGATCAGAACATCCATTGGGGTCTGGTAAATATGATATTGTGAAGACACTGCTGCTGTTCACTAAAACAGCTCTGAGCTCTCTTTTTCAAATCTTCCCTCGTGAGGGCAGACAGAATCTCTTATGCTGGAGAGCTCTGGCTGTTCATGCCATGTTCACTGTTGACCCCGTCCACAACACTCCGTCATTGGCAGCAGTGAGGTCACGAGCAGAGTCAGAAGCCAAGAGGCCTCAGTGAATGCACAAAGCTGGCTCCAACTCAAAACGCAGTTCAGTATGAAAACGCCTCTGCAGGCACCCAGCTGGATGGGTAAGAAAAACAAGTTAAACCCCTTTCCCTCAGCCTATACCAGTTATTAGACTGCACAGAGAATATGAGAATACAGGTTTGAGAGTGTAACCCAGCCTTTCATTTGAAGTTTAACCAGCAACATCAAAGCAAACAGACATCTCAGTCTCCTGACTCATCAGATAAGAGACTGTAATGTCTTATATTTCACAAGAATGAAAACCCCGAAGAAGCTGTGACTACCAGCAGGAAAACAATCATTGCCTTTGCACTACCCTGGTCTTTATAACTCAGTATAAAGCTATGGCTCCATGAGCACTTCCATGCAGGAGGAGTTCAGTTTGAGGGTGATAAGGGTAGCCCAGTCATGCTTGAATTATTACTATTTCTCAGGAGAGTGCAGTGTTTTGTGTTCTGTAAAGCAACTCTGAATCTTTGCTTACCTCCTGATGGAGGGGTCAGGCTTATGATCTCATGCTGCTCCCCACCCAGCCCATGGGGAGATATGTGCAATTGGCGAAGGGGGCAAACTGAACTCCCTGACAATGTGACCTTCCTGGGGAGGGCTGTGCCAAAATTCCAATGACAGTCCAAAGCCAGGCCCACACGGCTATTCCAGGTGGTACTGCAGGTCCATCTACTATCAATCACCCCAGTACGGATCACTGCCACCTGCTAAATATAAAGTTGCAACCAAGATTCCTTCCCATTCCCCAAAGAATGAAAAGAGATCTGGTGAAAGCAGACTTTTGATGGCTTGTTTATAAGGATATAAACATCTGTCTTACTGCAGGATCAAATTCCTGGCAGCCATCAGCAAAGCTGAACCTAATTAGCGACAGATGAGGAATAAACATTGCCATCGCTAAATGGCTCAGGTAGAGCACATGGAAAATACCAGCAGGAGCCCTAATAGTGCAGCACACTGAAACAGGAGAGACACGTCACACTGACAATTGAATCATATACCCGTCTTTCAGGATTCTGGAACAAACATTAGAACATTGAACTGTAGAAATTGTTTCATATGTCTAATCAGTACATCTCGAATCACAGTGGTTGGTTAGAAAGGAACATGGACAGAGGTGCAAGAGCAAGTCAATAGCCTATTCTCATAATATCTCTTTGTTCCCCAACCAATTCATAAAGAGAGGTCATAGGGTTTAAACAGACTCCACTTTGATTTTCTGGTCCCCTAGTGCCTGTGTGTATAGCATATCATTTAACACAAAATAATAAACTCACATAATGCAAAAATGGAACTGTTGTATTGGTTCAGAGAACGTGGCACTCTTTGGAAACTGCAGCTATGATATGGCATTAAGCCAAAGTAGAATAGTTTTTTTCTAATCTCCAGGCCTAACCTTTTATGATTTTTACGAGCAAAAAGGTTCACAATTAAAACTCCACAGTCACTAGACTGACCCTCACGTACTTTATTCTGTCCCTTTATTTTCCCCGACCCATTGTTATGGTTCAGGATTTGTTTTCAAATTAAAAGGCAGGGATTGCTAATAAATTTTCGTGATCAGCAGCCAGAAGAGTTGTGTATTAATGCAAACAAAGATCGAAGAGCACGAGTCTACACATGTGAAACATTAAAACCAAGAGAAAGGGGAAGGGTTAATGGGAATGATCAATAAACCTGCTGCCTGACATGCAGACAGCCAACTAATGTCTAAGCATTCAGTAGCAGGGCTTTTGACATCTGTCAAGTTTTACTAGACCTCAACATTTCATAAGCCAAGCGGAGTCAGTGGCCTATTTGCTTTGCAAATTTCAGTTTGGAGGTCAGGACTATTGGTAGGGAGATCAAAGCCAGGAGGACACTGTTAAAACACTTCCCAGTACATAACTAAGAAATCTACTCATAGCAGTCTGAGGGCAGGCAACTTGCAGTCTGTCAACACACATATATTTTATTTTAAAACAACTTGATCCTTTTTTCTCAACTTATCTAGGTTGATAGGTCAAAATTCAAATTTGCACTCTGTAATGTATTCAGTTGTTGTGGTACACTGTCCCCATAACAGTAGTCACTGGAAAAATGCGATCATCACTTTATTTCATACCTTGCTTTTAAGAAATAAATGGTTCCTGCAGCCTTTCTGTCATCAGATTTGATTATATATTTACCTAAAAGCACCTTGAACTTCATAGTGGTCTGGTATACAAAAAATGGAATGTCATGGCAGCTTTAATGTCTGTATTTTCGATTTAAATCATGTTTAGTTATGGTCTGTTTGGGATTAACAAAAGGTTACTGTTCCTTTGCTTATTGCAAGGAGGATTTCCAAAAGAACATGATAAGAATTTTCCATTTTTCTCAGAACGTACCAAAATTTATGAATAAGCCCCATGTTAATTCTGGAGAGACTTTTCTGTTGAACTAAATTGCCCAGTTGAGAAGTCTTCACACTCAAATCAAAATGGCACTCTGATTTTTGAATATTTGTTTCTCGGTGACTTAAGCAGCTTACAGGCTTTTAGCAGTGGCATAGTGCCTTGGGTAGGAGAGACAAGAATCAACCAGATAACCTCAAAATTCATCTCCGTGCTAACTGGAGTTAAGATATACATGCTGTCTTCATAGCTGACAATGCAATACAGTGAAATGGTTTTATTGCCTTTTTGGCCCCTGGAGGATAGTCTCTGAACAATGATGGAGAATAACAGCAGTTAAGAATGATTTGGAGGTGTCAATGTTGGACTGGAGTGCACAAAGTTAAAAATCACACAGCATCAGGTTATAGTCCAACAGGTCTGTTTGAAATCACGAGCTTTTGGAACGCTGCTCCTTCATCAGGTGGTTGTGGAATATAAGATCATGGAACACAGAAATTAAGAACAGTTAAGAAAGTTGTGATTCTTGAAAAAAACAATAAGAGTAAAAAGCCTCCGTAGTTTTAAGAAAATTCAACTCTACTCAGCTTAATGGCTTCTCTCTTTCAAGATGAATCTAAGTATGTCCTGAATCCAGTTATGAATTGATGGCATCTGTCCATCTCAGGAGATGACAGACCCTTCCCTGGTTGCTTAGATACAGTTTCTCCAGTGGCTGGGAGACAGATTCCACAGTCAGGTTTCAGATTTTCCCAGATTTTGGATTACCTGTTGGTTAGATTAGATTAGATTACAGTGTGGAAACAGACCCTTCGGCCCAACAAGTCCACACCGACCCGCCGAAGCGAAACCCACCCATACCCCTACATTTACCCCTTATCTAACACTACGGGCAATTTAGTATGGCCAATTCACCTGACCCTGCACATCTTTGGACTGTGGGAGGAAACCGGAGCACCCGGAGGAAACCCACGCAGACACGGGGAGAACGTGCAAACTCCACACAGTCAGTCGCCTGAGGCGGGAATTGAACCCGAGTCTCTGGCGCTGTGAGGCAGCAGTGCTAACCACTGTGCCACCGTGCCGCCCACTGGTTAATGTTTGTGAGAATGCGAGTGGTTCCTGGGGTGTTTAAATCTTCCATTTTCAGTGAAGGTTGCAATGCAGCATTCCAAGAATGAAATTAAAAAGAGAAATTGCTGGAAAAACTCATCAGGTCTGGCAACATCTGTGGAGAGAAAGCAGAGTTAACGTTTCACGTCCAGTGACCCTTTTCAGAACTCCAGAAATAACTTGGACCATGAAATTCTGAGAGAGCTGATGACTGTATAGGAACAGGATGAATTATGTTAATGCCTTACATGTTGCATGGTGCCCAGAGAGGTGTGTTTGGTCTTTGGACAGCTCCACTTCCTGGACAGCCAGATTTGGGCTCTTGTTCCTGTATCTTACTTCTGGATTGAGCATTTTCTTTTGTAACTGTAGAGGCTGATTCGTGAGCTCCTAACCCATCTGGCACAGAGGAACAGCGATGGCCTGCAGTCAACTGATTCTTTTTTTGTTTCATCCACCAGGCTCTCTTTTCTGTCATCTGTTCATTTCTTTTCTCATCTGCTTTCTACATGCCCTTTCTGATTCCTTGCCTGCAGACATTGCAGTCACCAGCTAGGACTTCCCATGCTTCGACTCTGTACATAGTCAACTTGAAGTCTTGCTCACATACAACTTGGTATCACAGATATGGGGGACTTATATTGGGTCTTATACCAATAGCAAGCTCGCTACAGAAACTCACATGGCCCACTCATTAGAGTCTATTGACTCGATTCATCGAATCCCTTGATTCTGTCAAACAACGGCCAGGTACAGACTCTACAATAGCCACTGCTACTCACCAATGGATTAAGCAAGACTTAAAGCTCCTGACTGCGGTGGATCTATGGCTTATTCTGTGGGTTTCTGCCTCTGCTAGAGACAGTGCTTTTTTCCCTAAAATCTATCGTCTCTCTGTAATCACTCCAAGGATTGATTCTGGTTTAATTTGATTTAGTAGAGTCACATGTAACGAGAAAATCATACCTCGCATAAGTACATCAGGGCAATGGAACAGAATGCTGAATATAGTGTTACAGCTATAGAGAAGGTGCAAAGAAAGATCAACTTTAATATATAAGAGATCCATTCAAAACTCTGATCAGTGGGGAAGAAGCTGTTCTTGAATCAGAAGAGTTTATGTTCATACTGTGTTTTTCACATCTTTATTAGATAGTCTCTGCCAATCTAGTACTTTTGGATTGCAGTCACTGCTCTAGCCTATGGACACATGGAAACCAATGTGCGCACAGCCAGATCCCACAAACAACAAAGGGATAAATGACAAAACCCTTCCAAAGAAGGGTCACTGGACCTGAAACATTAACTTTGTTTTCTGTCCACAGATGCTGCCAGACCTGCTAAGTTTCTCTGGCATTTTCTGGGGGGGGGGGGGTTCTGAGTTCCAAGCATCCACTGTTCTTCAGATGATTGAGTGACATTGGTTGAGGGATAAATATTGGTGAAGACACTGTGATGATCTCTCTCACCTCTGCTCTTCTTAGAAATAGTAGCATGGGCTCATTTTACTTCCATCTGAGAACACAGATAAGGCCTCAGCTTGACTTTTGTTTGAAAAGATAGCACTCCCACATCACTGTATTTCCTCAGAGTGCAATGAGTTACCAGACTGCATTGAGTCTCAGGAGTGGGGTTTGAATGTGTGGCCTTGACTCAGAAGTGAGAGAACTGCCATTGAGTCAAGTGCCATTGAGTCAAGTGCCTTATCCCATCAGACTATAATTCCAACTGTCCAACACAAGAGAAAAAGGTAAATTAAGATTGCTATTGGTTTCAGCACATCCTTTTTAAGAGGAAGACTACACACAACCTGTTAGAGGATGTTTTGCTTGAAAATTCCTTGAAAATTTTGAGGTCAGATTCCAATAGAAACACAAACTAATATGCAAAGGATGACCTTCTATTTTAGCACTGAACTTTGAACTCAGCTGTACTTCAATCTTGATATCAGCTCACCAATCATTAGGGTTCAGAATCTTGCTCATTAAACAAGAGCTTTACGTTTAGGTGTTAGACAGTGGCTAAAGGAAATGACATCTAATCTCTAGCTACACAAATAGCCAAGATCGTATGTACTCTTCCTGCTGGAATTATTTTTTTTTTTACTGAATATTACATTGGCCAAGATTTGGGGGCAGCATGGTAATTCACAACGCCAGGGACCCAGGTTCAATTCCACCCTCGAAGGACTGTCTTTGTGGAGTTTGCGCATCCTCCCCATTCCTGAGTGGGTTTCCTCCGAGTGCTCTGGTTTCCTCTCGCAGTCCAAAGATGTGCAGGTAAGATGGATTAGCCACGCTAAATTGCCCATAGTATCCAGAGATGTGCAGGAATAGATGGGTTGGGTATGGGGAATGCAGGAACAGAGTTGGGAAGTGGGTCTGGATAGGATACTTTTCAAAGGATCAGTGTGGACTGATGGGCCAAATGGTCTGCTTCCACACTGTAGGGACTTTATGATTCTATGATCAACTAACAGTATTGATGAAGAATCACACAGAAGCCAAGTAGTGTAATTCAAACTCAGATTCCTACTCTATAGATTTTCAGTGTTAAACCTGGGGCCATTCTGTTCGAGAAAAGCAAAATACTGCATAATCTGTAGATCTGAAACAAAAGCAATATTGGAAATACTCAGCAGGAAACAGCAAAAAATAGAACAAATGTTCCACGTTGATGATTTATGTCAGAACTGGAAGAAATTAGAGACATAACCGTTTTTAAACATGTACAGAGCAAAGGGAAAGGAGTGGAGAGTCACAAAAAGAGAATGTGATAGGATGGAAGGCAGCAGAGATGAACTGAGAGAAGTGATGGTAATTCAAGGAGAAAGAGGGTGGTAAAGGATATACAAAAAAACAAGAAATGGGTCTAAAGCAAATGGCCGCAGCAGGATCATTGCCAGCAAATCTGTCTGAGAAATGGGAATATTATTGAGCTCAGTGTTGTTTCTAGAAGGTTGTAAAGTGCCTGTTGGAAAGATGAGGTGCTGTTCCTTCAAATTCCATTGAGGTCCTTTAGAATATTATTGTAGGAGGCTAAGGACTGGAGTGGGAGTGGGATGGAGAATTAAAATGGCAAGTGACCCAAAGTTCAGAGTTACACTTGGGATCTGAACGGAAGTGTTCAGCAAAGCAATCACTCAATCTATGTTTGGTCTCCCTGTGGTGGAGGAGACCTTCCTGTGGCTGACTTCCTTAGTGAGCAGTATATTTTCTATCTGTCATCAAGGAGAGTTCGCATACACATTGTTCATCTTACCCAACTGAAGGAAATATTTGATTTAATTCTAAAATATTGCTCTACTCTTAAATATAATTTCTCAATAAATTTTAGAAGTAATTGGAGCATGGATTGGATGAGTATTGAGGAGAATATTTTATATGCAGAGGGTGGCTGGGAGTCTGGTACTCACTGCCTGAAATATCACACTAAAGAGAATATTTGGAATTGCATTTGAAGTACATTACCGATAGCATTAGGACTAAGGATTGAAAGTTGGGTCAGGATGGATTACTCTTTGTCAGCTAGCATTCATTTAATTGGCCTTCTTCTGTGCCATAAATTTCCATTTCTTTCTAGGAAGCTATGCTGTACAATAACAATCAAGACACCTCTTTGTGTTAATTTGAGAACACTGCTTTGTATGTATATAAAGATGTTATGTTATTCAGGACAAATCATGATCTGAACTGATGATTCAAACTACATTGTTACTGCTATCACTGAGTCCTTAAACACGTCCCATTTCCTTGTTAGCATGTCCTTTTCATTTCAAATACCAGTGTGCCTGAGTATATAAATTACATTTCCATGCCAAACTCAACATAAAACTAAGCCTATTGAGTCCACTGCGATTTGAGTTTTCATTCATGTGCTTAAAACTGTAGATTCTGCACTTTTCAACCTGACTTTTAATGAGAAATATATTGTACAAATCCCATGACTGTCATAGTTTTCTATTTTCTTAATTTTTGGCGGGAGTGGAATGACAGGTGACAAACTGGGCTTATTTTAACCCGTGTTTTAGGTGCCGCACATGCTCAGAGAGTTCACAAATGGCTTCAACAGCGTGCATGGAGTTATGGGGCCAATTCAGCCAGATTGTTGAGCACATTAGAACCTAAACAGTAATCATTCGCTATAAGTATAAAGAATTTCCTGACTTGACAGCAAAGTCAACAGTTGAGAGCTCAGCATTCTGGGCCCTGCACTTCTATTGACCTCATACAGTGAAACATGTGCTCAGAAGTGGGAACCACCCCACTGCTGATAATTCACTCTTTAAAAGGATAATCAACATCTTACAGAACTTGCTGGTTGGCGTCTCCTCGATTTTGTTTAATTCTACAAGTCTTTGAAAATTCTAGAAGTGGCGTCTAGTTGCAAAATTCTCCAGGAGTGATGAAACATGTGTTGATGGAGTGTTTTTTATTTGGCTAATTTTTAAGACTTGCACACAAGTCATTTGCTCTGAGACAGAAGTTCACATTCTTCAGGGAAATTAGGGTTCAGCAATATATTGCTGACTTGGTCAACTGCACTCACATCCTGAGAATGAATGCCAAAGCAAGCATTTCCCTCGGAATGCAGCTCACTTTGATAAGAGTCAGAGAGCGGGACAATCTGGCAAATGATAGAGGAGGAAGATGGAGGAAGCTGTATCTGCACATGGCATTCATACAGCATCTATTACATGGACCTCAGTGAGGGTCAGTGTATTGCATTTCATTACAGAAATCTGCATCTGCAGCAGGCATGATAGTTACCCCCAAAGCAAGAGGAAAGACTAGCGCAGAGAATTGCAGGAGGAACTCAGCAGGTGTGGAAGCACCTAGGAGGGAGAAACCGAGTTAATGTTTCAAGCCTGGTATGACTCTTTGTCAAAACCAGGGGAAGGACCACATTCTCAGTGGCTATGAACTTTCATGGATCTGAGTCTTCATATTTGTAGCGTGTCACTGTATGGTTGTATTCGAGAGGTCACTGACTCCCTCTACCCAACGAGTCCCAACTGCATTTCATTCTCTCCTAGCAGGGAGATGTGGGCAGAACAAATATTTTGTTTAGTTTGCCCATTAGATGTGGGCATCACTGGATGGGCCAGCCTTTACTGCCATCCCTAACTGCCTAGGACCATTTCAGAGGGTAGCTAAGAACCAACCATATTTTTGTGGGTCTGGAATAATATGTATGCCAGATCAGGTAAGGATGACAGCTTCCCTTCTCTAAAGGAGTTTTTAACCACAACCAACAGTGGCTACATAGTTGCCATTAGACAAGCTTTCAATTGTACGTTTTTTGTGTTAGGATTTTATCCCCTGTCCCCAAAGAATTCTCATTCGCACTCTCACTCTCATTTTTATTCTCAGTCTCTTACAGATGCAGCTTTCCTCCAGAATTCTCTGCGTTTGTTTGACATTTCCAGCATCTACAGTACTTTAGATTTCCCAGAACATTAACCCGGGGTTCCGGATGACAGGTTCAGTGACATTTCCACTATGCCACTGCATCCCCTTAATCGGCTACTTATGAGACAAGCACATGTCACAATGGATAGAGATTTCCCTCTCCCAATGTCCATTTGATTTGTCACCATAGGCTTTGCAGCATTTAAGTTGATGAATCTCTTAATTCAATGTATAACACAGTTGAAGGCCTGATACTCCAGCATCAGTCACAATGGCACCTCCATTCTGTGGCAGTTTATTGTGCCATCTGTACTTAAGACATGATAACAAATTCAGATGCTGACTACTGCCTGGAAATGACTACTTGCTGATGATGCTAGCATGTAAACACATATACTGCACATATACAGTGAAATGTGGCTCTGCCTGTCCTAGTGCCCCAAAGCAGAAGAGATAGCATAAGTTGCTCTGCACCCTCATTGTTATAAACAGACAAGGGTTAATCAGCTATCACAATCCTTGCACTCATTCTTGGAGGCTGTAGAAATTAGCCCTTGCATGAGTCATGACAATATTATGATATCTTGAGAAACCAATTATAAACCTACATGAATAGAAATTACTCTAAGTGTTCACAAATGCTTAACACACTCATATCAAATTCCCTACCCTCCCTCTCTCTCTCTCTCGCTCTCTCTCTCTCACTCTCTATATGGAAGGCTAATGATAAGCTGCTGAAGGGTAAAAGATTTTCCAAGAGATCATAAGGAAAAGAGTTTGGCTAAAAACAGAGGTTGGAGGTCTTGACTTAGTTGTGCATGTGTTGGAGTAACAAAGACTATGTGAGGAATGAATTATTTTTCAAATTGCATAATGCGAGTGCCCTATTAAAGAAGTTAGCAGATGGAGGTAAATGTAAGAAAAAGGTACAAAGAAATTATGGAAAGTTATAATAAGGTCCCTCATGGTGAACTGGTCCAGAAGATCACATTGCATGGAATCCATGGTGAGTTGGATACAAAATTATCTTGACCATAGAAGACAGAGGGTAGTTGTTGAGAGGGTTTTTCTGACTGGAGATCTGTGACCAGTGGTGTTCTGCAAGGATCAGTGCCAGAATCTCTGTTGTTTGTAATAATATAAATGACATGCAGTGTCAATAGCCTGATTAGTAAGTTTGCAAATAGCATGAAAATTGGTGGAGTTGTGGTTAGGTGAAGAAGGGTAAATGGATGAAGCAGGATACAGACCGGTTGGAAAGTTGGGTGGAGAAATGGCACATGGAGCTTTGTCTGGATAAGTGTGAAGTGATGAATTTTGGGAGGTCAAATGCAAGAAGAAAATATGCAGTAAATGGCAGGACCTTTATAAACATTGATGTACTGAGGAATCTTGGGATGCAAGTCCATAGCTCCCTGAAAGTGGCAACACAAGGGGATAAGGTGATAAAGAGGGTGTATGGCATACTTGCCTTCATCAGTCAGGACACTGTGTACAAAAGCTGTCAAGTCATGTTGCAACTGTGTAAGCCTTAGGTTAGGCCATATTTGGAGTGCTGTATACTGTTCTGGTCACCATACCAAAAGACATATATGGAGGTTTGGAGAGGGTGTAAAAGAGTTGACTAAGCTGTTGTGTGGGTTGGAGTGTATTAACTATGAGGAGAGGTTGGACAAATTTGGATTGTTTTCACTAGGACATCAGAGGCTAAGTGATGACATGATAGAAGTATTTAAAATTATGAGAGGCATGGATAGGGTGGATAGTCGAGAGTCTTTTCCCCATGATGGAAATGTCAAATAATAATGGGGCATAAGTTTAAGGTGAGGGAGGGAAAGTTTAAAGGAGATGTGCAAGGTAAGTTTTTTACATAGTGAGTGGTAGGAGCCTGGAACACTCTGCTGGGGAGGTGTTAGAAGCAGATATAATAGCAATGTTTAAGAAGCAGTTAGACAGACCCCATGAACAGGCAGGGAATTAGACGGATAGGGATCATGTGCAGGCAGCTGAGATTAATTTAGAATGGCATCACGGTCAGCACAGACATGGTGGGTCGAAGGGTCTGTTCCTGTGCTGCGCTGATCTATGTTCTTAAAATAAGTGAGGGAGCTAAAATATAAAATTAATATTCAAGATTCTTTAGCAAATTGATAAATTGAAATCTGGCAAAAAACTTTGAGTGTGATTGGAACATAGCATGCTTTGTCACAGCATAGTTCAGGCACAGCCCTGGGAAATCTAGACCCTGGGAAGTCAATGCTGAGAATGACACAAAGAGTCTGCAGTGGGCTATGGACAGGTTAAGTGAGTGGCAAAAACCTTGGCAGGTGGAATATAATGTAGGAAAATGTGAGGTTATGTATTTTGGCAAGAGGAACAGAAGAGGTGAGTATTATTTAAATGAAGGAGGACTGCAGAAAGTCAAAGTACAGATGGATTTGGGAGCCCCCACCTACAAATCACAAAAAAGCTAGTATCCAAATTCAACAGGTAACAGGGAAGGTAAATGGGATGTTGCCCTTTATTTCTAAGTAAATAGAGTATAAAAGTAGGGAAATCTTGTTAAAATTATACAAGGCACTAGTCAGACCGCAGCTGCAGCAGGTTTTGGACCCTTAGCTGAGGAATGATGTACTGGCATTGGAGAAAGTCCAGAAAAGGTGGACTAAGCTGATACCAGTACGGAGCAGAGATTGAGTATATTTAGTCTGTGCTCATTGGAATATGGAAGATTGAGAGGTAACCCTTATTGAAACATATAAGATCCTTACGATACTTTTCAGGGTAGATGTAGAAAGACTGTTTCCATTTGGGGGAGAGTCTAGGACCAGAGGGCACAAACTCAGATCAAGGGGTCACACATGTTCAACAGAGATGAGGATGAATTTGTTTGCTCAGACGGTAGTGAATCTGCCGAATTCCTGACTGCAAAGGTCTGTAAGGCTGAGTCATTAAGTATATTCAAGGTTGAGATTGGCAGATGTGTAAACACTAAAGGAATCAAACATTTTGCAGAAAAGGCAGGAAAGTGGAGTTGAGGATTATCAGATCAACCATGGTCTCATTCTACCATGTTGCAGACTTGATGGGTGAACAACACTTCTGCTCTTGCGCCTTATGATCTTATGAAATAGTGAATGCATAACTGAACAGAGGAAAATGCGGGTTTATGGAGTTAGATTAGGCCACTGGAATGAAGTTATGATTACTGCAGCTAGCACAGACATCACCCCTCTGTGAACATATATGGTGCATGTCAGCTATGGCCTAATTAGTAACCTCTTTTCTGCTGCATTGTGCAGTTGTAGGTTTAAGCACCACTCAGGGCTAGAGTTAAAAAGAAAATACTCAAATATAGCACTGCAATGCTGAAGGTGCTGTATTTTGAGAGAGATGTTAAACTGAGGGCCTCCATCTGCTGTCTTGTATGAATGCAAAAGGTCCCATGTCACTGCTTTGAAGAAAAGCAGGGAAGTCATCATGGTCAGTGGGCATTGTTCCATCAACATCTCTAAAACAGAGTATCTGGTCATTGCTGCTTATGGATGCCACTTTTCCCACACTACAACAATGATTACACTTCAAACATTTTAAACTCTTCAATCAGAGGATGCAATCACAAGCTAGACAGGGTACTGTCTCTTTGGGATATGCCAGGTTCTCTCCTGGGGTGGGTGAATCCATGACTTTGATGGATCTTCTGAACTTACTGCTCACAGACAGGAGAATTCCTAAAAAGGTCCTGAGATTGTAACTGTTTATGTTGAGGATGGTAAATGAGTGAGATTGGACTATAATAGTTGGGGAGGTGAGGTAAGATCTAAGTAATCGATATTAGGAGTCAGAATCTATTGCATGGTCTTCACTCTTTTCCTGAAATTTTATATATTGCTATTTTGACAGGAGCTTTAGCTTATTTGTTTTTAAACTGGTTACGTCCAATTAAAATTATGGCAAGGAATTTGATCTGAGCACTTAAAATATGCATCTGATAATAGCACTGAACTATCCTCCTGTAACATCCATCTCTTACAAATATAGAAAACAACTTTTGGTCGTGGAATTTTACCTTTTAACATTGCTGTCTGTGGTAACCAAAGTTTGGAATGTTGTAGAACTTGAACTGGCAACAACATTCAATGGTGCCAAAGGACATTTTACAGCAATACTGCAAATGACTTGTGTTATCTGCTGCTGTTATGATGGGAACTACACACTAAATTCATACTAAATTTAGCACAGGCACTCTGCCAAATTCATGGAAAGACAGCACCAAATATAAAAGCAACCATGAATCCGTTCCTAGTAAGATTCACCAGGTAGCTAACTTAATTCTGATCAAATGTAATTCTGGATCTACTAACAGAAAAGCAAGAAAGATTTGCATTTACATAGTGCCTCTCACAACCTCAGGTTATCTCATAGCAAGTCACAGCCAATTAAATACATTTTTGGAGAACAGCCAATGTTGTAACTTAGGAAACATGCCCACAGCAAGGTCTAACAAATGGAAATTTGATAGTCATCAGGTAATGTTTTTTAATGATGCCAATTAAATGATAAATAATAAACAGCAACTGAAAGCATTGGCAAAACTCAATAAATGTGGTAGCATCCATGAAGAGATAAACAGAGTTAACATTTCCAGCCCAGTAAGACTCTTCTTCAGAATTTAACAAGAATATTGCCAAGGACGTGGGGGTGGGGCGGGAAACAGCCTGCCTTTCTTCTTCCACCCTTGTAGGGAAAGAACACTCAGGACATAAATCTAACATCTTTTCCAGAGGGTGGCACACCTGGCAGTGCAGCATCCTAACATCAGCTGAGAAATTTTATGCTTAAAATCTCTGTTCTGGAAATTTAGCCCACAGCCTTCTGACTCAGAGAGGTGTGTACGGCTACACAGCTCTCTCAGTGCGTATCTCTCATTAGCTCTCGAACTGCAGCCCCCTCCCCACCCTGAACAACATGGGGCACTTGTCAATCTTCACTTGCAAGAGTTTGGCCCCGTGACCGTAGCCATGAAGCAGCAACCTGGCACTTACTCCAGCTGCATCGCATCCGAGCTGCAGTGAAAGGCACCAAGTTGCAGAATCAGTTTCTCATTATGGCCCAGTTACACGGGGGGCCCACTCTGCTGCCTTCTGGAATGCTCTAATGAACAGAAGACATTACCATTTTACATGAAGAATTTGAGGTTTCCTCTCTCCATCAAAGCACGAGCCTTTTGAACTTTTCCTTAAGCTTCATAAAGTGCAAAGGAGTTACAATCAAAACAAACGAAGCTTGCCTTATTTTTCAGCAGTGGTGAAAAGTAAGCCGCCTTCAAGGCTAAGCCTCCCCAGTAGTAACCTTGACGTGATGACACAGAGAGGGCTAAAACTTAGTCGGGTAATCTGAGAGCATCCCACCTCCCATCCCCCATCTTAACCACTTTTCCTTTCTGGCTTCAGTTGCTCCCCCAGTTCTACCTTCCACGCTACAGTGACTGGAGTTTTGTGTGTTTGCAATCGCACGCACGGGAACTGCCAAAATTCTGTTCCAATAGTCAATAATATAAGGAAATTAAAAATATTTCTGGAGCCTTCATATGGAACATGAGAGGCAGCTGAGGCACATTTTATGGCTCTTGGAACCTTAGATGTGTTTTCTCATTCATTCATAACAATACCGCGATTATGTAAAACCCACCGTGTCTTACAGATCATTTGCTTTTTTTTCTAGTTCTCACCTAAAGTGCCAATTAAACTCAACAAAATAATACAGCAGCATAGTGGAAATAAATAATTGCAGCCTTTCAATTTATTGTAAATTCCGGAAAGTATCTTATTCTCCTGAGCACTATAAATGTTAGTATAAAGATTCTGGACTGTCGGTTGGTGCCAGGGTAACCAGAGTTTATTTTCACAGTTTTTAAAGTAGCCTGATACAATGGATAGTATTTAATGGAAGTGACGAGGCCTAGAATTGTTGGTGAATCCCAATCCAGAGTTGAGAGATCGTGGGAAAGGGGTTCAGCGGTGGGAGAGTAATGGGGAAAGTGAAGGGTTGGCAGGGAGAGCAGAGGTGAGGCTTTCAACCTCCTCCTATCTTCCTCTACTTCCCCCAATCCTCCTAGCACCCCACCCTGTCCCCCAACACCACCACCTGGGAACCTGCAGTCAGCTCTGCGTGGTCTTCCTTGTCATGCACACCACATAACAAACTCCCCACCTATCTCTGTGTTAATGCCAGCAGCAGCAGCACGCATCCCAGGTATTACATATACAACACTTGAGACATCCTGAAAGTCCTTTAAAGCCAACTATGTATTTTTGAAGAGTATATAATAAATGCAACAGTCAATTTGCACAAAAACCTGCAACAGCAACAACAAAATAGATGTAGGCTTTCTATTTGTGTTTGCACAACCTCAAAAATAAGATTATATACTGTATCAGAATATAGAGGCATGATGCGAGATGGAATTCACTGCAGGAAGAAACTTCCATGGCCAAACCACCGTGGTTCTAATGTTCAAAATCAAAACTGATTAACTAAATGAGAGTTGAGGGTAAAACTGGATGCTGGATCCTCACGTTCACAAATGAATGGTAAGGAGTATTAAAATGGGAGATTCTTACTTGTTGGAGAAAGGTTTGCCTTCATTCAGGTTTCTGCCATTGGTATATACCATCGTTCAGTTAAATTGCAGTTGAGAGTGTCGAAAAATCGAAGTTTTGGGCATAAGTCCTTCATCAGCTGTCGATTCTCCTGCTTCTTGGATGCTGCCTGACCTGCTGTGTTTTTCCAGCACCACACTCTCGATTCTGATCTCCAGCATCTGCAGTCCTTACTTTCTCCTTCAGTTAAATTGCAACCAAGGTGGCAAAACCCTGACATCTTTCTGAATTGGAGACAACCCATCATGACCATTATCACTGAGCCAGTGGCCACTTTTCCCAAATGCAAATACCACACCGTATTTTCTATCCAGTAATTAGCAACCATATTCTCGCCTTTACTCACTGGGCAGTGCAGCAGATCTTGAACTCAAAATCTGGAATTCCACAATTCAAGCAAAGGTTCAAGCCTTACTCTCACTCTGAGTGCTGCCAACTAACCACTGTTAAAAGGAAACAGAAAAAAATGATTTCAACTAACCTATAAAAACCAGGAATTCCAACATCTGTCCAATTATCAACCAACGGGTAATAAATGCTGGCCCAGCCAGCCACGCCATGTCCATGAGGGAATTTTTATAAAATAAACCATTATCCACTCTTCACAAATACCCAGAGAGCATGATTCCTCCACCTTTTATCTTTTTTGAATTCACTTTTATTCTTAATCTGTGTGCAGGTGTGTTGTGTTATTTTTTCATTTTGAATTTATTAACTTATAAAACGAAAAACTCATGCAAACTCAATGCTTAAATTTTAAAGCATAAGTTCATTTGGTCTGGGAGAAAGATATCAAACATTGACAGATCCTTTCTAAACTAACATTGTTGCAACTAACTGAAGGATCAGGTAAATGAAGAAAGGAGGCTAGTTCATTCCTCCTTACCTGGGAGATTAACAATTTGGAGTGTACCATCTGGAAGTGTAATGACATGGGGAACACCATCTGAGGTCTGCTCCTCACAGCCTGAGTTATTTGAAATTCAGGTCCCAACGTGGGTAGTTCTGACTTTATTTGGAAAAATTGGGGTGCTAAAACTATGGTATATTTAAACTATTATAAGTCAAAACTAATTGGCCATAGATTGCTGAGTAAAGTTCGCTAAATCAATCGAATGTTACTCTTAGTTATATAGATGTGTTGACAGACTTTTTGACATTATCACTGCAGCATCTAATAATAATGGTTACTTGAGTACAAAATCAGCAACTTCTGAAAATCAGAATCTTAATTTCACATCATTTATTGTGTTGAAAGACAATTTTAGCTACCCTCCTTCAACATGCTAATGAAATTAGTAAATCCAGCCTCATTGGTACTGACTGTATTTTAAGGACTCAACTGGGTGATCCAAATGTAACTAGAAGGCGACTCCACCTTTTTATAATTCAGGAATTACTGGGTGACAGCAACCTGAAAAGAATAAGGCCTTGGTTGTCTGGAAAGACTAAATCTGAAGTGTCTTCTATGAAAACTCAGTACAGCAAAAGAAAAAGCTCTTACACTGTGAAAAAGCAAGTTCTGTACAGCTGACCTAGCCCCTGAGCTGATTGAAATATTTACTCTTTTCCCTCGAATGCGTTTATTCCAATATAAAACCTCTTAAGTCACACACACTAGCGTTATTTTATGACCAAGTGACCAAAACCAGCCACTTGTTGCAAGCTAGACTGATGCAAGTAGACCATGAATGCCTGAGGTGACAAGATATACCTCAAATAAGTGTGTTGGAATGAGATCAGCCCCTCCTTTCTCTCGTTCCCTTCCACCTAATGACATGGTTGTCACGGGTCAATTACGACACATGATAAAACCCCAGCACTTTCCATTCTGCTTCAAGGCAGAGCCAGTGTGGAAAGAAAAATACATTGTTGGATGCCTACAGTATTATTCAATGCCACACACTATACCCTTACTCAGCCAAAAGAACTTGCTTGTGTTAAACATCAACAGGTCCAAATGAAATATTTCAAAAGAACAACTCATCCTTTAAAATGGGGAAAGAGTAATGTAACAGTAACATTTATCATATTTTATATGGATGGCAAAAAAACCCCTTACACAGACACACGCACGCACACACACATGTCATATGATAGCAATGTGTCAATGCCTATAAACGGGAGTGAAATGGCACAAAATAGACTCAGTGGATAGAGAAAATGTCAGAACAGACAAAAAAAGTATTGTACAGACATGGCAGAGCACGTAAATTCATGAAATTTTGGATGGGTTTTATTTTCAAATGCTATCGGGTAATTTTCTTGTTTTTTTTAAATAAGCACCTTAGTTGAATCTAGGGAGTTCTTTTGGCTGAGTAAGGGTATAGTGTGTGGCATTGAATAATACTGTCCATGTTGTCCCTGGTTTGATCTCCGGCCTATGTTGAGATAACTAGCCAAGGTGATCTCAGGATTGCTATAGTTGGCCTTCATGTTCATGCAAAGGTCCAAGATCAACCAGACTTCATCTTTGTGAGTGTTTTCAAGTGAGCTCCTACAATAATGCATTGAGGCACTACTCGATCAAAGAGTTGGGCTTTTTCAATTCATTCATGAGATGTGGGCCAACATTTATTGCCCATCTGTAGCTGCTCTTGAATATTCAGCTGCCTTCTTGAATTTGCTGTAGGTCCAGCCATAAGGCAATGAGATGGAAACTTAAGGATTTTCACCCAGCGATACTGAAGGAACAGCAAGATATTTCATCAATAAACATTCCCACTTCTGACCTCATGTTGGAGAGAAAATTATTGATGAACCAGCTGAGGTTGGGTCTGGGTCAAAGGAACTCCTGAAGCTGAGATGACTGGCCTCCCACAATCGCACCCACTTTCCTTTGTGTTAGTCATGACTCCAACCAATTAAGAACTTTCTCCCCCAATTCCTATTCACAATTGGCACTAATTTGTCCGTAGCCAAGAACCATGGCTTCTGGGAACCACCCCCTAGCCTCTCTTCCAGCCCTCATACACCTCTTGTCATGACAGCACCTCCACTCCCATCCCACCTGCGATAATATCTCAATGGTGATCCTGCGAGGCCAGAAATGTTGTCCTGCTACAACCATGACCTCTACCATGACTTTATTGTTTGACATCGCAGGCTTCCTTGGTCTGGAGTCCTAATTCCAGCATGTCAGAAGATTTGGATGGCTTTCTCGCCGTAGTAGGTCATGGACTCTCCTCCTAGAAACTCTTCCACTTTCAGAATTAAGCCAAAAATGGGAAGATCCCAAACTGAATATCTGCCTGAAAACTCCTCACTGCTGGACAATATTTTCTTAAACAGTGGACGGTTCAGAGAATTACCTGCTCTTTCAACCACGGCATTCACATGACTGGGCTATTTCATCTCATGGTCAATGGTGAAAGTCCAGATATTTAAGCTAAAGGGCTTGACGATGTTGATGCCATTTAGGTCAGTTGTAATGGCTTATTTGAACAAACTATCTGATATCAAATTCAAAATCATGAAGATCTCTGTTGCTAAATTTTTGATGATGTTGTTCCCAAATATTGCTGCAACTGATTCTGACGATAAGAAGGTGTTTAACTTTTGGTCAAATTATAAAGTGGTCCATAGATTGCAAACACAAAAAGGGAAAGACTGTGTGAATAATAATATTAAGAAATGACAAATAAATGCCTACTAAAATAAGATAAAATATATTTTTTTAATTGCTCACATTATAATCATTGGTTTGGAAACTGGAGAATTAATCTTGGTGAAAGAGTCAGAGTCATAGTCATAGAAATGTACAGACTGCAAACAGACCCTTCGATCCAACTCATCCATGCCAACCAGATATCCTAAATTAATCTAGCCCCATTTTCCAGCACTTGGCCCATATTCCTCTAAAACCTCCTATTCATATATCCATCCTGATTCCTTTTAAATGTTGCAATTGTACCAGCCTCCACCACTTCCTCTGGCAGCTCAATCCATTCATGTACCACCCTCTGTGAGAAAAAGTTGCCCCTTAGGTCGCTTTTAAATCTTTCCCCTCTCACCCTAAACCTAGGCCCTTTAGTTCTGGACTCCTCACCTCAGGGAAAAGACCTTGTCTATATACCCACTTTTTTCAGTGATTTAAGAAATGCAACTTTTTTTTGTAAGATCAATCTCTACTATGTGAAGTGGGTCCCACTCAAGAACGCTATAGAATTACAAAGACCTTTAGTACAAATGCTTTGCAGAATAGGTTTCAAATCCTTTGAATGCATTGTACTTGCTGTGAGTAGTAGGATAGCCAGAACCAATTCACAGAGACAGTAGAAATGTAAAATACTTTCTTCTCTCTCCACTAATATTCTGAAAGACCTTTAGAAAATATGTTGTGTTATAGGAAGATGATGGTTATAAGCACATGACATCCCCTCTATATAGTAATTGCAATTCATCTTTGTGATGAATGTTAAGATTCCAATGTTAATGAATTGTGTAAGAGTGCATGGTGAATGTGTCTGACAGCGAACAAATTGTTCACCAAGGAAGCTATATTTAGCTAAGACATGATGCTAAAATAACTCACCACTGCATAGTAGCTGTGGTCTAGCACTGTCCATTTTAAGAGGGCATGCATGGGGAAATACTGCAGAATTGAGGGATAATTCACAAAAGGCTAGCATCCAAGTTGATAGGAAAGGCAATTGAAATATTGGCCTTTACTTCAATGGAAATGGACTATAAAAATAGGGAGATCTTGCTAAAGTTATTCATATCTAGAATAATGTGAACCATTTTGGTCCCCTTATGTGATGTAAATATACACATGGCATTGGAGGCAGTCCAAGAAGGTTCATTAGGCTGATCCCAGGGAAGGGGAGACTGTGTCTTATGCAGAGAGATTGAGTAGGTTGAGCTGATACTCATTGGAGTTTAGAAGAATGAAACACTATCTTACTGAAATCTGAAAGGTTCCTCAGGGGCTTGACAGGGTTAATGCAGAAAGATTGGTTCCCCCTTGTGGGAGAGTCTGGGACAAGAGGCCATCATCTTAGAGTAAGCCAGAAACGGGAAGGAATTTCTTCTCTCAGAGGGTAATGAACCTGTCGGGAATTCCTTATCTCAGAAGGCTGTCAATTACAACACATGGAGTTTTTTAAGCTGATGGTTCTCACCTCTCTAAAATTGGGATCATAAAATGGAGGAACATTTTTAGTAGGTCATTCAACCCCATCAAGTCTGCATTGCCATTCAATGAGATCATGCTGACCTGATAATCCTCAACTCCATTTTCTGGCCTTTTTTCCCATAACCCTTGATTTCCTTAATTTTGTCAACCTCGGATCCGTCACATGCAATGTAACTGCATGCTTGGAAAGATATATTTTTTATCAACGAGACTGAGACACTGCGGTAATCAACGAGACTGAGACACTGCGGTAATCAATGAGACTGAGACACTGCGGTAATCAATGGGACTGAGACATTGTGGTAATCAATGAGACTGAGACATTGCGGTAATCAATGAGACTGAGACACTGCGGTAATCAATGGGACTGAGACACTGCTGTAATCAACGAGACTGAGACATTGTGGTAATCAATGAGACTGAGACACTGCGGTAATCAATGAGACTGAGACACTGCGGTAATCAATGGGACTGAGACATTGCGGTAATCAATGAGACTGAGACACTGCGGTAATCAACGAGACTGAGACATTGTGGTAATCAATGAGACTGAGACACTGCGGTAATCAATGAGACTGAGACACTGCGGTAATCAATAAGACTGAGACACTGCTGTAATCAACGAGACTGAGACACTGCTGTAATCAACGAGACTGAGACACTGCGGTAATCAATGAGACTGAGACACTGCGGTAATCAATGGGACTGAGACACTGCGGTAATCAATGGGACTGAGACACTGCGGTAATCAATGCCATTTCCTAATCGATAGACAATAAGCAGCAAGGCAACTGACAAAAAACCTTTTGTTCGATTTCACCTGATGGAACAACATTATAAAAGCTGATTGAGGGGAAAAAGAGAGGGAGAAGGTAAAGCAGGAAGTATTGGACTGCTATCAGGTAACTCTAAATGTAGAAAGTTCCTATAACAATGATGCTTTAATAACATAGAGAGTCCTTGAAAGAACTTCAGAAGCTAATCTACAATTGAAACAAATGGAATAAATACGTACGAGTTTTAGTCATTTTTAGAGATGAAGTGGTCAAGTGTCTCAGGTACTTATCAAAGTCCTTTTCAAAATTAACAGTACAGTAATGGGCTTGAATTTTAAATAAAGTCGCTTTACAGCAAGGTTGAATGATATCATTTGTCTCTTTGTGTCAGGGAGCTGCTTACTCAGATTTCCTTTCGTTGTGTCTTTCAGCTGTTCAGCTCATAGCTTTGATCGGCAATGAACTCAAACCTGAATGAGATGGACAAAAGGTTTCTGTTCAATGTATGCAAAATGTTGGTGTTCTTTTAACCTTCTGAAAAAATATCGTACCAATTATGTTTTGCATATTTTTTTAATTGGCCAGTGGAGTATTTGATTACAGTTTACAGCCCTTGGTGTTTGCAAAAGTAAATCCAGCCCTATCCATTTCAAATAATCTTTTCAATTCTAATACTGAAAAAGAATACTTATCACATGAGATCGTGTGTGAAATCACAGAAAAGACGATGGTTGAATTATAAACATTATTTTGTCCTGCCCTCGGATTAAGATTTCTAGAAATTGCAGATAAGAAAAACCAACGTGGGGATCTTTGTTCGAGATCTTTGTTCGACTCATTCATTCAAAGGTTTGATCTAAACAACGGAAAAGAAACCAAACCAAAATATTCACATTACATTTTGGCCCAGTGATCCCATGTGTTGCTGCTGCCCTGTGAGGTTTGGTGGAGCGTGATCACGTTCAGTGATCATCGGTAGGATCAACACAAGTGACTGCATCACCCCCCTGGATTAGGAAAAGAAGCATTCAACTAGATCCCCTCCTCCAATGAATTGCTAGCCTTGGCTCAGTGATAGCATTCCTACCTCAGGGTTAAAATGTCATCAGTTCAAACTTCATCTGGATATTTGAGCATCTGATCTAGACAGATACTTTAGCGCATCAATGAGTGTGCACTGCACTGTTGGAACAGGCATCTTATTGGAATTAGAATTAGCTTTATGGTCACATGCACTCACAGTGAAAAGTTTATGAGTCACCACTTACTGTGCCATCTTAGTTACAAAGATACCTAGGTACTGAACCTTAGGGACAAAGCAGGAAAATAAAGAGGCAAGGTTATAAAGTTAGACATGACACTCCTTCTTACAAAAAAGGTAGAAAAACAAAGAAACAGAGTTAAAAGTTCAATACTATATGGGCCCGGATGTGTTGGCCTCACGCACCTCACAGGGGCTCAATTCCCCCCACTCCGGGCTTGACCTCGCCTCCAGCTCAGGAGCAGCTGTCTGCTCTTGCCACCAGCTACCTGGGACAGCGTGCTCCTGCCTTCTCTGTCTCTCAGGATAGCTGCCATTGAAGTCAAGGATCTCTCTCACTGCTGTGTTGGGCTCACCCTCCCTGTGCTGACTCAATCTCCTCCATGACAATGTCCTCTGTGCTGCACAAACTCGCACCTCACATAAAGTCAGTAGATGAAATGAAGACAAAAGAAGTAGTGAAAGAAGAAAAAAAAGCAAAAGCGGACGGAGCTGATGAGCTCTGAGCAGGGGCCCACATGCTGTGCTACTGCTCCGATGCCATCATGAAGATCTCGAAGAGAAACATTTTCCCTTCTTCAAGCAATCAATACTTTTAAGGTAAGGGGCAGAAGGTGGGAATTTGGGAGGGATGGATGAATTTGGAGATTGTGAAATCTTGCTGTTGTGTTATGTCTCACAGTCAGTATGTTCGTATACCTTTAAGGTGCATGCTCATTATATCATTACTTTATAATAGCATGTGATCTAAGGATATAAAGATCTCATATTCCGGGATCACATGAAGCATGATATGCTATTGAAGACAACATTGCTCTGTTGTAATCTACCAACTTAATATTAACCCAGACATTTAGATGTCAGAGAAATCTAATGTTTGTTTTAATAGGTAGCTTTAATACCATGATATCCATACTCAGTTTCCTATGTTACAAGGAACAATATAAGCATTGCTGCACCAAATGCACACCACTTGCTGTGAACATATTGCTTGTTGAATTTTCTTCAAAAATACTTAACTTCGAGGTCACAAAGTCTGCTACATAAATGCAAGTTCTTTTGGTCTCTCTACCAGCATTCCTTCCTGTAAATTCAAAGAGAAAAGACTCTGCAATCAGAAATCGATACTGTAAAGTCAAAACACTTTCCATTTTGTTACTGAAGATGATTTCTTTTGCTGCCACTGCCTAGTGTGAACTTCCAGGTTCAAACCTGCTGTGGCAAAGCCAACAAATCATGTCTAAATGCTCCTGTTGAACCAGCCACATAAATACTGTGACTACAAGAGTAGGTCAGAGACTGGCAATTCTGTGGCAACTGACTCACCTCCTGACTCCCCAAAGCCTGTTCACCATCTACAAGGCACAAGCCAGGGAGTGTGATGGAATATTCCCCACTTGCTTAGATGACGTCATCTCCAACAATACTTAATAACATTAGGACAAAGCAGCCAGCGGGACTAGCATCCCATCTGACACCTCCAACATTCACCTCCTCTTCCACCAATGCTCAATAGCAGCAGTGTGTACCATCTGCAATATGTGCAGTAGTGATTCACCAAGGCTCCTTAGGCATCTCCTTTTAAACCTGTGACCTTTATCACCAAGAAGGACAAAGACAGCAGATGCATAAGAGCACTCCCACCTACAGGTTCCCCTCCAAACCACTCATGGTCCTGACTTGGAACTTTATTGAAGACAACATTGCTCACTAACGTTGAGTTGAACTCCTGGAGCTCCCTCCCAAATAGCATTGCAGATGTCCCTATAACTTAAGGACTGCAACAAGACAAGAAGGCAGCTCACCACCACCACCGTCTCCAGAACAATTAGAGATGGGAAATAAATGTTGTCCTAGCCAGTATCTCCACATCCTGTGAATGATAATGTTTTTTCACAAAAGTGCATCAGAACACCTTGAGGATGTTAAAGGTGCTGCATAAGTGGAAATCTTCCTTTCTATGAAACTAGGCTTGAGCAAGAAACAACACCAGTTTTCACATCCT
Organism: Chiloscyllium plagiosum; assembly: GCF_004010195.1. Lineage (NCBI taxonomy): Eukaryota > Metazoa > Chordata > Chondrichthyes > Orectolobiformes > Hemiscylliidae > Chiloscyllium > Chiloscyllium plagiosum. The sequence continues at coordinate 24,892,844 of NC_057710.1, read as the reverse complement.
GAGTCTAAATATACAACTCTTCCCCCCCCCCCCAAAAAAAGTTTTTTTTTAAATAGTTCCTTCTATAGTCTATGGGAATTTGGAGAGTTCTGAATCCTTTGATGCCCTTTATCATTTTATATTTGTTAACAACATTTTCACTGATAGTTGCTTTTAAGTAAAAGATAACATTGGTAAAAGTTTGACCATTCTGCTAAATCTCACTACTTTATCACCACACAATTCAGTAAAACAAGCTATATTGCTGTCCATCTTTACTGATCCTGGCCTAGATGCACCAGCAAGGTCAAATGGCTTATTAAGTAGTTTGAAGATAAACAGATAAACCAAAAAGATGGTACAAGTATTTTACCTTAAGGCATCATTTGGGCATGCTTTGTACAAACAAGGAGGGAGATTAATGGAAGGCCTAACAGAACACACATCTAGCTTGTCATTTTAATCTATCTCCAGTTACTGCAATAGACGAGAATAATGTGCAGAGACAGCCCATGCAAGGTGAGGTAATTAATTACTTAACATAAAGCTATGTGAAACTTCAGAGCGTTTAAAGTTCACAGTGTGTGTGTATGTAGAAAAAAAAGCTACACTGAATTCCTATGTTTAAATCTTTGTTCATCTGTGTGGAGAAGACCTGCATTAGATGTCATTTGTACAGCTGGCTCTTTTCATGTGTCTGACAATCAAAACACTTGTAGCTGGAGCCACCATTTCCAAGACAGTGTAAAACCACTTACTACTGACAGAACTTGTTCAAAGTCTTAGAGTAAGACACATGGCGGAAATGCCAATTGATACACTTCAACCACTGGAACATAGCGAGAGTGAGCCTAATTTCATAGAAAGAAAATATTTTAAGTCTTAGTCCAACAGCTTAAAAATATATCTCATCTTTCCTGATGACAACGAGTCTTTTTTTGGTCTACCAATTCCTCAGTTTTCAAAAGGTAGCTGAGAAATGGCTGTGGTCCCTTTTCATCAGTTTTTTTATAAAACATATAACAGTTATTTGAAAAGAACAGTTTCACAAAAGGTGTTGAATACAGAATTTTTCCTTTTAGTTCTACTTGGATGGAATTTTACTAGTTCTTCCCTCAGCTATCCTCCACAACAAATGTTTCAATTCCTTCTAAAAAGAGCGTTCGCCTATAGAATAAAAAAACATAGAATTTTGCAGTCCAGAAGGAGGCCACTCTACCCATCGTGACTGTACCAGCTCCTGACAGAGCTACCAAGCTAGTCCCATCTACAGCCCTATTTGCTTAGTCCTCTGACTTCATCCATTTCAAATATGTATCCAGCTCTCTTCTGAAATCTCCAATGGAATCTGCCTCCATTATTCTCCCAGGCAGTGTCTTCCAAATCCTAACAACTGCCTGAGTAAAGCAGTTAGTCCTCATCTCACTTCTAGCTCTCTTGAAGTTGTGAACCCTGGTTACTGACATATCAACTAGTGGAAACAGAATATCCTTCTTTACCCTGTCAGTAATTTTGAATATCCCAATAAGGTCACCTCTTAACCTTCCCTGCTGCAAGGAAAATAAGCCCAGTCTCTGAGGAAGGGTCACTCAACCCGAAACTCTGACTTCTCTCCACAGGTGTTGCCAGACCTGCTGAGCTGTTCCAGCAATTTCTATTTTTATTTCAATTTCTATCATTTAAGCCCAATCTCTCTCATTTTTCCTTGTATCTAAAATCCTTAATTCCTCATGTCATTCTAGAAATCTCCTTTGCACTTTCTCCAGGGTTTTAACATCCTTCCCTGAACAAGGTGCCCAGAACTGAATGTAATTCTCCAAACTCATATTCATTACCCGACAAGCTTTCACAATCTCCTCAAGCAATGAATGCAATTCTGAAGTCATTAAGAAACTTTTTCATAAAAATTATAAGCCATGCTGTTTCGGGACTTTGAAACCCTTTCGTTTGACAGCTGTCAAGGATATTTGAAGGTGGAAACACACAAGTTAGGCTGAAATGCTGAAATGCTTGATGAAACTCTTCATAATACTAGTCCGATCAGTTGATGTTCAATGGATTGTCTAACAAAGAGATTTTGAATTGGAGATTTTAATCATTTGATCGCTGAAATGAAATTTAAGTGGGCAGAAAAGGAAGAACAAAAGGCAGTTGTGTGTAGATAAAGTGCATGTTCATTAAGTGAAAATCTTCACATTCACTATTTGAGCAAAACCTAACCTCTGCCTTATTTCACATTATGCTTTAAGTAAATAAAATGGATTTAATTAATCTTCAGACTATATTTCCCTGACATCGATGCAAATAGTTAGTGTTCACTTTAAATAGGAGAGTATTCACCTACTAAACTTGTAGGATTCAGGGAAATTGCTATTTCCTGAAGTAACAAATTTCCAATTTCCAATTGTAAACCATTATCATGGTAAGCATTACGATTATAACTTTATTAAAGTTATTGAAATATTCTTTATAAAGTGTCAATATACTTAGCGCACACTACCCAATTAAGTAATTGAAATACTATTTTGTGTTTAGGTAAATGTTAAATTCTTTCTTTGTGTTGGTTCTGTTGTTCCTTTAACCTTTTAGCAGTACAATTTTCTACAATACTCCCTGAAGTTGAAAGACTCATGTTACTCAATGTAACTTTAAAATGATTTCATGTTTGGCATATCAAAAGTGATTGTAAAGCACTTTGGCAATTTTTCTGTCTTTCTTTCTATCTTCCTCGTTCTCACTGTTCTTTTTGGCAATGGAGAAAACATGTCTTTGGAAAGCCATTTTAATTGGCTGGAAATAATTCTTTCAAAGGCCAGCTTTGCATTACATTCAGTAGACTGACCTATTTAAGTTCTTCGAGGTAGCCAGGCCAATCGTTTGATGTGAGAAACCACAACAGAATTAGCAAGCACTTTGCTACCGCCTACCCCTCTCTCTCCCTCCCTCCCGCTCACTCACACACACACGATCATAGGTTTAATTGAAGTCTGTTAATAGGATAGCAGGGGTACCACATCTACTTTGCCATAATGAATGCTCTGGGAAGTTTTGCACAGTTGCACCTAAGAACCTTTGAGGATCATTGATGCAGAACATCATTTATATTGTATCAAACTGTAAAGCCTGTATTTAAGACCTGGGCTAGCATAGGAAGCTCGATCCCTATTCATAACTTTGTCATTGTTTCCGTTTAGCAGGTCTGGTGGTAACACAGGAGAAAGGATGGAGGCTTTGGAGAGAATGTAAATGAGGTTTACCAGTATATTGCCTGGATTGGAGTGTATTAACTATAAGGAGAGGTTGAACAAACTTGAAATGTTTTGACTACAGCATCGGAGGCTGAGGGGTGACCTGACAGAAGTATGTAAAATTATGGGAGGTATGGATAGGGTGGAGAGTTGCAGTCTTTTTCCCAGGGTGGAAATGTCAAATACAATAGGGCATATGTGTGAGATGAGAGGGAGAAAGTTTAAAGGAACGTTTTATATACAGAGGGTGGTCGGGGCCTGGAACATGCTGCCAGGTGATAGAAGCAGATACGATAGCAATGTTTAAGAGGCATTGAGGCAGACACATGAATAGACAGGGAACAGAGGGATATAGACCATGTGCAAGCAAATGGGATGAGTTGAGAATGGCGTCATCATCAGCACAGGCATGATGGACCAAAGAGTCTATTCCTGTGCTATACTGTTTTGTTGAAATGCCTTCATAGTCAATCTCCTGCTGTTCGCAAACTTTAATTCATCCCACAGTCTGCAACCTCTCCCCAAAACCTTGCATATCTCATGACCAATCCACCTGGCTTGCACATCTTTGGACTTTGGGAGGAAAGCCATGCAGACACAGAGAGAACATGCAAACTCCACACATACTTCAATCAGGTCACCCCTCCACACCGAGTCCGTGGCTCTGGAAGGCAGCAGTGCCACCCATTTAAAACTACAAAAGACAGCAATGGATGTCCACATGAGAAAGCGAGTCGCACTGATAGCGACCATGAAATTACCATCAATTGTCCTAAACTCTCATCTGTTTCATTAGTGTCCTTGCAGGAGGAAACTCTGCTGCCCTTGCCTACTTTGGCCTGCTTTTGATACCAGGCCAACATGGTTGACTCTTAACAACCTCTGAAGTAGCCTAGTCATCCAGGTTCAAAGGCAATTAGGGGTGGGCAACAAACACTGGCCTTGCCAGCAATGTCGACATCCCATGAAAGAATAAATAAATAAATATAAATATCAGGGCAGATGGTTAAAAACTTGGTAGGTTTAAGAAGCTTCTCCCTATAGTTCCATCCCTCCAATCCTGGCAACATCCTTGTAAATCCTTTCTGAAACCTTTCAAGTTTCACAACATCCTTCCCATAGGAGGGAGACAGAATTGCACGCAATACTCCAACAGTGGCCTAACCAATGTCCTGTACAGCTGCAACATGACCTCCCAACTCCTGTACTCAATACTCTGACCAATAAAGGAAAACATACCAAACACCTTCTTTATTATCCTATCTACGTGTGATTCCACTTTCAAGGAGTTATGAACCTGCACTCCAAGGTCTCTTTGCTCAGCGGCACTTTCCAGGACCTGACTATTAAGTGTATGCCCTGCTATGATATGCTGTTCCAAAATGCAGCACCTCGTATTTATCTAAATTAAACTCCATCTGCGACTCCTCAGTCCATTGGCCCATCTGATCAAGATCCCATTGTACTCTGAGGTAATCTTCTTTGCTGTCCAATTGTGTCATCTGCAAACTTACTAACTATACCTCCTATGTTCACATCCAAATCATTTATATAAATAATGAAAAGTAGTGGACCCAGTCCCGATCCTTGTGGCACACCGCTGGTTACAGACTATTTTCTCTGGAGCATCAGAGGCTGGAGGGGGGGGGGGGGGGGTGACGTTATAGAGGTTTATAAAATCATGATGGGCATGGACAGGGTAAATAGACAAGGTTTTTTCCCTGGGGTGGGGGAGTCCAGAATTAGACGGCATAGGTTTAAGGTGAGAGGGGAAAGATTTAAAACGGATCTAAGGGGCAACCTTTTCACCCAGAGGGTGATATATGTATGGAATGAACTGCCAGAGGAACTGGTGGAGGCTGGTACAATTGCAACATTTAGAAGGCACCTGGATGGGTATATGAATAGGAAGAGTTTAGAGGGATATGGGTCAAGTGCTGGAAAATGGGACTAGATTAATTTTAGGATATCTGGTCAGCATGGATGAGTTGGATCGAAGGGTCTGTTTCCATGCTGTACATCTCTATGACTCTACGGTCAGCATGGACAAGTTGAGCCAAAGGGTCTGTTTCCACGCTGCACATTTCTATGACAGCATGACACTAAGCCTTTCAGAGAAGGAAAGAGAGTTTGAGAAGTGTGGGCTGAGGGCTGAGACATTTCAGAGAGCTGTGGGGCTGAAGGAGATTACAGAAATCAGGAGGAGCCAGGCTGTGGAGGGATCTGAAAACAAAATGAGTCAATATAGATCAGGAAGCACAGGAGTGCTGCATGAACAAAGCTTGGTAAATGAAAGGATACTGTAAGTTGTAGTTGAAAGACCCTTCCTTTTTCCTGTGTTTTAAGTTCAATAAACCTAATGTCAATAATTGTAAATAAATGTGAACAAACAATTGTGATGCCAAGTTCAATTTACAAAGGGCAATATTTCACCAACATCAGCAAAACCTCTCTGGTTCATTAGTTCAAAGTCCTTGAAACTTTATTGCACTTCTATTTGCTTAAGGAACAAAACAGACAATCAATACAGTGAGTGTTATTAGTGGAGGAGGAGTGTTTGATCACTCCTGCCTTTGAAAGCTGTTTTGAAATTACCCGAAAATGCCTTTCATCAACCTAAAGGAACTGATGTGTGATCGTAAAATGTAATGAGCTTAATGCAATCCCTTTCAACCTCATCATGAAGTAAATAGCACAGAAATGGTATTGTAGAGAGAGAGCTGTGAAGAAAACCCCAGCTGTTTCATGGGATCGATCTGTGGGACTGTCACCACAACATACATTTCCCCTCTCATCAACCCTCACAGGACCCATCCAGAGCCATTGTGTGAAAGTAAACAACCCAGTTAATGCACAGAATTTAGCAAATTGACAGTTGCGTTCGTAGTTTTTAAAATGTATTTGTGGAATGTGGGTGTCACTGGCTGGCCAGCATTTATTGCCCATCCCTAGTTGCCCTCGAGAAGCTGGTGGTGGTGAGCTGCTTTCTTGAATCACTGCAGTCCATGTGCTGTGAGTTGACCCATAATGCCCTTACGGAGGGAATTTCAGATTTTGAACCAGCAACAGTGAAGGAATGGTGATATATTTCCAGATCAGGATGGTGAGTGGCTTGGAGGTGGTGATGTTCCCATGCATCTGCAGTCCTTCTCGATGGAAGTGGTTGTGGGTTTGGAAGCTGCTGCCTAGGGACCCTTGGTGAATTTCTGCAGGGTATCTTGTAGACATCGCAAATTGCTGCTCACATTGCTGCTCCTGCTAATCCCATAGTTACTGCCAAAAATTTCAAAGCAGCACTTGAAAGGGGTATTGCCCCCATTATCTATAGGCAATAGACAACCTCACTTCACAGTACAGGGTTCTGAGACTCAAATAACTCCCTTACCCAGTGAGTGGTCAGCACATGGGACCCACAATTAGTAAATATCAGGTAAAGATCATAGATTCACTAAAGAGGGTTCTAAATAATAATGAAGGAGAAGGCATAATAAGTCCTGTTGAAAGGGTTACATGAAGAAAGATGAAGGGAGGCTTGGGTGGAGCATAATCACAGATACAGACCAGCTAGATTGAAAAATCTGTGTATGCACCATAAATTCCATGTTATTCAATGTGCCACCAAAGTAATACTTAGAGAAAGCATCTCCCTTCGCCCTCACTGTTTCCTACTGCTCCACTCAGTTGGCAGCTGCCTGACAGCCCATCCCCCACAGAAATGAAGCTCCCTAAGACCAGCCAGAGGAACGATTCCCTGACTGTCTCTGCCATACAAGAACCAACACAGTCAGAAGCTTGGATAAAGTTAAAAATCACACAACACCAGGTTATAGTCCAACAGGTTTAACTGGAAGCACTAGTTTTCGGAGCGATGCTCCTTCATCAGGTGATTCATCAGATGATTGTCAACCACCTGATGAAGGAGTGTCGCTCCGAAAGCTAGCGCTTCCAATTAAACCTGTTGGACTATAACCTGGTGTTGTGTGATTTTTAATTTTGTACACCCCAGTCCAACACTGGCAGCTCCAAATCAGAAGCTTGGATAGATAGTATGCACTAATTTTGTTCATCATTCCTGTCCCTAGTTCACAAATGACTTTTTGAACGAGTTGTTTCACTTTCCATTAACCCTGTAGCTTTCCTTTTCCTTTTACGTCTAATCTAATTCCACTTGAAAGTTATTGCTGAATGTATTTCCACCAGGACTTTGTATATTAAAATACAACCAATTAATTGCCACAGAAAACTAATACATCTCAGATTGTCATCAGTCACTGTGTGAATAAAATTTTCCTCACTCCTCCCACCTTGGACATTTTTGCCAGTTCTTTTAAATCGGTGTCTCTCCAGTTGTCAATACTCCTACTGACAGAAACACTGGAGCTGATAGCAATGATGATATTCATAGACGCTAGTGGCAATATTGCTTCAGTTTAACGAGAAACAACAAATTTATATTCAAATCTATTTAATTTGATTGCATGGAATCAGTATGACAAATCTTAGCCATGCCTATGATACCCAATCATCTCGTCACACACATATTTTCATACAATACTGATCAGCCTCTGTCTAAGGTGTGGATGATGTACTGGAAATAGCCACGACATCTGTCACCTTGGCTGTTGGCAACCAAAGACATAAGCTGAAAAGTTCAGGAAGTCATCACTTACTTGGGGTTGAGAGAACCTGCTGCCTTTGTTGCTCTGTGATGCAAGAAGGTGCAATGTTCTCATATCAGGAATTTCTGACTGCAGGCCCAGCCACTGATGACAACTGTCACACATCACACCCTCATACTTTCACATCTCAAAATCTGCGTCAGGTCATAAACTCATTTTTAGGGCGTCTCCAAAAGCCGTCACCAATAAAATGTTCAGCGGCTAGACTTGTTTGGAAAGGGCACCAAGATGCATTCTGCCGAGCATTTTATACTTTTAAATTTCACTCGTTTAAATTTAAATTTTCCAAGGTGTGGTGAGTTGATGAATATTATCCTTTGACAGGTTGAGAGAGAGAGAGATCTACAGTAACTGACTGGACAGAGCCCCAAGTGGCTGGAACTTGCAATTTTGTCATGACTTTTCACAGCCAACCAGACACAGAGGAAAATTATTCAGCTCATTGAGTCTGCAGCAACTCTCTCAAAGAGCAGGAAAGTTAGTCCAAAACCCTTCATTTCTCCTGCCACTTTTCTCCTCCAAGTACTGATCTAAATCCTCTTTGCTATTGAATCTATGTCAACATTCTAAATCCCAGTCACTCAGTGTGCAGAACAATTTTTCTTCATGTAACTTCTTTTGTCAATCATCTTAAAACTGTGCCCTCTAACTATTGATTCCTCAGCAAAGTTTTATTTCATCTAACACCACAACAAAAGTTCCTTCCAGTCTTCTCTGCCATCAGCAGAACAAGCCCATCTCCACCAGACTATCCACATATCTGTAATCCCTGATTCACAGAATCAATATGTAGCTCCCTTCTGCATCCTCTCCAAATACTCCTCACTCTTCCTAATTTTGTCCAGTTTGGACAGCAAGAGCTGAATTAAGTTTGATACAGGTTTTAAAACCTCCTGGCTTTTGCATTCCTCTGTTTATGAAGCCCAGAATCCAACATGCTTTATTAATTGTTTTGATAAGCTGTTCAGTTACTTCTGAAGATTTGCGCACAAACATCACCTCAGGTCTCATTCTTGTTGAAGTGTGGCCCTCATTCTTCTTTACAAATTGTATCACCTCATGCTTGTCTGCATTGAGGCCCACTCATGAGTACCATTCCACCAGCTTATCCACATACACCAAAAGATTATTCCTATCTTACTCGCTGTTTACCACACTTTCCACTTTTGTGTTATTTGCACATTTAGAATGTCTCTGTTTGCTAATTCCCAACAGTATGAAAACTTGTAGCAATATCTCTCATAAATATATTTTAAAAAGAGACAAATATGTAAAAATGAACAGAAAGAGTATATGGTATAAAAAAAGTGTTAAACACAAAGTAGGATTCGGATTTTTATTTTAATATCAAAAATCAGCATAATACTACACATCAAAAATAATCAGCAGTGAGCATGCATACTCAGCTATCATCATTGGATTGTAGCTGTCACCAACCACTTTGTTTCAAATAGTGCCCTCTGTCCCCAAATTAATGGATGTGAAAAACAGCCTTAGTTTTGTGCTGAACTTTGGAGAACTCCACCATATCCAAACATACATTCACCATAACTCCCTGCTTTCTATCCTACAGCCAATGCTGTCCCTGTCCCTTTAAAATCATGAGCTACAATTTTAACAAAAGACCGAATAAGGTACAAGCCTAAGAATGCCTTTGCAGTCTATAAGTAGTTTAGAGAAAATGGTAAGTTTTCAAAGTGCAGTTTTTAAACAAATATTCTTTCATGCAATGTGTCACTGGCATGTGCTGTCCATCACTAATTGTCTTTGAGAAGAGAGTAGTGAATTGCCTTCTCAGTGTAGTCCATGTGATGCTCCAGATCAGGATGGTGAGTGGCTTGGAGAGAAACCTGCAGCTGGCGATGCACCCATGTATCCACTGCCCTTGCTATTCTAGTTGTTCCAGTTCACAGATTTGAAAAAAGATTGATTTCAATTAAACTATATCTTCAAAAAAAGTCATACTGAAATCAAGTCTTTAGTTCTATTTCTTCTCCAAAGATGCTGCCAGACCTGCTGAGTCTCTCCAGCATTCCCTCTTGTTGGCTCCCTCACAACAGCCACAGACCCAAGTTTAATTGCAATGCCCTTTAAAGTACAACCAGTTTGGGTAGCATTGGTGCTACTCTTGGTGATATATATCACCCAGAGTGCATTCTGTAACTTTGTCACTATCAGTGCTTCTTCCAAGTAATGATTAACAGAAAGAGTTGAATGTGAAATGTTGATAGAAAACATGAACAAACTGACAACAAGATTGCAGCCAGAAAGTCAATCAAGAGTTTTATTAATATAAAAGAATAAATTTATGGAAAGAAGAAAGTTGCCATTAATTTGTCTTGTTTATTAGACTTTTAAAAATTTTTTTTGCATATCTGGATTCATTTCTGAAAACATTAAAGATTTAGCTCCAAGTTTATTTCCTCTATTTACTTCATCAGCAGACATTTCTGTCACTGTCGGACTAGATACTGAGCCTTCCAGGTGAATTTTCAATGCCTGTGCAGCGAACCTCCATAACTCAGAATGGCCCCAATTTTGTTCCACCTTATTAATTCCTCTTTCCAGACTGGGACTTAAGCAGAAATAAAAACTAACAAACAGTAATATTTGGTCTGCTTCAAGAAATAAAACACAACATATTTAAAGTTTTTACAGTGATATGACATGTCATTCACAGAAAGCTACTAAGTATGTGCACCTGGGGATGTTTGTTTGTTTAAGTCTGGTGCCTCACATACCACTCTGGGCCATGCTGTGACCTGTGTTTGTCAGCCTGGATGCGCGAGTATTTAACAGTGTATTCAATCTTCTTAGAATCATTTTAAACAGTTTTTCTTTAAAACGAACAGAAATAATCTTTGTGACTGAAAGAATGTCGACTCCTATTCTTAAGCTCTTCGGGGATTTCAAGCAACAATGACCTTTCACCTTGCTTTGTTTCTCAGCTTCATTGTGACATATGTTCTGAGAAAGGAAAGGTGTCAAAGATGTTTACACTGCAAATACCTCAGAAGCAAGAAAAAATTAGGTCCGACAGATTTCCAAATCTATTTTCAGAACACAGCAGCATTTCCTGTACATGTCCACTCATCCTAATCCCCAGTAATGGCTCCGGTGACAAGCTTTGTCAGAACCAGTGACTGAAATTCCAGAGATAATGGAGAAAGAGTTAGGGAGCTCAATGACACCTTGAGTACTTCAGCACTGATTGATATCCTGGGAATCCATTAACATTCAGGGCCGGCACTCTAGGTTCATACTTTTCAGGCTGAGTAACAAACAACAGACCTCTGGCCTGACTCTAACAAGTCTCTGGCATTGGTCTTTACCTGCCATGACCTGCCCCCACCTCCCCTCCTCCAAAGCCCATTATGTATTCTGAAGGTGAAAAAAGATTGAAATGAAAAGAATAAGTATTAATACAGTCATGGAGATGTACAGCATGGAGACAGACTCATGGTCCAAATTGTCCATGCCAACCAGATATCCTGAACTAATCTAGTTCCATTTGCCAGCATTTGGCCCTCATCCCTGTAAACCCTTCCTACCCATATACCCATCCAGATGCCTTTTAAATATTGTAACTGTACCAGCCTCTACCACTTCCTCTGGCATCTCATTTCATACTCGCACGTGAAAACATTGCCCCTTGGGTGGCTTTTAAATTCTTTCCCCTCTCACCTTAAACCTATGCCCTCTAGTTTTGAACTCCCCTACCCTGGGGAATAGACCTTGGCTATTCACCCTATCCACACCACTCATGATTTTATAAACTTCTACAAGGTCACCCCGCAGCCTCTGATTCACCAACTTTTAAATAATTCTTTCATGTATTTTACAAATTGAAACTTTTGCCTTTACTTGATTAAAGGCGTTGAGGGAAAAGTGTCGGCCTAACTCGGTAGGTGGGATATTTGAAGCCTATTTTGAGTAGGTTGCTATTGCTGTCATCCTCTGAGTGAGGCATTTATGTACTTGCGCCTGACTCCCAGCCTTGGAATCCACAGTGTTGGCACAGGCCTGAGGGAAGTCTGCAGACTGGGAGGGACTGATGTGCTGGCGAGGAGGGTGATGGGTGCAGCTTCAGGTGGATAGCTCAGATCACATGCTCAGCTTGAAGTGGAGTGACGAGATATTCGGGGCTAACATCAATCAGCAACACATGACCAGGAGATTTATTCTCGGTGGGGGGTTCTTATTTATAGCACTCCGCTGTGTGCAAATGGATTTACCCACCTTAACAATGGCAGTCCTTCAAAATAACAAATTTAATTTCTTTGCAAGAGACAAGATTAATGTGCTAAAAGAAGGCTGTCCATAATTGGTACAGCAAATCTTTCATCTTTAATACATCAAACCCATGTTGCAACTTTATAAGCATAATTCTTAAAGTTTCTCTTATGCAGCTACTGTATGTAATCTAAGGAACAGAACCACATGTGGTGCCTGTACTGAAAAGATCAGTCAGTTGAGGCCGATGTTCATTCTGACTTAAATTTCCATCTGCGCATTGCTACATTTACAAATTCTGAGTTCCGACCCTTTTCCTAATGTAACAAAGATCTGAATCACCAATTTCAACATAAAATATGTCATGGTGCAACTGACAATCTGGATGTGTAAGCCAATCATTTCACTGGATGGAGATGAATATCTGCAGTATAGCTGCAACGCTTGAGTCAGAGTATAGAGTCTCAATAATTCCCTTCATAGGAGTCTACTGATACTTCAGGATACCTGATAAAATCATCAGCTGCAATAAAAGAAAGAAACCAAAGACGACTGGGTTCGGTGGGGGGATAAAAACCGGTGTCTCCATGCTCACAGGCCCAGCATTTAATCTATTACCTATTTTGTTTCCCAGAAGCTTACTCAGTAGATCAAACTGATTCCAAAGATACAGACAGAAAGCCGAGATACAGAGAGAAAGAATCTAGACTCCAGTCACCCCCCCCTCCCCCCATTGCTCTCCCCTGCATTAATCTTGGCTGGCAGATCAGTGAAGCGCAAGAGGCAGATGCTGAGATGTTTGGTGCTAAGTGAAACCAGCCCGGTGTCTCTAACCCCAGCCAGGCCCTGAAACAAGTGTTTGGGTAGCAGTGCTCAGCAGCTTGTTCCGTCTGCAACACGTGGCTGCTGCAGGCGGATTGGAACCTGCGTCTCCCTCCTTCCCCAGCACCTCACCCCACATTTACCCCAAACCTCAGCGATGACAGGTGCTGCACTGGAGCCACCACCCCACCCCGCCAAGTAGCCCCAGCCAAAGACAGTCCTCTGGTCCGTGGGAATAGCTGTGCAACAGCTGTGAAAACACGGAGAAATGGGAAGAAGGGGAGGCGGAAAAGGCTGTGATGGCTCTCAAGGATCACCAGAGCTCAGCAGAGCATGAAATCTTGATTGTGATCTTCATGCTGCTTTTTAAAGAGACAAGTCTGACTTTTTCAACAACAAAGGAAGCAGAACTTTAGCGTCAGAAGCACAGCGCCTCTTTCAAACCTTTTGGATGGTTATTTTAGCAGTTGCGGGGGGGGAGGGGGGTGGTGGTAGGGCAGCTCGTTCCTAGTGTAGCCCAGCTAGCTTGCCCGACCAAATTCACTTCCCACTGTCAGTCCCTTTGCAAGTTCTGAAAATGAGTTCCCCAAAGTGAGGCGTCATTTTAGATTGGTCGATGGTTATTTTAGCAGTTGCGGGGGGGGGGTGGTGTTGGGGCAGCTCGTTCCTAGTGTAGCCCAGCTAGCTTCACTTCCCACTGTCAGTCCCTTTGCAAGTACTGAAAATGAGTTCCCCAAAGTGAGGCGTCATTTTAGATTGGTCATTTGCAACTCTCACGTTGAGCTAAATGCTGTTCTGAGAAGTCAAACAGTTCTTTCTACAAAGTGAACGTGGAAAGATATTTTAAATCTTCTTGTAACTGTAAGAGGTGAAAATTCACAGGGTGAAGAGGTAAGATTCTGAGCAGGGATTTCGTCTCCGATAATGTGCCCAGTTCCCAGGTTGCATGTATTCAGTTGGTTCACAGCACATTGTTTTGTCACCCAGTCACCTCTTGCAACATGTGGGCGAGCAGAAATCGATTTCAAGCTTTCAACATTGGCCTTCAAGTTGTCACATTCAATATCCATCTTTTATCTTTGTTTATTGGTGCCAATGTGGTGTTATAATTAGGGAGAATGTCAGCCGCTGACATATCTGGCAATATCATGTCACTACCTTACTCTGGTGTAAATGACACGTTGCCTGTGGGATGGTCTGTAACTCAGCTGACTCTATTTTTCACATTGCTGCTGTGGACCTGGGAGTGGCTGACATCAGTGTGTTGACCATGTGTCTATTCTGTATACAATGTCAGTTAGGCTTAACCATGGGACATGCCAGGTACTGGGCTATCTGACACACATGAAAAGTTGTTGAATATATTCAATGAAACAACTGTGTCATCAGTGCTAGGATGTAGATTGTAGCTCTCCTTCACACCATATTCTGCCACTGCTGCATTTACACTTAGAGCACTGACATGAATAACAGGTCCGCTGTAACCATCTTCATCTTACAAACATACAATTATATGAATTAGGAGCAGAACTGGGTCACTCAGCCCCCTCAACCCTGCTCTACAATCAAAACTCTGTTTGCTCAATATTTTTGAAAATTCTTTCACAGGGGATGGGTCACTGGCTAGCATTTATTGCTCATCCCTAATTGCCCAGTGGGCAGTTGAGAGTCAACCACTTTGCTGTGGGTCTGGACTCACATCTAGCTCAGACTGGGTAAGGATGGCAGATTTCCATCCCTGAACTTGGTCACTACTCACCTGACTTTCCCTCATTTGCTTCCTTAATCCCCAAACATGATTGTCTTCCCTTTTAAAACCTGTGGGAATTTCACATCACCTTGAACCTATGGAACTTTTATTCACTTTCCCCTTCTTCAATCCCAGCTCACTGCACCAAATGAGCTGCTGCTCATGATAAAGGTGCTGACACCATTCTTTTGACGTGTAGGAGACTAAAGGGTCTGCTAGGTCTGGTGCGATAAAGAAAAGCTACTCCCTGGTTTACCTAGTAGAATCCCCCGATCCCATTAACAAGATATAGTTTATTGCATGTTAGCAACTAATAACAGGTTATATTGATATGATCAAGATAGTTGCAGAGACTCTGGACCAGACAGACCAGGTGTCATTGCTTCAAGATCCTAGGCAATGCTGTCCACAAGTCTACGTGATATCATTGTAGTGGATAGTACTTATGGTGTTCCTCAGGATTAATCCTTTCAGAATCATATACAACACTAACCCTTATGTATAATCATAGAATGCACACAACAGAGGCCATTCAGCCTATCACACCAATGCCCATTCTATGAAATATTTGCCTAATGAGTCCAGCTCCCCTCTATCTGCCCCACAATCATGCCAATGTTTTGTTTTCACACCAATTCCTTATTGAAGATTACTTTTGCATCTGGTTCCACCACCCCAATCCTAATATATGTGATCTTCTGCACTTTAGGACTTAGCTGTTCACCTCGTCCCAGGATCCCCCAGGCAAACATGGTCTGCTAGCAGTCCGTCCTTCTGTTAAGTGGTGTTATTCAGATCTATGGCTGCTGCATTATTCTGAGCTACCCATTCCTTTTTGAGAAAATAGTTCTTCAGCAACTTGTTTCCTAAACCGACCAAAATGGATTTGACTTTATAAGATTAGCAGCATTTACAGAAACGGCAAAGTTTCAATGCTGCTGGGAAAGTTGGTGTTCCACAACCTTAGTTTATAAGTAGCCAGCATGTTTCTCTCAGTTAAAAAACAACAGATTTACAGAGGTCAGTTTTTCTAACTTCACCTAAATGTTCAATACATTGTTCAACAATAGAGTGAAGGCTTTCTTCTTTCAAACACCCGATAAACTCAACACGGGGAAGTACTGTCACAACATGAATAGAAAAAACACAAAGAGTAGAAATAGAGAGAAAAAACAACAAAATCAAATAGCAGGCCATTTAATCATTAATCAAGCCTGTCTCCACTATATGCAGTGGACTGATAAACAACAGGCATGTATGTGCTTTGGCTCCTAAAAAGTTGTCCTACGCTATCAGGCAAGCACATGGAACCTTGTGGGTGTTTGTATTGGACATATTCTCCTGGGTGCTGCTATCTAAACCATTCCCACAGTGTAGAAAAGATTGGACTTGTGGCCTTAACCTTTTGTTAAAGGGTAAAGTCAGACCTGATAATATTGTCAGTGAAGGACAGTGCAGCCGTGGTTGAATATTGGAGATATCCAATAATAACATCATTAGCTCCTATGATGCCTTATTAAGTCAAAAGGTACTAAAGCATTATTGTTGAAGCCCGGTTGTATTTGTCATGTAAGTAAGTCATGGTGGGAGATGGATGAGTATTTGGCTTAACTTTCTTTACGAAATAGCAAATGTGCATTCAAGGACTTTCCCAGAGAAAGGTTACAGGGTAATGTTCTGCTTTTACATTCCCATGCCCAGTATAGAGCACCGCATGGCTAAACTTTGAGCTTGGAGTGTATTCCACCCATTTTACAGTTTGCCTAATGTTTCTGTTCACTAAAAGTGATGGCCAATAAGTCAGGTGTGCTGCAGTGTGGTTGTGTTAGCACATCAAACATTAAAAGTGTGTTCCCGGCATGTGATGCCTATCACTGGGAATGGAAAATTTATCCTTACAACATGTCTGACTGATATCTGACTATCTCTGTCACCCCATTTACCAGTGCCCCTTTCAGACTCTGCTTAATGATCAACAACCACTGACCTTTCCCTTACCATCCATAGCCTAAATGTGAGTGACTGATTAGCATCAAGGTTTTAATTGAAACCTGCCTCATAGATGGGAACACCAAATAGATCTGTTTTCCTTGTACACATGGCCATTTTCACTTTGCTTTGGGTCAAGTAATGAGGTTAAATAAATTAGATTAACTGTGATTGGGAAGATCAATCATGAACAAGCAGTATTCTTTCTTAGAATTAATTGAAACAGCACTGACTTCATTTGCCTACCAAAATTAATTATGTCCCTGTTGACACAGGTTCAGTGCTTGTTTGTCTGTAACATCCCATCTGTAACAGTATAGTTAATCTCCTAGATATTAATAAAGACACATTTGCCTGATCTCACTTGATTAGCCTCCTAACTGATTCTTATGAGGAAAGGCTCTTCATTTAAAAAGCATAAGTCATCATGATGTAGTTGCCATATATTTCAAGGTGAGACAAATCAACTCACCCATGCTACTAATATATTTCCCAAAATAATAATTTAACATCTCTGAGTGTATGGCAGAATGCAGACAGGTTGAGGACAAGTTATAATATCAGCCTTTGAAAATGATATCTGAGCATGAGAGTTGAATGGAGGAACAGGCTGGAGGGATGAGTGCTCCACTCCTGTTTCTATGGCTCCGTCAGCTCCTTATTGACCCACTTAAAGGCTGAGATTCCAGATCTCAGCAGGATTTAGTGTAGTTGAGAGGTTCTCCCACCTCGTGCCTGATTATGGGACCAGTCATCAAGGAGGGAGCGCCCACTCAGAGTCATGCATGTTGCGCTTGTTTCTGACTGCCTGCTTTCATGGGTGAACCCCTGACCATCACCCACACTCAGCAGTCTCCTGGCATCAAGGGACTATCTCTGGTGAAGGAGTTGGAGCGTTACTGGGAACAGGCACACTCCTGGTAATTGCCTGTAACGTAGAGCACCCTGGCCACTGATTGGTCAGCGGTCCTCAAGGTTGGATTCCCATTCCACTGAGGCCTACTTCTGTTAGGCGTTCAAAGCTGCCCGATTGTACTTTGCATTAATTCTCCCGTCCATCAGATAAATCCACGTGACCTACAATAACTTCTAACCTGATAGTGCTGGACCAGTGAAACTAACGACTTAAGAGCAAGGAAAGCAAAGTTTGAAGGAAATAAAGACAAAGAGTCGAATCCAAATGGCCCAGTGGGAAGGGAACATAATTAGGCAGGGTGATGGCAAACCAGGAGGTCCCACCTTTGCCTGAACCAAGTTCTGAGTGGGAAGGCCCAGGCTCCACCTTCCAACCTCGTCACCAGTTCAGGCCCATAAGTGGTTAATGAAGCACCGCCTAAGAACCTATTCCCGCTTGTCTTAAAATTAGTTCAGCCGCAGGTGGAACAAGAAAATCAGATCCATCCAAATCAGCCAGTGGGGCAGAATGTCGGATTGGGAGGGTTGTGGTGCCTTGATGAAGGGACTGGACCAAGAGCATGAGGTAATAACTGCTAAGAGCCACCCTATTGTCCTATTTTTCAATCAACCCCCCCCCGCCCCTGTCTGCCACGACCATTACCTCCAAACACCTTTCACCTTCCCTTTACACAATCCTCTGTCCTCAGAAACCATTCGTTCATGGGATGTTGTCTCATCAGCTAGATCAGGATTTATTGTCCATCCCTAGTTGCCCTTGAGAAGGTGCGAGTGAGCTGCCTGTCTTTGGTGTGGCAGTGCCTCCCCCAAGAAGCAACCAAGTTCTGAAAAATCTGGCCTCAGACTTGCCAGCAGCTCTTTGTCCCAGGTCCTAATTCTAGTAGAAAGCCCACTAATGACCAATTAACTGCCTACTTGTCAGAAAATCCAGTGAGCTCTCCCTCCTCCTGCTTTGGACTTAGTCAATTAATCACTTTCTATGTCCTGCTGCAATGGCAGTCTCCCTAGCTGGTCTCAATGTGCTATCGCTGGTGCTGAGGAATCAGCCCATTGCGGAGAGTATTTAGAAAGACACATTTAACAGGACTTCAGAAAAATCAATTTGCAACCAAACACTTTTGTAAATACAAATTAATTTAGCCAAGCAGAGATCTATCACACAAGGGAGTTTCACTCTCAAAAATCTATCTGGAAAAATTGCAAAAGATTCTTAATTATAATTTGCGATTAACATTAGGATTTTTTTGTTTTGGTTTAATTTCTTTTGCTCTTGCTTTAACCAATGATTACAGAGATCTGTCTGTATTGGAGGAACTGACTCGGAGGAGTTACTGTGCCTGTTTGAGCAAGTGAACTGAATAAACACACATCGCTGAACTGGCAAGCTTGCTGAAGTGCTGAGAGTTACAGTGAATGATTTACTGAGATCAGTTTCTCATATACAGCGAATGCTCTCAACTGTATCCCATGATGGTGACGTCAGGACTCAGGTTTTTAAAACCCCTTAAGAAGCACAAGTTACTCATAATTCCTTTCAGGCAGTAGCTTCTGAAAAATTGCATTACAGAACAATCTCGATTATCCAAATGTCAATTATCCGAATTTTGGATTATCTGAACAAGATCTCAAGGTCCCATAAAAATGCTATCCACAATCCGTTTCCGAACTCTCAGTTATCCGAACAAAATACTCTCCGCCCGTCCAGTTGAGGTAATTGACGTTGTTCTGTAATTGTGAGTCTCCCCTTTTAACTTTTCAGAAACCACACCGACTATAATTCATTTTTGTTCCAGGTACTCGAGCTCTTCACCAAGGTTATTTCCAGCAAATTACTAGAACTTTAGAAATAAGAATTGATTAAAAATTAAAAACAACGGTCAGCAAAACAGAACAATGGCTGCTTGCCTTAGAGGTGTTAGAAGTTTAGATTTGACGTTGATGAATGTAGACATTGAATTTCTCTACAGTTTGACAGACTCCACTTGTCTCCAAGAACCCATAGCTTCTAAATGCTCAATGACTGACTGAGGACCAAAGACAGGGCCAGAGTATTGTCTAAATTAATCTGTCAGCAAGGCTCAGTTGTGCCTGTCATTACATCCCAGTAACCACCTCAGAGGAAGGACAAGAAATGAGTGACTAAATCATTCAACCTATTAAAGTAACTCATTTTACAAGTGAACAGAGTAGAGTTCAGGCACTGGTTCAGCAACTTAGACGGAACAAAGCACTTTTTCTTATTCGCAACTTCAATCTCCCTTAAAGCTGCAGCAATCCATTCTGGGATGTTTACAGACACAATCTAACAATCAAAGGTACACCATCTAACCCAACCTTTCCACATGTCTCCATCTGTCTCTGGAGGGATTGCACAACAGTCGGATTCGGTCCAGATCTCGACTAACTGTCAGGATCAGTTGTATCTTATCTTCATTGGCGTGAAGATATCTCCTGCCTCAATGACATTGAGACAGCTGTTTTCCATTACAAAGCTTAAATCACCAAATATGTGCTTCTGATTTCCTAGCAATCTGTCGAGTGATATGGAACTGACTTCACTTGGGAAAAGTGCTCCTTCACCATTCTCTTATATTTTAGCCCACAGCATATCGCAGTGAGCTTCCCCAGGGTTCACTGAGTGCTACCCCATATCCCACAAACCCCCCCCCCCACCTTCTGTAATCGGCTGCTATACAAATAAAAGAATAAGTTAACCAGTTGAGACACCTGGAAGAATTATGTTTCCAGTTGTATTCACAGTAGGTACAAATCAGTCATGTTTCTCAGTGCTGTCCAAAACTAAAGGGAGGAGAAGGGAAACAATTCCCCATGAAGATCCCCATCCTCTCTTCCAGTTCCTCAAGATGTTCGGCTCCAGTTTTCTGAGCTATAATCATCCTCTCATTACTCACCTTCATTTTTGAGACTTAGTAGTGACTCCCTGGCTAAAGTCTCCAGGGAGACTCCACCACCATGGCATGATTTGAGGCCAGCTCAATCTCACCTTATGCTGCTAGCCATGTGCATTAACTTTCATTAGATTAATGGTCAAGGTAGGAAACCTGGCTGATCTTGTTCTCCTGTTTTGTTCCCTGGGTAGCATGATCACTGTTAGAAGCCCATCTACTTCCCATTTTCCTGGATGGGTCCACCTCCAAAAACACTCAAGAAGCTTGACATCATCCAAGGCAGAGCAGCCCACATGACTGGCACCACATGCACTCCCTCCACCACCACACTCAGTAGCAGAAGTGTGTTTCAACTACAAAGAGGCACAGCAGAAATTTACCAAAGATCCTGAGACAGGACCTTCCAAAGATACAACCTCTACAGCCTACTAGAACGAGGTAATTGCAAGTTACCTTCCAATTCACTTGGAAATAAGTCACCATTTCTTCAAAGTCACTGGGTCAAAATCCTGGAATTCCCTCCCCTAACAGCATTCTGGGTCAACCTGTAGCACATGGACCACAGCAGTTCAAGGAGGCAGTTCACTACCTGCTCAAGGGCAACTAGGGATGGGCAATAAATGCTGACCCAGCCAGCAATGCCCATACCCAATGACTAAGTTAAAAAAGCATACATGACTATGGACCAAAAAAGTGCACACCAAAAATTATCTTGGAAAGACAAATTGAAACAACAGGTAAAGCAAGTGTTTCGTGCTGCTGGGATGCAGTGGCTACAAGCGGTATTTTTCACCAGCAGAATGCTGTCGTCAGACCAAAAACATGGTTTGCCTACCACACAACCAATCAACATTATATACGAATTTCAGTGCCATTACATCCCAGTGCTTGGCTGACAACTCAAACAGCATGTTCCTTCATTAGCTCACACACAGAGAACAGCCTATAAGCAAACAACCTGCACCTGCAAAATCTGAAATGAAATATCTGTGATTAGATAAGGTTTATGATTGATCAGCACTGGCTGAACAATTGAGAGTGTGCTATTGGCTGTACCAAAAACCAATTTAAGAAACTCTGCAAACTTATTGTATGCCTCATGTACACTTGTTGGAAATAACATACAATCAGATACAGGGACCCATCTTCTGCACTCAAGGGAATACATTCAAGACTTGTACTTTTTTTTTGCTTTACCCAACAGCTTGGAGAGCTGATAGTTTTTCTTCAGTATTCTTTGGATGTTGGCATTGCTGACTAGACCAGCATTTATTGCCCATCCCTAATTGCCCAGAGGGCAGTTAAGAGTCAACCATATTTCTGTAGATCTGGAGTAAACATGTTTGCTAAAGGACATAAGTGAACCAGATGGGTTCTTCCAACAATCAGCAATGGATTCATGGTCATCGTTAGATCCTTAATACCAGACTTTTTTTTTGTTGAATTCAAATTTCACTATCCGCCATGGGTCTCTGGATTAACAATCCAGCAATAATACCATGCGACCACTGCCTTCCCACTGTACTTTCCATTAGTTTCAGCCAATGCCTCAAACAGTCAGAGTCAACTTGACAATGAAACTACCACTTTATCCTGTAGTATAAATCTTTGGGATCATTTAAAATATGGCACTGTTGCATTTGAGCACATGCAAGATGAAAAGCTTTACACATGCCCCTCTTTGCATCAATATTCAAAATTACCTTTTGTGAAACCTATGGCACAAATTAGGTATAACAGATACCAGAAAAATGTCATGAGCACTTCAAACTTCCTCAACATTCAGGTATAAACTATTTTGAGTTCAAATGTATTAATATTCAATGTGATTATTTCCTTGGAGGTACTCTGAATAGGAATATCTAGTCAACCACAAGTGGAAGGTATTTATGATATTGAGATCAGGATTGAT
Organism: Chiloscyllium plagiosum; assembly: GCF_004010195.1. Classification (NCBI taxonomy): domain Eukaryota; kingdom Metazoa; phylum Chordata; class Chondrichthyes; order Orectolobiformes; family Hemiscylliidae; genus Chiloscyllium; species Chiloscyllium plagiosum. Next base: position 24,870,408 of record NC_057710.1, on the reverse strand, counting down.
GGATTTTTGTTAAAAAAAAAAGGATCGAAGAGATATGGAACTATGGTGTGGAAATGGGGTCAAAATACAGATCAACCATAACCTGGTTGAACAGAACAAAGAACTGTGGATGCTAGAGATCCGAAACAAAACCAGAAATGGTAACTTTTCACTCAGAGGAGTGGTGCGTATATGGAATGAGCTGCCAGGGGAAGTGGTGGAGGCTGGTACAATTGCAACATTTAAAAGGCATCTGGATGGGCATATAAATAGGAAGGGTTTAGAGAGATATGGGCCAGGTGCTGGCAAGTGGGACTAGATTAGGTTAGGATATCTGGTCAGCATGGATGAGTTGGACCGAAGGGTCTCTTTCCCTGCTGTACATCCCTATGACTGTATGCTACAGAAACCTAACAGGGTCTGGCCTCATCTGTGGAGAGAAAAACAAGAGTTAATATTTTGAGCCCTGTGACTCTTCATCAAAACTCTTTAAACCTGAATGAATAGATTTGTAGGCTAAATGATCTAGATTTGTTCCTATATTCCTCTTTGGCTCATCTACCTGCTTGAACATCCCTTGTGCGCCCCTACATCCTTTCAGGTTTCACGTCTTCACTTGCTCATTTGTTTAGATAAAGAGATGAAGTCGGTTTCGGCAGTAAATGTTGGCTAACATTTATTTTCCTGCCAGTATTTTATATCACATCTAACCACCATGTTTATGGGGCAGTCCGCATGTGGATTATAGGGCAATGCTTTATTAAGTCTTAAATTATCAAGTTGGATAAACTGCAAATCCTCCCGGATTTTTGAGGTGGAGAGAAGGGCACATACTTTTCCTTGTAAAGAATCCACATTCTTGCACTTTTAAGTGGATTATAATAAATGTGCTGTTGTTAAATGTGTCTTGTTTTTAAATTGATTTCCTCCCATAATTACATAGCAGATTTATAACAGAAATATGCTTTCAGAATTTCAACAGCTGATTTATACTTTAAACTGCAATTAGATCTCTTGCTGGGTTTCAGTAAGTTTGATTGTGATTCAAATGAAGATTAGCCAACACCATGTAACTCTACAATGGAAACCCTCCTTCTTAACCACAGAATTGTATCCAGTACAGGAGAAGGGTGAAGCCCTGGATTGCTTTTTTAAAGCAGTACACCCATTACCGCATTCACTGGCCATGGACCATCCCAATTTGAATCAGTAATTTTCCAGTGGGAGCATTAATGTAAAACACACTGTGAAAGGTGCTTTCTCCCAAGGTATCGCGCAAATGGCTCAGTTCCGCTGAATTACTGACAAGGGTCCAAATCACCAAAAGTGGATTAGGCGTTTTGACTGGTGAGCTCCCAGGTGCAAAAACTTAGCAGCGCGGCAAGCCTTGCTATTGGAGTGTAACCAGCAAGAAAATGTGAATAATTCTAATTCTTTCCACTTTCACACACTGACGCAAGCAGCAACAAAAGGTGAACAGAATAGGCCAACAATCCCAGGCTAACGAAAAATAAATCAAAAGAGACCAGGATTGTCGAGTTACTGAACTATATCGCTCGTCATTTGTTAAAGAAGTATTTTCATGGGATGCAATGTTGTTGGCTAGGCCACCATTTTTTGCTCATCCCGAAAAGCTCTTAAGAAGGTAGTGGCGATGCAACTCCTTGAACCACTAGAGTCTGTCTACATTCACAGTGATGCTAGGAAAAAGAGTTCCAAGACTTGCACATGACAGCAAATGATCAACAATACTGTTAAAAGGCAGAATGATATGTGATTTTTAGGGACGTTTTTGAGTGGTGGAACCCACTTGCATCTGCTTTCCTTGTTCCTAAATACCCATCTCTAATGGAGGTGTAGGTATATCCAGAGCGCTGTGAGGAAAGGAGTCCCATAACAATGAAGCAGCGGTGACATAATTCCAAGTCAGGATGTCGTATCTCTCAGTATGTGTTACTGAGTAACAGCCCTGTGAAGCAGTTCACTGCCACCAATCGTCTTTGCTTTGTCATTGACTGTATTAGCGACTCCTGTTAGAGGATACACCAATGTAGAATATTGGCAGAAAAGGTGCAGTTCTTAGATGACAAGCAGCCTTACTGCATTACACTAGTAAGTACAAGTAGATTCTGTGTGGTATAACTATTAGGACCTTAGGGAACTAGTGCAGATGCATTTGCTCCCTCTGAAAGCTAGATTAGAATTCCCTATCTCCACCCACAGAGTGGCATCAATGGAATAGGTAGAGATAACGTAACATCAACATTAATCCTTTCAGCAATATTATCTTATGAAAAGTGGTGTTCCCATGCATCTGGTGTCCTTGCCCTCCTTTATTCATTGGGTTCACTGACTGGGCCAGCATTTATTGCTGATCCCAAATTTCCTTGGAAAAGGTGTTGCTGAGTTTTCTTCTTGAATGGTTATAGCTTTTGGCACGTAGGGATGCCCAAGTGCTGTGGGTAAGGGAGTTCTAGGATTTTAACCCCAGCAGCAGTGAAGGAACAGTGATATAGTTCCAAGATAGGATGTTGTGTGATTTGGAGGCGAGTATTGCAGAGGTTATGAGCTTGGAAAGCTCTGTCTAAGGAGCACAGATGGGTTGTAATATAATGACCTGACAAATAGTGCAAATTTTCATATTTTCTCAAGAGACTGTGCATGTTACAAAAATAACAGTGGTAGACAGGAGACAAGGCTGAGTCGAAAAGTGTGGCGCTGGAAAAGTCACCGGGTCAGGCAGCATCCAAGGAGAAGAGTCAATATTTCAGGAATAAGCCCTTCATCAGGAATGTGGCAAGGGAAGGGGGCTGAGAGATAAATAGGAGTGTGTGGGGAAGGTAGATGGGAAGGCGATAGGTAGATGCATGTTGGGGGTGATTGTGATAGATTAATAGGGAGGGTGGAACAACTAGGTGGGAAGGAAGATAGACAGGTAGGACAGTTCCAGAGGGCGGTGCCAAGTTGGAGAGTTGGATCTGGGATGAGATGGTGGAGGGGAAATTTGGAAACTAGTGAAGTCGATATTGAGGCCATGTGGTTGAAGGATCCCAAGGCAGATGATAAGGCATTCTTCCTCCAGTCGTTGGGTGGCTTGGATTTGGTGGTGGAGGAAGCCCAGGACTTGTATGTCCTTGGCAGTGTGGGAGGGGGAGTTGAAGTGGTCAGCCACAGGCCGGTGGGGTTGTTTGGTGCGTGTGTCCCAGAGGTGTTCTCTGAAATACTCCGGATGCTACATGACCTACTGTGCTTTTCCAGCGCTATACATTTCGTCTCTGACTCACCAGCATCTGCAGTCCTCATTTTCTCTCAGGAGAGAAGGCTACCTGGTTAATTATTAGATAGTCTAATTTCAGGTAAGAGTTAGCTAATTATTCTGGAAGAGAGTATCCACAACTTTTAAATAGCAAAATTAAGTGTTTATCATTTAAAGATGATATGATGGAATATGTATAATTAAAGTGAAATTTGCACTCATTTAAAGCTTTATCGTGTTTTTCAGTGTTACACATGAGCAAGAGATGAATGGGAGCAATGATGAATTGACAACTGGCAGCTATCTTTGCAAAAATATAGTCTTTCCCACTAACATTCAACTAAAAGGTTTAGGCAGAATGTATTTTTCTACTTTATTTGCTTCACCATTTCTTACAAGAAAGTAATGACTTTAATCAACTCATTCACTGCTGAACTATCCTGGAGCCATGAAGACTTCTTAATAAAGGTGATCTAGCCAATATTTTGACTGTCAAAAAGGTTACCCAAATAGCCTGTCAGAAAAGTATGCACTTCATTTGAGATTTTAATTAACAATCACTGTGTTATTATTTTGCATAAAATAGAATAGGGTGAGTCAGATGCAGAATAGTCCAGTTATCATTTCCTACCACAATAACTCCTCTTTCGACACACCCTGATTTGCTGAAGAAAAATATAGCATTCAATCTGAGCCCCGTAAATGCAGCTTTCCAAAAAGTGAAACAGGTCACTTTAAAAAGAAGAATGCGATTTTTAAATCCTTAGAAATGAAAGACGCCTCCGATTTTCCTAAATCTCTTTGCTCCTGATGTAATTTCATGCCTAAAGAAAAGGGTTTTTTGCATATCTTGTTTCTCTCCCCATCCACTGATTACCATGACATCGTGCTAAGCACAACCTTCCACAAATGTCTTATCACACAAGAATGAAGGGAGGGAGCAGCGTAAGGACAGATATGAACTGTGCAATCCTGCATGGTATTCAGTGTCATTCTTTGAAAAGTTGCTCCAAAAATGCACAACATATTTGATCAGCAAGACAAGCAATAATATAGTGCTATTTTCATTGTTAGAGTGGGTTTGCAAGGGTAGAGAGATCCCTGTTTTTGTCTGCAGGAAATGATATAAAACATTAACGAACAGGATGCAGATTTTGAGCTACATTTCACATCAGACTTGGAAAAGAGTCAAATACTCAGGCAGATTTTCGTTGCATGTCACTTTTGTTTGGGTTTAATTCACTTTGCATTTACCATGATGTTTGATTTATTCTGTTTTTCCAACAAAAGCAGGATACTGTTGTACAATATATGCAGGGTGTGCAATTTCCCTCTAATACCCAATGAAGTGAAGACCTAGAGCAGTGTTGGCTCAGATCACATCACATATGAATGTTGTCATCCATTTACTGTCAGTCATGACACCTGCTGCTGACACAAACAGTATCGGGAAAACAGCTTATCCTCCAAAGAGGCCAGCTGCAAAAATACTTTGACTCTTTTACAATACTTCCATGGTCTTGATCCACAGCAATTTTCCTGCACCTACCTTCAGCAAACCACCGCCGCCTCAATCCCCATTTTTGTCCACTTGCTTTTCCCCAATGCCATCTTCTCTTCCTCTCTGGTAGCTATCACATTCCAGCAGCCTTGAATTCTCTATAATCTTGTCTATATAGTAACTTTGAAGCTTTCAGCAGAACATGTTGTTAACTGTGCCTTTGGCCATCTCTCCTAATTTCGCTCCAACCCAACACCACCATAAACCTCCAGCCCCGAAATGAATTGGACATTGTTAGACACCTGAAAGTGCAACACCAATGTCAGCATTATGGTGTGATGCACAATTACATAATAATAACCCTGGGGGGAGAGACAGTGCTCGTAAATCACTCCAGTATTGCCTTTCTGATTTCTGACACCATCCCATTATGATCCAGTGTAACTTCCCATTCTGGTGGAAGATCTTTGACCTAAAATATTACTTCTGTTTTTCCCTGCACGGATGCTATGATTTATGTTGAGTATTTACAGTACTTTCCATTGTTATTTCAGATTTCTAGCATCTCGAGTATTTTGAGTTTATATTAAGTTCCGTGCTTGATCAAGTGACAAGTTTTAAGGGTACAAGATGGGACATTGTGAAACATTGGACCAGGTTCATCAGGAAGGTTTGTACTTTCATTAGAAATGAGAATCGTTGCATAATTCATGACCAACTTGGGATTGCCATTGAGAAGACACATTCTTGAGCCTCTGCACCCAGACCATGTCCCAGGGTATTGATTCAGTGACAAACAGTAATGATCATTTCCAAGTCAGGACAGTGTGTGTCTTGGAGAGGAACTTGTAAGTGACAGTGTTTCCACGCATCTCCTGCCCTTGCCCTTCTGTTTGGTAGAGGTTTGTGATTTGAAAGGTGTTGTTGAAAGAAGCTTTGTGAGTGATTACCATGCATCTGGTACATGGCACACTGCTGCCACATGTACATCAATGTCAGGTGACGAAGGAGCAAGTGCTTCAAAAGTGATTTAAATTAAACCTGTTGGATATAACCTAGTGTTGTGTGACATCTGACCTTGTCCAACACCAGTACCTCCACATCATGAATGCTTAAGGTGATGGATGATTTGCCAGTCAAGTGTTGCCCTGAATGGTCTTGAGCTTCTTGAGTGTTGTGGAGCTGCAGGCATCCAGGCAACAAGAGATTATTCCATCACATTCCTGCCTTGTACCATGTAGATGGTGGAAAGCTCTGAGGAATCGGGAAATGAGTTACTCATGTCAGAACTCCAAGATTTTCACTTGCCGTTGATGGACAACAATAAATTAAATTTATTTATTGTTTATATGACTAGCCCAATTCAATTTCTAGTCAATCATAATCGTGAAGATGTTTATAATGGGGAAATTACAATGGCAATGGCATTGAATGTCAAGGAAAGATGGTTGGATTCCTTCTTGTTCGATATGGTCAGTGGTTAGCTTGAATGTTACTTGCCAATTTTTGGCCTAAGTCTCGATGTTGTCCGGATCTAGCTGCATTTGAACACAAGCTATTTCAGTGTCTGAGGAGTGCGAATGGTGTTGAACATTGTGAAATCATCTGCGAACATGTCCACTTCTGACCTTATTATGGATGAAAAACCATTAGCAGAGCAGCTACGTTTGGCCTAAGGCATTATCTTGCGGAACTCCTACAGAGATACTCTGGGATTGAGGTGATTGACCTGAAACAACCAAAACTAGTTTCATTTATATTAGGTATGACTCCAACCAATGGAAAGTTTCCCCTCTGATTCCTATTGACTTCAATTTGATATGGATCCTTGATGTCACACTCAGTCAAACACTGCCTTGTTGTTAAGGGCTGTCACTCCCACCTACCACTGGGAAATAATAGCCTCGAGGTATTATTGCTGGACTGTTAACCCAGAGACCCAGATAACATTCTGCGGACCCAGGTGTGAATCCCACCATGGCAGATGAGTGAAATTTGAAATCAACAAAAATAAAATCTGGAATTAAGAGTCTAATGATGACCACAAATCCACTATTGATTGTTGGAAAAACCCATCTGGTTCACTAATGTCCTTTAAGGAAAGAAACTGTTGTCCTTACCTGGTCTGGCCCACATGTGACTCCAGACCCACAGCAATGAGGTTGACTCTTAACTGCCCTCTGCGCAATTATGGATGGGCAATAAATGCTGGCCCAGCCAGCAATGCCCTCATCCCGTGAATGAATTAAGAATCTCACCTCTTGAGTTCAGCGATTCTTCACAAGTAGTTTCTACACCATGTCTGATGAAATCTGGCCTTTATAGAAGCTAAACAGAACATCAGTGAGCAAATTATTACTGTGCATGTGCCACTTGATAGCATAGAAAATGGCATCTCCTATCACTTTGCCAATGATAGAGAGTAGACAAGCAGGAGGCTGGGCATAGGTGAACATAGGTATAGGGTATGACCTGGTTGGTCAATGGGAGGAATTAATCCAATTGATGGCTGGAAGGAATAGTTGATCAGAGGAATGGAAGGGCCGGAGGGGCTGGGAAGACTGGGACAATACCTCATCTTCCGCCTGGGCAGCCTATAGCCTGGAGGACTCAGCGTTGAGTTCTCCAATTTCAAATAACCTCCCTTCCCATCCCCTGACTCTCTTCCTAGCCCCTCCCCCTCCCTCCCATTCCTCTGATCGACCCTTCCTTCTTATCACCAACCGTATTCATTCCTCCCATCGACCAACCAGGTCATACCCTCTATTTCTGTTTGCCCATCCCCACTTCACCACCTTGCCCCTCCCACCACCAACAACCCGCCACCCCCACCCCGTTTATCTGCAGCTCCCTATATACCCATCCCCAGTCCTGAAGGAGGGTTACACCCAAAACACTGACTTTTTTTACCTCCTGACGCTGCCTGGCTTGCTGTGTTCTTCCAGCTTCCTGCTTGTCTGCTTTGGATTCAAGCTATTGCAGTTTGTTTTGTCTCCAATGTAGACTGGTAGAGCAGTAATTGGCTAAATCAACTTATCCTCCTTTTTATGGGCAATTTTCTAAATTGTCAGGTTGAATTCAATGTAGTGCTGGAACAACTTGGATGAGGTTACAGCTAATTAAGGAGCAATGGTCTTCAGCTGAAAGTTTGTCAGGGACAAAGTCTTTGCTGTATCTGCTGCCTCATCCATTTCTTGGTACCATGTGATTGGTTGAAGACTTTCGAAGATAGATCATTCTTCTCAGAACATCTAGTTCAGGATGTTCCAAATGAATGCTTCAGCCTTTCCTTTTGCATTGACCAATCCACTATTGTTGATGATGGGAATGCTTCTCTATTTCAAAAAGGGGTGAAAATCCCAAGTAGAACATGGTCTATTGGGGGTATTCAGATAATGAACTTTCCCTCCCTCAACTCTACAATGCTGCTAATGCACTAACTGCTTTGCATTGACAAAGAGTTAGCTGTCTTTTATGAATACTTACATTTATGTAGAATCTTTGTTAGCATTGGAAAAGAAAATACTTGTTTAATTAAAAGAAAGTCTTGCATCTATATAGTGACAACCTCTGGAAATCCCACAGAGGTTTACCGTTATTTTGGAAGTATGGCAACTATTGTAAAGTGATCATTTGGGAAGTTTTGAGTGGGATGCACAATGTTAAGATCCTTACTGTTTCTAATTTGTACTAACTACTTTGAGTCACAATCTCCCTCAACGTAATCAGTTGAGCCAACGAAAGCAAACTAGGAAATCAAGACAGGTAAATCAAAAATGGAAAAATTTGATTAAACAAAATTTGCACAGGGTCTGAGCAATGGTAGACAGAGTTTAATGCACAGGAGTGTTAAGGGCTGAACATAATAAAGAAAAATTAATGACACTTATTAAATGAAGTGGAGATGCCAGTGTTGGACTGGGGTGTACAGCCACCTGATGTAGGAGCAACGCTCCGAAAGCTAGTGCTTCCAATTAAACCTGTTGGACTATAACCTGGTGTTGTGTGATTTTTAATATTAGATGAATGCATTGAAATGACCCTGGAAAATACTTGTGACATTCAGGGGTTCCAACAGAGGTTAACACTAACCCATTCCACTAATGCTGAGCAGTAATCAGAAAGACCAATATGATGCTGGGCTGTATAGATTTTTTCTTAATTATTAATTCACAGGATGTGGGCATTTCTGGGCCAGCATCTATTGAGCATTTCTACTTGCCCAGAGAGCAGTTAAGAGTCAACCACGTTGCTGTGGGTCTGGAGTCACACGTAGGCCAGGTACGGATAGCAGATTCCCTTCCATAAAGGGCTTTAGTGAACCAGAGGAATTTGTCTGACAATTGACACACTGTTGCCTCAAGTTTTAATTCTAGATTTTTAAAATTGAATTCAAATTTTTGCCATCATGCTGTGGTGAAGTTCGAACCTATGTCCTTAGAATATTAGCTTGGAGTTCTGGAGAACTCATCCAGTAACACTACTCCCACGCTGTTCACTACTCAATTATTTATAGTGTCAAAAGCCTCGGTTTTTCAAATAGACTTGAGAGATTTGGGCTTGCTCTCTTGAAAAAATGGTACTTGAAAGGGAGGCTTTTCTTAAAGATGTGTCATATTTCAAAAGATGTGGTAAGTGTTCATCCAAAATTCTGCATCGAATTGAAGTGTGGAAGTAAAAGAAGTAGGTGTCAGCCAAACTAGTGAAAAGAAATTCTGGAACTGATAACAGACATGGTGACCTAGAATTTACATCTGAGCAAAGTCGTGAAAGAGAATTCCCCGGAACCATATAAAAAATAATTAGATGCAGGAACAGTGGGAGTAAAGAGCAGGGCCATTGTGAATGGATGAATTAAAGTGGATTGTATGGTCTTTTTCATCCAGAAATATCCTTTTCTAACTTAATGCAATATCAAAGTAACCCATGAATTATCGCCCATCTTTAATTGTCTATGAGAAGATGATGGTAAGCTGTCTTCCTGAATCGCTACAATCCTTATGCTTTAGGTAGACCACAGCACTGTTCGAGAAAAAAATTAAGATCTTGCAATCACAGCTTCTTAGGATGAAGATGTGACTGAGGCAGTTTAACTCATTAATTTGTTGTAAGACTCACATTGGGCTTTGTTATTAGCAGCCAGCTTCTCTACATTGCTGAAGTATCCTCATATAATGACTGACACGTAAGCAGAACACAACCAAATGTTAACATCCCAATAATGACTACCTCATGTTCACACAGATGTATAAAATTATACAGGATATCAAAAAGCCATGTCATTGCTAGAGGTCAGTTGTAAGAATGAAATAAACTCTGCTGGCTTACCACACAATCACAATGCATGAGGGAGAAAGAGAGATGAGGGAGGGGATGTTATGTCCATTGTGGCTCTCCTATCTAAACTGAGTCTCTGGGGAAATTTAGACTTGTGGGTGAAAGTACGGAGCAGACAATTTTACAACAGTTGCCACTATATGTCACTCGCAGTTTTTTTTTCTGACATCAATGAGAATCGAATTTGAGGCAGATATATCTCATCAAGCTGACCAAATATGGCTAAAGCCAAAATGATTCCTCACAGTTCTCTCAACTCAAAACCCAACCTGTTTGTTAAACCTGAGGCTTTTATTACCTGAATTTACTCGCATCTTAATTATAATTCCTGTGAAGAACTTCACTACCCATTCTATATCTTAATTGTTTAAATCTATGTTTCTTTGTCTATCTATCTCGTGGACAGAGTGGTTCATGAAGGTAGCTTATCACCACCTTCTCAAGGGCAACTAGGGACAAGCAATAAAAGCTGACTAGCCAGCGACACCCAAGTCCACAAATGAATAATAAAGAAGCATTGGAAAGCATAAAATCTGTATAAATAGCATTACTTTAACCAAATTGAACCAATGGATCTTTTCTGAAATATTTCAATTACTGTATAAAAACTTAGGCCAGATTGGAAGGTCACAGATGTTAAAAATGGTTGATGAGCACAAATGCATATTCTCTGCTGGAAATTCTGTTCTTTTATTCATTAAAACATGATTGAGAGATAAACAGGACAAAATAAAACCCAATGATTACTCCGACAGAAGGCAAGCCAAGGCCGATTGCTATCTGCATCTTCAAGAGCTTTCTCAGGGAGAAGGCTGACAGTGAGGGGGCCCACAGGTGAGATGGCTAGGCTGAGGCTGCAATATGTCCTTATCTCAGTGCCATCCAAGCCAATGGAGGTGACTGGCAAACACCAGCCCTCGCAGTAGCTGGCCTCACTCACACTAAGACAGCACAGAATAAACAACAGCTGGTGAGGAACGGAGCCAAAAAGAGGCAAAGTGATTTATGAATGTATTTACATGCTTAAGGAGTTTTCAATGCTGTATTCATTCATTAAAAAAAACCAATCTTTCTGTCCAAGGAGTAATGTTAATCCACTTGAGTTGGAGCTGATGATGACCAAATGAAAGTGCCTGTATACTACCAGGATTTCTGAAATGGGGGAAGTTTAACTTGGAAAACATTAAACCATGTACAATTCTGGGAGGGTAGGCTTTGCCATCTGGGGCTCATGATACATCTAGTAAACCTGACTTTTATGTGAACTGTGCTGACTGCAGAATATTTAAAGTCCCTGTTGTGACTCCTGGTTTTCACAGATTTGTTCTTTTTTATTGAGAAATTTAATTACAGGCCAAAGTGTATTGCCATCACAGCCACCACAATGGAAGAGGATAAGAATAAACCTGAGGCAACTTAGTGATTGTCAATCAGATAATTCTGAATTTCCTCAAAATCTCTCCCTGTTTACCTTTAGAGAGGTGAGAGAGAAATGGGGAATGTTTTTGGTGAGATAACAAAATTATATGTCATATGTCCCTCTGGCTGTCTTCCCTCTGAGCAGTTCCTGGTCTCCAGCACAAGTGTTTTCCCAAAAGGCAGGAAAGAAAGTCATGAAATGTGCCCTTATCAACGACTAGTTTACCAATAACTTCCAATAGCTACTTTACGTTTTTCAGAATCACGGATAGCATATAACACAGAGAGCACAACAAATAGCATATGACAAATCCCATAGTGAAGTAAGAACAAGAATAGGCCATTTGGCTCCTCAAGCCTGCTCTGCCATTGAATAGGATTCGAAATTCCTCAAGTCCACTTTCCTGCCTTTTCCCCATTGATTTCCTGACAGAGTACAGCATGATGCAACAGAGTTTGTGACAATGTTTGACAAAGAATTTACGAGAAAGTGTGACAGAGTTTGATTAAAGGGGTCACAGAACATGAAGCAAGAGGAAACACTGAACTCAACGACAGGTCCTCATGTGGATCTTGACAAACGAAGGCTGATTTTTGGAATGTACTGTCTGGGGAGAAACTCATCTATCAGTCATAAATAACAAAGAGGACAGCAAGTTGATACGTTAAAGAGAGACAGACGGGACATTACCTTTAACTGAGAGGATGAGGAAATGCTAAGTTGGGTGCAGAAGAATTGAGCAAGTGGCAATACCATACAGGCCTCTGGCGCTATGGCAACTTTATTATTTATTGTGGAAGGAATGAGTGACAAAATGCTAAAGGATTGAATAAGAACAAATAAACTGGGTGACGTTTTTTGGAAGGGAATCAGATTTGGAAGCAGAAAATAATTTGTAGTTAGATAATTACCACAAGACAGGAAAATGCCATTTAGCCTGTAATCAGTCACATCCAGGAGACAACAGATAATAGAAGAAGTTCTGGAGGGTTTTCTCTGGGAGGTTAAGCAGAAGCCCTTTCTTCAGCAGAGGAGGATCACTGATGAAACAAGGAATGTAAGGAATTCAAGGACACATTCTGGGTTAGAGAGGAAGTGAAGATATTCAGCTAAGAAAAGTGTGATACAGAAAGCCCATTGATTCTTAAAACAAGTTCTTCACAACCTTTGAGACAGAGAATCCATGGGGCTTTTTGTTGCACCATGAATCTCTCCATAGCTTGCTGGCCACATATTTACAGCAAGGATATCATGAAGCATGAATATTAATAAATGAATACCAGTCATTATTTGGGATGATTGTTCTGAAGTGGACTCTGAATTGTGTGATGGGGAAAAATATTTTAGGAGTGCTTTTATTGCATCTGTTATGCTGGTGTTTCATGCCAGGAATGGCCTGAACTCTCAGTTTTGACAAAACTAAAAATGTGGGATGGGGTCAGCTAGACATGAGATGCCACTTTCCACAGGAGTTGCCTTGGCAACAGTGCTGTTCCTTGAAGTGGTAAATCATGAATTCACAGCCCGGTGCCGCCTCCCCTTCGAATAAAATGAGCATTCCCACTTACAGATGGGTCTTTATTAGAAGAACAGAACACAGGAAAATGCAGATCAAGCCTGCTCTCTCTCTCTCTCTCTCTCTCTCCCCAGGATGGAGCATGGAAATATAGTTAAGGTATGGCCTCGGGGTAAGGGAAGGAACTTAATGGAAATAAGTCAGAGGGCAACTCGACTGGCCTCATTGCTGTCATGCACCTGTGCCCATTTCTCCAGCCCCTCACTCCCAGTTCTATGCAGTTTTGTAATGCTGTGCTAGAAGTAACACTAAAAGGTTACCATAAAACTTTGGAACTACCGGTGGGAGCTTACTAAGTTGTGGAAAGCACATTCCCCTCCTAATCATTGCTGTGAAGAAAGTCCTTCTGAAGAAAGCATTTGTATAGCGCTTTTCAGTACTTCAGGAGCTCCCAAAGATCTTTCCAAGCAATGAAATAATTTTGAATTGCAGTCACATTTGTAAGGTGTGAAACACAGCAGCCACAGCAAACTCCCACAAACAGCGGTGGGATAACAAACAGTTAATCTCATCCAGAGAGTCAGGTTAGGGATAGATATTGACCAGGATAGCGAGGATGGGTCCCTTGCTTTGCAGGAAGCACTGCCGGTGGATGTTTCAAGCCCACCTCAAAGAGGTCTCACTTTAACATTCACTGCCATTCAATTCTCACTCTGCTGTGGCAAGATTCACTGAGAGATGTTCACCTGTGGGAACTGTGAGCCCTGAGTCTCAGTCAAATCAGGGAGAGAGAGAGAGATGAGTCATTTCAAAGAAAACCTACTTTCAAATCAATCAGACCAGTTTGCAGTGTCGAAAATCTAATCGATTTAAAATGCAGTTGTACCATGAAAACTGCTTCCCTTACCATTACATCATTGGAATAATTTCAATTTCCATGCATGTGACATCATGCCTGCTGCTCGCTACAGTATTCACTCTACATAAGGGATACAATTCCTGGACAGTTTCAGCTTATGCCCACCTCTCTCTTTCATCTACGTTTTCAATTCTCACTTCTACAGAAGTTAACAACATGGGTGCCTACTGTAAATCTTATTTTGTTCAGCTTTGCCTGCATTATTCTGAAGTGTTACAATGGCTGTGTAGTAGCCATCTGTCAGAAGGGTCACAGTTTTAGCCCTTGCACCGGAAACCTGAGCACCTCATCCAGCCTGACACTTTATTGCAGTTCTGAAGGACAGCTGCACTGTCGACAGTGCCTTTTCTGAACAAAACGTTAAATCTGGGCTCCATCCGGTCCCAAAGATCCCAAAGGAGAGCAAAGGAATTATCTTTGTGTCCAGGCCAGTACTAATCTATCAATCAAGACGTAACATTGTGATCAACTGTCTGGGTGTTTACAACAAAAACAGTGATAACTTGGACCATTAGCACTTCTAACATATTTAGAAAGACCCAAGGTGATTCACTGGAGTATTACAAAGAATATTTTTTGTGGAATAATTTTAGAAATAGGGTATTTCTTTAATGTATCTGAACATCCGTGACAGGCCATGTTAGGTATTATCATTTTACCCACATCAGCACTTCACTCAGCCCACCTGGAAAATAGCTCCGAGCTATAACTAAAGATGCTGGTGAATTCATATCATTATGTACAACAGATAGACAGGCCATGGTGCATGTACTTGTGGTCACTGTCATCCCTTCAAACTCAGTTTAATTGCCCTAGAAGGCTGGGAGAAAGTTTCCTGATTCTTCTCCCCATGAAATGACTTGGTATTTCACCTCTGTTTCTTTGTCGTCTCCTGGGAGATGACATGTCTGTTGGAAAGAAATATTTGCCATTGAGGGAGTACAGTGGAAGTTCATCAGATTAATCTCAAGGGTGTCAGAATTGTTTTACAAGGAACATTTGAGGAAATTGAATCTGTACTCTCTGGAGGTTTGAAGATTAGAATAGTCAGATAATTGTTTTTGACCAGCACAGATTCAATGGGCTGAGGGGCCTTTGTGCTGTAAACCTCTATGATCTAGAATGGTGAAGGAGATCCGATGGGCTGAATGGTCATTCTTCTTCCAGGGAAGCATTATAACTCTATGGGAGTGGCTTGATGAAGCAACAAGCTTTTTCTTGTTTGTCTTCTTGAATGTTTGTACAGGATTGAAAAATGAAGTAGATCCTAACCAGTTTTACAGACACTTGTATTCCCAACAGATATATTACATGTGCAGAATATTTAACTTGCAGGATGCACAATATCTTTTATTACACATTTTCCATCAATATGTGCATTTGTCATGTACTGATTTCAGATACAGTAACTCAAATTTGTGTGGAATAATATAAACACAATGTACAGACAGGAAGCAGATCCTACAAGAAAGACAAGGACAATGAGAAAGGCAGGCTAAAGGGAGCATTTACCCTTTTGGGTAACACCCACATTTCTTTTTGAAATACTAACATCTGGCCAAACAATTTCCTGTCTATTTCAAACCTACAGAGTCAAGATGAGAAAGGCACAGAGTGAAGCTTTACACAGCTAGGCTCCCTTAGTGACTAAAGGAAAGCAACACTTCATTTAGCTAGTTAGCCAGTGCGTGCAAGAAAAGGGAAAATGCTGTTACCCTCAAAGAGTTAAACGTCTGTTTTATGAGCCTATTATTGTACCTTCAGACCACCAGAAACTTGGAGTGCCATTCCGTTTCCCCCTTGAGGGCTGAGCAGTTTTGTTGGCGTTTTTATAGTCTAGATGACGGCAACAACTATAAATACAGCTGAATTTGGCAGCTCCAGATACTGTGAAAACACACTCATCAAACTCTTGTGTCAAAACAAATGAGCAGATCGATGTGGCAAAGTAAATAAACAAGGTGCGATTTCTTTTCATCATTTAATGGTTTTATAGTGCCATTTAAACAAGTGGAAATTTGAAAGGAAAAGAATAATATTCAGAAAAGGAAATAACACACTCTACAGCCAGATATTGTTCTTTTCCAGCCTCCTCAGGCAGATTTTGAGAGTCGGGACAGTCCAATCTCATTCTTTCATTGCGGTGCCTGGGCTAGGGGGAGTTGATGCAGTTCTCTTTCTTAAAGAATTTTGCTTATTTTGAACATAAGCATTTTAAAAATTATATCTACTTCATATGAAGTATCTTCCAACACACGTCTTTCTGGAAAGTCCATTTTCAAACAATATCTGGAAAGAGATGCAGTGGTTTTATCAAGATGCAAGTAGCTCCATCCTTTGATTTGATTTAGACTTTATTGTCACATGTACTCAAATACAGGAGTACATGTGAAAATTTCAATGTCACCAAACACGGCGCCATCCTCTGCTGGCTGTTTGCAGGGGCAGACATGGAGACAAACATTAGCCGCTCCTGTAAGGCCAGTCACTCAACGGAAGGCATTCTCTGGCCTTTCCAAAACTCACTAGCCTTCCAGAGCCAGGGGTAGTTTACAATTGCATGCCGCAGACTGCTCCATTCCGACCGACGTACCACCTACAAATGCTGCAACACACCACGAGGCTAGAGCTAATGTAAAATCCCTCAGGATGTATCAGAACCTGTTTAAGAACAATTTTAATATAGATCCTATTTCCATTGTAGAGTGATAAGCACAAGAGTAACATTCTTACCCAAACAGATCTGTATGGCTACCCTTGTATTGTAATTGCTTTCAAAATATCATGGATAAAGTGTATCTTGGGGAAAAGAAAATGAAATCTGTCAGGTTGTTCTGCTCTCCTATGAGCCACTCCTACAGAGGTTTATGCTTTTCCTTAAAACAACATAGACTCGCTGTCTCCAAGTGTATCCGTCACAGGATACAGCAGGGAGAAAAATATCATTGCAACACGGGGAAATGCAGCAGGCACAAATAAAAGAGATTTTCTGTCAAAATAGATGGACTAACTGCAAATGCCAATAAAGGTCAGCCACAAACTACTTCCAAGACAACAGATACAAGAGGAAAGTAAAACTTGCAGTCGACATTTGGTATATTTTACTTGGAAGGCTCACTAAGCAAACATTTGTGCACATTAGGCTGATTGGGCATCTCAAAGTAACTTTAATTCAGACAGCATTCTGAAAAGGATGTTGAGAATGGACGAGGAGGGAATTACTGTGGCAATGAGCAAGGAGAGCAGATTCTCATGGATATTTAATATCCGACCAAATACACTGCCCAATACCATTCTGGGAAAAAAAGCGGCATGTTCTCAGGGATGGAAAACGGAACTTGATGCCACAGAAACATTTTGTTTGAGTAATTATTATTTTCTCCCCACCTCCTCAAGTGGCTTGTTCACAGGCCAAGAACTGCACTCCAGCCAAGATGTCTAGGCTGGTGGCCTGATTTCAGCCTCCTGCCAGTACAACCGGCTCCTAAGAGTGGCACAAGAGAAAGCCAAAAATGAATCTCCCTGTGGAGCAAGACTTGGCCTGACCTGGGAGCCCCAAGGATCCAAACATCACTGGTTAGGAAGTTAGAATCACAAGCGGCATCCAAATACTCAGGCTCCACATTCTTCTTTCAATGATTAAACAGCCTTTCCTCTTAATGTTCAGATCTTGTTCAACACAAAAGAAAACTATCCTAGGGTAAAAATTCACAGTATCTGTTGTTTGAGATAAACTTAGGGAATCTCAATACATCCACATTACAACTGTTAGTGGTTTCACAGTAGAGGTCACCAACTCTGAGGTTAGTGTTAAGGTACAAATTTGAAACAGAGTTAAAAATTGCTACCCTCATCTACTGCTCTCAAAGTGGACCCGAAAGCTATATCCAGATATGTATCTCTGAGTAACACCGAAGCAGGGTTGAAGGAGTTCAGAATCACACGGCAGGAATTTTATGTAACTGTACCATGACTAATCTTGATGCTAACTCCATGTCTAGCAAAGTAAAAGTCTCCAATGCCCCATCATTAGCACATATTTAACTCAGCACAGAATCCACCACAAAGCAAAACACATCTTTAAGTAACATAGACATGAAGGATACATCGTTAAAAGCACTGGAAAAAGCACGGCAGGTCAGGCAGCATCCAAGGAGTAGGAGAGTCGATGTTTCGGGCATAAGCCCTTCATCACAATACATCGTCTAGTTCAACTAGTGTCTCCATTAAGTGTGGAACAGACACTGGACATACTTTACCAAAGTTCCTTCAAGATTCACACGATTGTAACTCAGTTTTTCATCTCGATCCCAAATTCCCAATGTAAGTGGCATTTAGTACTGCATCAGAATCAGTACTATCACAAATCAGAATAATTTCTAATTCTCTTATCCACTTGTAGACATAGAACCAACTACAGGGAGAAAGTGGGAAAATGGGGCTGAGAAACTTATCAGCCATGATTGAATCGTGAAGCAGACTCTATGGGCTGAATGGTCTAATTTCTGCTCCTATGTCTTATGGTCTTATGGTATTGCTTTCTGTTCCCACTCTTGCAGCTGGTGTTCCCCAAGGACTTTTCCTCAGTTCTCTCTTATTTTTCATCATCAGAAAAAATATCACAGCTTCAGTTTCACGTGCCCACTGATGACATTCATCTCTCTCTCTCTCACTTTTTTCAACTCAAACATGGTCTAAACTAAGATAAAACTCACTGTCTAAACTGTCCGATTGCTTGACTGAGGTCCAATACCAGGATCAATGGAAATTTCTTCCGTCTAGATAGCTTTTGGTCTCAATGACAAACTTAATTCTTTCAAGACTAAACCAGACTGTTCACAACATCAATTTCATATGTGACCCCAGTATGAACTTCTGACCACATATCAGTGTCATCAGTGAGATATCCATGGCATCACCTTACTTTGTCCCTGGTTCAGCTCATTTGTTGCTGAAACTCTCATTCATGCCTCTGTTCCCTCTGAACTTGACTAATGCATTTTGGTCTGCAACCCACTTTCTATCCTCCACAAATTTGAGACCATCCAAAAGTCTACTTCCCAAGTCCAAAGTCACATCAGCTCTTCTTCACCCAGCACTCTGGGGCTTGCTGACATACATTTGTTCCAGGTTAACAATCCCTCTATTTTTAAATTCTCATACATGTTTTCAAAGTCCTCCGTAGCCTTACTCCTCTCTATCTCTAGATTGTCCTCCAGCCCCAAGATACTCATGCTCCTTCAATTCTTGTATTATGAATATCCCCTATTTTAAACATTCATGGCTGTATGTTTAGCTGACAATGCCTTAACCTCTGGATGCCCCTTCCTGTCTTTCTATCTCATTTTCCTTCTTTATACACTCTTATAAACCTACCTTTCTGACCATGTTTTTGGTCATCTGCCATATATCTCCTTTGGTGTCTTGACATCAGACTTTGGTAAGACGAACAAGGGTAGGACTGAGTGATGTTTTAGAACAGAGAGACGTAGGGGTTCAGCTACATAGTTCCTTGAACGCTTGTCAGAGGTAGACAGAGTCATTAAGAAAGCATTCAGCATGCTTGCCTTCATTGCCCTAGCTCTATTCCTGATGAAGGGCTTTTGCCCAAAACGTCGATTTTCCTGCTCCTCGGATGCTGCCTGACCTGCTGTGCTTTTCAAGCACCACTCTAGACTCTGGTTTTCAGCATCTGCAGTCCTTGATTTTACCTCATTGAGTATAGGAGTTGGGACATCATGTTGTGGTTGTACAGGACATTGGTGAGGCCACTTCTGGAGCATTATGTCCAGTTCTGGTCACCCTACTGTAGAAAGGATATTATTAAATTAGACAGGTTGCAGAAAAGATTTAGAAGGATGTTACAGGGACTGGAAGGTTTGAGTTCTAAGGAGAGGCTGAATAAGCTGGACCTTTTCTCACTGCTGCGTAGGAGATTGAGGGGTGACCTTCTAGAGATTTATAAAATCATGGGAAGCATAGATAAGGTGAATAGCAAAGGTCTTGTCCCTAGGGTGGGCAGGTTCAAAACGAGAGGGCATAATTTTAAAGTGAGAGGTGAAATATTTAAAAGGGACATGAAGGGCTATGTTTTCACATAGAGGGTGGTTCATATGTAGAATGAACTGCCAGAGGAAGTGGTAGATGTAGGTACAGTTACAACATTTAAAAGACATTTGGATAGGCGCATGAATGGGAAAGTTTAGAGGGATACGGCCAAACACAGGCAAATGGGACTCGTTTAGTTTGGGAAACACGGTCAGCATGGACAGGTTGGACCGAAGGGTCTGTTTCCATGCTGTCTGACTCTCTATGACACTTCTCTGAATTACCTTAGTGCTATATAAATATATAAATATAGCACTAACGTAATTGGTCAGCTCCATTAAAAATGAAGTAGAACACGCAACATAAAATATGTATGTATACAACAGCAACTGCTCACGTGTGGATAATGTTTGATACAAATCCACGTGCTGTTAGTAAAAGTGTCTCCAGTTCTTTGTGAGCTAGAGTAACCTCATTGAAATCGAGGAAAGCACATGTTGGTAAAACATAATGTATGTTCATTCCTACCAAGATGCTTTGTTGGGAGCTAGCAATCTTCAAGAGGAGCTCCATTTGTTCATGGTGGGTTGAATCTCTGATCCAGTTTTTCAGAAACTGGCACTCAGTGTGAATAAATTATTTCAGAGCGGAAGATAGAAAAGTATCTGAATATAATGGAAGACTAAATGTTAGATTAGGCACTAAACCCTAGCTGTTCCCATGGACATATCTTTAGATCAATGTAACACTGATGATATGAGCTACTGCTTTTACTGGGAACTGTGCATATAATTTATTTAACGAAATGAGGCTTACCACACTGTGGCATGGATTGTACAAACATTATTACTGCAAATGTAAATATTATCCATCCTTAGATTGCTTACACTGTTGCCTGGAATGACAGTTACTTGTAGTGGCTTATATTAATTCATGTGCCCCTGCTACCTGGAGTGAGTCCATTCTTTGGCACCTGTATTCGTTCATGTCTCCATACCATCTGGAATGACTAAGTTATTGCTGTGACCTCTGTTCATTCACATCTCCATGCTGTCTGGAGTGAGACTAATTCAGACCTGACCTCAATGAGGCATAACTCATTCCTTTAGAAAAATATGCTGCAAGTTCCTTAAGGTCAGAAACATAGACAAAGAAATTAAAAATAGGAGCAAGAAAAGGCCATTCAGCCCATTAAGACTACACTGCCATTCAACTCGATCATTACTATTCCTCAATCTCAATGCCATCGCCTTACACTCTCCCTTTACATCTTGACACCGATGGCCTCTAAAAAAACTATTTCTTTCTTAAATATATTAGTAATTTGGCCTCCACATCTTGAGAATTCCACAGCTTCACAGTCCTCTGAGTGAGTAAGTCTCACTTCATCTCAATAAAAACAATTACCTATATTGTATAATGAGACCATGACCACTTGTTTTGGATCCCCAAGTGTGGAAATATCATCCCTGCATCCAGTCTGTCTAGCCCTGTCAATGTTTTATGTGTTACAGTGCAATCCCCTTTCATTCTTCTGAACTCCAGTGAATACAGGCCCAATTAATCCAATTCATCCTCATACAATAAACCTGCCATCCCTGAAATCAGTCTGGTGAACCTTACTGCGCTCCCCCAATGGCAAGTATAACTTTTCTTAGGTAAGGAGACCAAACCTATATACAATACTCCGGGTCTGGTCGCGTCAAAGCACCATAGATCTCCAGTAAGACTTCCTGCACTCAAACATTCTTGCAGTGAAGGCAAACTTCCATTTGCCTTCCTAATCAGAGTTGCAACCATACGGTTTCCATTGAATGCAATTTCAATTGGGGTGGGTTACTTTGTTACTGAGCTTAAAGCATGTTAATTCGACTGTAAATAAGGGACACTAGTTACAACTACTGGGCCATGGATTTCAACAAGTCTCACAGTGGAATAAGACTGAGAGCGAGATTTGAGGCAAAGGTCTTGGTTCTTTTTAAAGTGCAAATTCAGAAATGTCATTGTCTAATATTAGCACAGATGCGTTTACCACATGCATAGACCATAAGAAAGAGGAATAGATGTAGGCTAAACGGCCCCTTAAGCCTGCTCCACCATTCAATAGGATCAAGGCTGATCCAACACTCCTCACTTTCCCTTGAATCCCCGACTAATCAAGAATCTATCTATTTCAGCTTTAAATATACACATGAGGGTTCTGCCCCCACATCTCTCTGTGGCAAGGAGTTCCAAAGACTCACAAGCCTCTTAGAGAAGAAATTCCTCATCTCAGTTGTGTGTTGGTGCTCCTTTATTCTAAGACTATGTCAATTACTTCTCTTCATCTACTATTTCAATTATGAGATCGCAACCCCCATGCTTTAAATTAGTTAATGCATCTGTTTGAGCATCAGCAAGAGCAACATCATTTCATATACAGAGAGCAATATGGCACAGGGCAATTCACAGGCTATGTCCAAAATATAAACTTGGGATCACTGCCCACCAAAAATGCCCAATACTATTAAAGAAGGTACCAACAAAAATGCTTCTCAACACAGACCATGGCATTCTATAAACCATAATACTAACCAAGTGAAAGGCTGGATTACAAATGCATGAAGAGTTAGTTTATTTAAATTTTCAATGTTTACATGTAGAAATAAATATATTAAAGTATTCTTTGCTATATTTACTTTTAGTGACTGAACACTTCATGGGTCTTTAAAATACATTTCGGGATGGAGTGACAATGAAAGGGCACTTTGATCTAAAGGTGTTAGCCTATCTATAGGTAAGGTAAAAATAATGACTGCAGATGCTGGAAACCAGATTCTGGATTAGTGTTGCTGGAACAGCACAGCAGTTCAGGCAGCATCCGAGGAGCAGGAAAATCGACGTTTTGGGCAAAAGCCCTTCATCAGGAATAAAGGCAGAGAGCCTGAAGGGTGGAGAGATAAGCTAGAGGAGGGTGGGGGTGGGAGTGGGGAGAA